>NW_024722227.1:20878789-20988789 GCF_018991925.1 Homarus americanus | reverse complement strand
GGTAAAGATAAAAATAGGATGAGGGTGTGTTTGCCTGGAGCTGGGGTGGGGGATATAGTTGACAGGATGGACAACATCTTGTCTGGTAATGCGAACAAACCCATTATCTGCCTTAGTGCAGGAGGCAATGATATTGGCCGGTGTAGGAGTGGGGAGCTTTTTGATAAGTTCAAAACAGCTATAGAACGTATTAGGTCTAAAGGAGGGATCCCTATCATATGTGGTGTCCTGCCTAGGAGAGTTCGCAATGAATGGTTGTCAAGTGGCAGTTGGTGTCAACGGCCATCTTGACAGATATTGCAAGTCAATATCAGTCCCATTCATTGACAACTGGGACAACTTCTATGGCAGAAGGGACCTTTATGCTAGGGATGGGGTGCATGAGTCTAGGGATGGGGTGGCAACCCTGGCTGGGTCTCTCAAGAGGGCACTTCAAAAGATGTCGAAGTCTTTAAACTGCTAGGGGAACATATGAGCACGGGGGTGGAGGAAACTGCAGTGGAAGCGGGTAAACAAAGTAAAAGGTTACAGGGAAATAGTGCTAGGAATTATGACAAAACTAAATTAGGCAGGGAGTTAAAACCTTAACGCGATAAAGAGAGAACTCAGAACACGACTAACTTAAATGTCTACTATGCAAACAGTAGAAGTATGAGAAACAAGGTGGATGATATTATAGCCTTGGTATGTACCGAAAAAATCGATATAATAGCATTCACCGAAACATGGATAAACCTAGACTCACGTGAGTTACCTGTCGAATACCAAATTGCAGGTTACAAATTATTCCATACCAATAGGCAGAGTAGCAATCTATGTCAGGGATAATCTGAAGTGTGAAATAAATAAGGAAATAAAAACTGAGCGGAATACAGAAACAATTTGGATAGAATTAATCGATGGTAGGGAAAAATTAATAACAGGAGTAATATATAGACCTCCTAATCTTGATAGAGTTAATGAGCGACTTATTTGGGACGAAATGCGCAGGGCTTCCATACATAGCAAAGTCTGTATAGTAGGCGACTTTAACCTTGGCCAAATAGATTGGATTAACCTTTTGGGTAACTCAGAATCAGAGGATTTTCTTGAAACGATCCAGGACTGTTTCCTAAGTCAACATATAACCAAACCCACTCAGGGTAATAATATACTCGATTTAGTTCTGTCAAACAGAGAAAACCTCATTAGTAATGTCGAGGCAGGGAACGAACTTGCAAACAGCGATCACAAAGAAATTAGATTTCAGTTAGAATTTCAGGATAACCGTAAGGAAATTCTACTAAAGTCCCAGATTTCAGAAGGGCAAACTTTGATAGTTTGAAGAGGCAGTTGAGAGAGGGGGTATCACGCTTGGGGGTGAACAACATGACCTCACATGAGGTAACCTCACTCAATGTACCCACAGAGGGCGACCTCACCCTACCTGGAGACCTGACGGTTGAGATTGACCTGATAACGAGATCTGAGGTTGCCGAGTTCCAAGACAATTTAAATAATGAGTTACTTAATGCACAAAGGCAGAACATACCATACAAAAAACTCAGATCAAACAACAATGGCCCTAAATGGATAAATAATTATTTAAAGAACATTATTGGACAAAAGAAGGCTATAGGTAAGAGAATAAATCGTGGTGAAGTTTACCTCCAAGATTACGATAAGGTATTGGCCAGTAGGGTTAAGACCGAGATAAGAAAAGCCAAGAGGAATAATGAGCTGCAGATAGCAAGGGAGGCGAAGTCAAACTCCAAGGGATTCTATCAAATGTATCAAACTAAAACACGAGAAAAGATTGGACCAATACAGTCAGATACCAGCGAGCTAACTGATAACGAATGAGAAATGAGCAATAATCTGAATAAATATTTTTCAACAGTTTTCACCACCGAAAATTTAAACATGATACCCGAAGCTCCGACTCTATACAGAGATAGTGAAGAAAATAAATTATGTGAGATAGTAGTGATTAGTAACGATGTTAGTAAGCAAATAGACAAACTAAAGCCTAATAAGTCACCAAGTCACGATGAGATATTTGCCAGAGTATTAAAGAAATGTAAGGAAGAGCTTAGTATGCCCTTAGCAAAGTTGTTTAGCATGTCCTTAAAAGCAAGTGTAGTACCAGAATCCTGGAGAATAGCAAATGTAATACCGATATTCAAGAAGGGAGATAGATCACTATCCTCTATCTACCGTCCAATCAGGCTGACATCAATTGTAGGAAAATTACTGGAAGCAATTATTTCAAACTCCATTCGAAATCACCTGACCACCGACGGGTCAAGACGGGTCAGACGCACCTGGCGCTGCTCAGCAGCAGCCACGTCAACTATTATGTTGGCCCTTACCAACTCCCTGCCCTGAACCCTCCTCCCCACCGGAATATCAACAAGTTCTCGCCAGAAGTTACTATTTCATTTGGGAAAGGAATGGAACCAGTGTTGAATAGTGGTGAACAGTGCTTAAGTCAGTGAAAAACAACTCGGCAGTTGAGTCTTACCCAAGCTAACCTTCACACAGTGAGGTCCCAGGTACCCAGTGATAATTCCCCTGAGACTCCACGATAGAGAAGCCTGGGACCACACCTCACCCACTTGAGTGAGTGAAGTCCTGTGACAACTGACCACGTGGTGTCCCCATGATGCTACGACACCACGTAGTGAATGAGTTGCTACAGCATCATGTGAGGTTCCTCATAACACCATCTGTGAGGGAATTACTACACCACGTGATGCCCCTCATAACACCATCTGTGAGGGAATTACTACGCCATGTGATGCCCCTCATAACACCATCTGTGAGGGAATTACTACACCACATCAGGCCCCTCATACAACAACTGTGAGGGAATTACTACACCACGTCAAGCCCCTCATAACACCACCTGTGAGGGAACTAGTACTCCGCGTGATGCCCCTCATAACGCCATCTGTGAGGGAGTTACTACACTACGTGTCTGTTCTTCAACACCTCAGCTCACATGATCTACGTGTGTAAACATTTATCTGTGTGTTCACTGTATGTTCCTTCACCTTTCTCTAAAGAAGGCTTTTGTTAAACCACCAATGTATGTAATAAGTCATTTATGTCCGATGTATATTTTCAGCCTTCGGGCTGCAAACTTTTTCAATAAACCGTTTATTATTATTATTATTATTTTTAAGTTCATCAATGATTCCCAACATGGCTTCACAAGCAGGCGTTCATGTCTAACTAATCTATTAACATTCTTTTCATCAGTTTTCGAATCAGTGGATGAGGGGCACAATTATGATGAGGTATATCTCGACTTTAGCAAAGCCTTCGACAGAGTCCCCCACGAAAGATTAATAAGAAAAGTAGAGGCTCATGGCATTAAAGATGATATTCTAAAATGGATTATGGCGTGGTTACAGGACAGAAAAAAGCAAGTGATCATTAACGGCACTAAATCCCATTGGAGCAACGTCACTAGTGGAGTTCCGCAAGGCTCAGTACTTGGACCATTATTATTTATTACATACATAAACGACATAGATATCGGCGTAGACAGCAACATAAGTAAATTTGCTGATGACACTAAAATAGGACTCCGCAAAACTACAAGAAGATCTAAACAAATTTTTTTTAATGGTCTGAAAAATGGCAGATGAAATTCAATGTGGACAAATGTAAAGTACTCAGTATAGGAGATGCAAACAGGGAACCAGATACTAGATGAACAAGGATGTTATTGAGAAATCCGACTATGAGAGAGATTTAGGAGTAATGATAAGTAGGAATCTTAAGCCAAGTAAACAATGTGTATTTGCTTGAAACTAAGCTAAAAAAGTACTTGGGTTCATACAAAGAAGTATTAGTTACAAGACTAGCGAGGTCATCTTAAAACTATATCTTGCGCTTGTGAGACCTTACTTGGATTACGCAGTTCAATTCTGGTCACCGTATTACAGAATGGATATAGAATCCTTGGAAAGAATTCAGAGGAGAAAGACAAGACTAATCCCGGGCATTAGGAACCTTGAGTACAGAGACAGGTTAAAGCATCTTAATTTGCACTCTCTCGAGAGACGTAGAGTGAGGGGCAATATGATCGAGGTGTATAAATGGATGTCAGGGCTAAACAAAGGGGACATTACAAAGGTACTCAAACTTTCCAACCAGGAGCGAAGATAACAATGGTTTTAAATTAGACAAATTAAGATTTAGGCGCAAAATAGGTAAACACTGGTTTGGAAATAGAGTAGTAGACGACTGGAACAGGTTACCAAATACTACCATTATTCACTCGAATACAGTCATGCGCCGGTTAACGTCCTAGATACATTTTTGGAAACGTAATGTTAACCGAAATGGACGTTGTCCGGTCATCACATAAACTTTGTATTTATACTTACGTGTATGTGGAATACTATATACGTAAATATACACTTTTACTCTTAAATCACTACTGTAATGTGATACAGGTGATTAATTTTTATCTCTTGTGCAAAATACATGACGTTTATATTAAAATTATTCACGGTTTTACAAGGATTCCAGCAACGCCAGCAGATGGGGGAGAGAGAGGGTGCGAGGGGGCCTGGGGGGAGGGGAGGTAGTACATTTGACAGTTGGCACAGGCCTGGGCCTAACGCGTGTATATTTATCAGTTCTTAAGTGACTAAGCTTCTCTCTTATAAAAAGCCAGTGAAATGACATGGGTGAATATAATTTACATTGCTGAGATTCTTGTAAGATACTACTGATTAATTTGAATATAAACATGCTATAATTTGCACTAGACATAACAATTTTAGTACCATAATCAAATTAGTACATGTACACTCCAGCTTAGCACTAAGGTCATTTATTTCTTTAACGTTTCTTAGTATGGTGTGTGCATGTAAATGGATGAAAATAAATGAAGATATTTATGTAAATCTACACAAAAACACAGTTTAAAAACTTTATATTATAAAATGTACTACAGTATTGTACACTAATGTACAGTCGACCCTTCACATACGCGGGTTTAGCACACACGGATTCGCAAAAACGCGGATTGCCCCGCCAGAGGAATATTCTGTACATTGAAGTAATTGAAGTACATTCATATCGCTCGCGGCACCGCACACCGCCCGCCACCCCACACGCTACCCCGCGCTCCCTCACTCAATCAGTCTCGCTGTAACCACGCTTGTGTTGACATTAGCATTGTAGGTCGACCCTGATTTTTTTACCAAAAAATCGTTAATTTATGATATTCCTTGTTTATAGGCCGACTCAAGTTTTTGAGGGTATTGGAACAACAAAACCTTCAGTAAAAACACTCTACGTCCTAAAAACTGAGGCTCGCCGTGCCTGAAACACAGAGTGCCGAAGGCAAATTGTTTACCATTTATTATTATGACACTTTACGCTGAAACGCGGGTAGTTTCAACAAAAATATTGTATATTTCCATTCGAGTATTTATTCAGGTCAATTAGGAGGGAATATTATTGTAATACAAAAGTTTTTTAACTGAAAATCAGTACTGTATACTAATGTACAACAATTTTTATCTCTGGAGCAAAATATATGATGTTTATATTCAAATTATTGGCTGTCTTGCAAGGATTCCAGCAATGCAAATTATAATCTCCTAACCTTAGTCTGAGATATTATATAAGATAAAAACTGTAAGCCTATATAAACCCCTGGCTGAGCAGATGGGTGGGGGAGGGAGGGAGGGAGGGTCGGAGCCAGCCAGCCAGTGAGGGGGGGGAGGTGATATGTTTGACAGTTTGAGCCGAAAGTCTCTGTGTGTTTATTTAACAGTCCTACTATGCTTCTCCATTTTAAAATGCCAGTGAAATGACCTGGGAGAATATAATTAACATTGCTGGGATTCTTGTAAGACACTGATTAATTTGAATAGTAACATGCTCTAATTTGCACTGGACATAACAATTTTAGTACCGTAATGAAGTTAGTACATGTACACTTCAGCTTTGCACAAAGGTCATTTATTTCTTTTAGTATGGTGTGTGCATGTAAATGGATGAAAATAAATTAAGAAATTTATGTAAATCTACCCAAAAATACAGTTGAAAACTTTATACTGTATTATAAATGTACTACACAGTATTGTACACTAATGTACTACACTTTTATATCTTGAGCAAAATATATGACGTTTATATTCAAATTATTGGCTGTCTTGCAAGGATTCCAGCAATGCAAATTATAATCTCCTAACTTTAGTCTAATATATTATATAAAACAAACACCTTTTGTCTGGGAAAACAAGGAGGGAGGTAGCCAGCGATGCATGAGGGGGGGGGCAAGGGGGGGGAGGTGAGGTGACAGTGTGGTGTTTATTTACTCATTTGAGATATGATTTGACTGTTGGCGCTGAAGGCCTGCGTGTTTATTTATCATTACTTAAGAGTGACTAAGCTCTTCTCATAATTTGCCACCCAAACGACCTGGGTGAATATAACTTACATTGCTGGGGTTCTTGTAAGATAGTGATTTATTTGAATACCTATATAAACAATCTATATTTGCAATAGAAATAACAATTTAAGTACCGTAATCATTTAGTACATGTACAGTACAGGTTTGTTCCACGGTAAAATCTTTTGAACAACGAAAGAAAGCGAAAGTCATTGTTTTCGTCATGACTTGATCCCACTTTCCACTGTAATACGTACGTCATTTCAGCAAAAATATTACATTTCCATATTTATTTCTGAGAATATATTCATTTAGTCACAGTTAAGGTAAAATATACTTGTGATGTAATATTTTAATGAAAATACCCGGTATTTAGAAATACAGTATCGTAGTTTTCTTTTGTTTCAAATTTAATTAACAAAGATTGATGTTTCAAATGTAATGAAAAAAAAATTATGTACAGAATCTATAAATAAACTTTAAAAAATGAATACTTTGTTTTACATTGTCCTGTGCATACCATACCATGCATTTGGTTACTTTGGGCTTGCTATGATGACGCAAGAGATCTGCACTGGCAACTGTACCGACACTCACAGCTGGTGGTGCGTTGGCGCGTCGTTTCCATTGTTTACTGGTAGAGTGGTCCCTCGGTTAACGAGCACAATCCTTTCCAGCAGGTTGCTCGTTAACCGAAAATCTCATTAACCGAAACCATTGTTTCAATGGGTTTTTGGGTAATTGGTTCCAGCTCACCGAAAATTGCCTAAATTCAACAAAAATTTTAGAAATTGACACTTACCTTGAGGTGTGTATGTAGAAGCCTCCTGGATGATGATGCTGATGTGAATTTGAAGGGGAAGGAGGAGAAGGGAGAAGAGGTGGAGGTGGAGGAGAAACATTTTACTGCTTCTTGGAAGGTGAGTCACCTTCCATGAAAATGTCAGGAACCTCTGGACTGACAGATTCTCCACCATGAACATCCTCTTTCCTTCTTGAAGTGGAAGGCTGAGGGCTAACATCATCCTCTCTCCTTCTTGAAGTGGAAGGCTGAGGGATAGCATCTTGTTCCCTCTGCCTTTTACTGAAGAAAGTGTCGATTGTGGTCTGTGGGGCATCTCTCCTCCTCACCATTAACTTATGTTTAAAGAAGACCATTGACTCCTCAACATGACACAAAGTTAGTTCAGTTTTTTCCACATATGGGTGCTTTGAAGCCAGTTCCCTGAACTTCTCCCAGTGGCAAATCACATCTTTCAACTCTTTAGTTGACATATGGTCATCACTTTCAATTTCCTCCTCACCACTGTCAGCCTCTAACATCTCATCCAGTTGCTTCAAGTCATCAGGAGTAAGCTCCTCCTCATGAGACATCACAAGCTCTTCAACATCATCCTCTTCCACTTCAAGGCCCAATGACTGATCAATGGACACAATCTCCTGGTCCAACTCTGTTTCTTCCTCAAATCCCTCAAAATCATGAACTACTGATGGCCACAGTGCTTTCCATGAAGAATTGAGGGATCTAGTGGAAACTTCTTGCCATGATGACACAATCAATTTTACAGCCTCCAGGATGTTGAATTGTGTCTTCCAGAACTGTTTCAGTGTCAGTTCAGGATCATTGGAAGTTGCCTGATGACACCTCCTAAACATTTTCTTCATGTACAACTTCTTCAAGTTGCTGATCACATTATGGTCCATTGGCTGTATGATTGATGTAGTGTTGGGAGGCAAAAACAACACTTTCACAAAGTCAAATTGATACTCCAAAGTTCTGGCAAGTTCAGGGTCATGACCAGGCGCATTATCCATAAGGAGAAGAGCCTTTAAAGGGAGTTTAATGGTGGTTAGGTAGCTCTTGACATAAGGGCAAAACACATCAACAGCCCATTCATTAAAGAGCTGTCCTGTCACCCATGCCTTATGGTTGGACTTCCAATAAACTCCAAGCTTTGTTCTTACCACTTTCTGTTGCTTGAACAACCTGGGGTTTTCAGAGTGGTAGACAAGCATAGGCTTCAGTCGGAAATCCCCTGAAGCATTGGCACCAAGCAATAGAGTGAGACGGTCTATCATGGGTTTATGCCCAGGTAAAGAAGCTTCATCTCTGGTGATGAATGTTCTTTTGGGCATCTTTTTCCAGAACAGCCCAGTTTCGTCCACATTGAACAATTGCTGTGGAAGATAATTTTCTTCTTCCATCAGTTCTTTAAATTCCACAAAAAACTTTGCTGCCCCTTCCTTATCAGCACTAGCAGCTTCACCATGCCTAACAACACTGAAAATGTTACTTCTTTTCTTAAATTTTTCGAACCAGCCTTTCCTGGCCCGAAAATCTTCAAATTCTGTGCCTGAAGAACCAGGTTGACCTGTCTTTAAATGTTCGTAAATCTCCCTGGCTCTTTCACAAACGAATTCAGTAGAAACTGAATCACCTTTCATCTGTTTTTCCCTAATCCAGATGAGAAGTAACCTCTCAGTTTCTGCAATTAGGGATCTACTTTTAAACACTCTGGTAGATTTGTCTCTCACTTTCACTTCTTTAAATTTGTCTTTCTGTGCAAGAATTGTCGACACAGTTGATGTCAACATGCCATATTCTTTGCATAGCGCATTTGTTCTAATGCCTTGTTTATGTTTTTTTTATAATTTCCTGCTTGGTTTGGATTGAAATCGCTTTTCTTGATCTCTTAGGCCCCATGCTGGATTCAAACAATGTCAACACGTGTTTTTTAAAGTTAAACTAGCTGTAAATAAAGAACATTTTCTTTAAAATAATACTGCACTGCGCTATATATTGTCAATATGTAAAATAAATTTCAAAATGACCAATAATTTGCTTGGAAACACAGAAAAAAGCATTTAGTTGAAGAGAGTCTCAAGAAAGATGTTACCTCCACTGAAAACAGAGAGACTAATGCTTGTTTGGTGTGTTAAAAGGCTGGATGGCGCGCATAAAACTAGTCCCTTTACCTTCAATTATGTTCAATAATTGTTAAAATGACCAAAAAATTTAATATTAAACTTTTAAAAGTATTGAATAGTATAAACTTCTTGATATTTACTAAAATAGTAAGGAATTTAAGCCCTAGAACCGATTACTGTACTGGCGGACTAATACTACAGCTGGTTGACCGCCAAGTGCAAGCGAAAACATGTTGAGGTCGGCTCGCAAGAAACTCGTTAACTGAAGTTAAGAATCTTATGGGAGGTATCTCGTTAACCGAGGGATCA
Source organism: Homarus americanus (assembly GCF_018991925.1). NCBI lineage: Eukaryota > Metazoa > Arthropoda > Malacostraca > Decapoda > Nephropidae > Homarus > Homarus americanus. The sequence goes on along the minus strand of NW_024722227.1, from coordinate 20,979,149 downwards.
CTGTAGTTACTGGTAAATATTTTTCAACCTAACAAAATTATTACTCATTTAGAGGTCGACCCCCAATTTTTTGCCAAATAATTTGGTCTTAAAAACTCGAACTACACACAAGTATATACGGTAAATAAGGACAGGGGGGGCCAGGGTTTTTTCGGGGGAAGGGGGGGGGGGGCAGCAAAAGTACACGGATTTTTAACATTCACGGGTATCTCTGTTACGTAACCCCCGCATATGTTAAGGTCCGACTGTACTACAATTTTTATCTTGAGCAAAATATATGACGTTTTTATTCAAATTAATCCCTGTCTTGCAAGGATTTCAGCAATGCAAATTATATTATCCTAACTTTAGTCTGGGATATTATATAAAATAAACATAAAGAAATCACCAATCTTTTGTCTGGGAACACAAGGATAGAGGTAGCCAGTGAGAGCGTGGGAAGAGGGGGGGAGGGAGCAAGGGGTGGGAGGTGAGGTGACAGAGTGTCTGGTGTTTGTTTATTTACTCATTTGAGATATGATTTGACAGTTGGCGCTGAAGGCCTGCCTGCGTGTTTATTTATCATTACTTAAGAGTGACTAAGCTCTTCTCATAATTTGCCACCCAAACGACCTGGGTGAATATAACTTACATTGCTGGGATTCTTGTAAGATAGTGACTTATTTGAATACCTGTATAAACAAGCTATATTTGCAATAGACATAACAATTTTAGTACCGTAATCATTTAGTACATGTACAGTACAGGTTTGCTTTAGGTTCATTGTTAACCGAGGGACCACTGTATTGCAGTGTACAGTACTTGTACTGCACAATATTGACTAAATTCACTAGATAACATACACAACTAATGAAACACAGAGGTTAGGAAGGCTAATAAAATAACAAAATGTCTACAATTACTAATATACAGTATTACCCCGCTTTATGCGGGTTTTTTTACGCGGTACCCTGCCAGACCCGGGATGCTCACTTTACGCGGTGCGTTTACTCTTTTACGCTGAGAGTGGCTGGCGGTCATATCGCGCCGCGCCATTTTTGGATTCAAACCTCCCGCCGTCTCTCCCACCATCCCGCCATGTTGGGTAAGCGGCGCGAGTAGGTTGTGCAGTGTATGTCTTTGTTGCGTTATCGGTTATGTCATATGACATATCGGACTGTGATTGGGCCAAGCATCCTTACCTCCCTCCCCAGCAAACTGTGATTGGTTTAATGTAATATGACGTGCCCCGCCGCGGGAGCGTTCAAGCCCGTTGACCTACCCGCGTCAGTTACACCCCTCCCGGCTACACCGTGTAATAGGTATCTATTGTTCCATAAGAATGGCTTCCACCGGACCACCACCACAAAGAAACCTTGCATTACTTGGACCCAGCCGCCCTAAGCCAAAGAAGATACGACGTTCCCTAAGCTACGAAATTAAATACAAGATTATCCAAGAGTTGGAGAAAGGAACAAGACAGATTGATCTCGCGCACCAGCTTGGTGTTAACGAATCTACGATCCAGACGATCAAGAAGGATGCAGCCAAGATAAAGGAGCACATGAACATCACAAAGTCTACAGGTGCTTCTATGATCAAGTATTGCCACAACCAGGTGCTTCTCAAGACGGAGAAATTACTTGTGAGCTACTTGATTCGTCAGGCAAGACGGAACATGGCGGTGGACACGCGCTCAGTTAAGGAGTACGCACGTGAACTGTATACTGCAGTGTCACGAAAGATGGGAATTACAGAGCCCAGACCCTTCAATGCTTCCTCTGGGTGGTTGCAGAGGTTTAAGAAGAGGAACAAGATCACCAACATTAACATTGGTGGTGAAGAAGCTAGTGCTGACCGTGTTGCGGCTAGGGATTTTCCTCCGTTTTCACATGAGATTATGGAGGAAGGACAGTACTCCGACGACCAGGTGTTTAACATGGACGAATCTGGTCTTTTTATGAAAAAGCTACCTTCCAAGACCTTTGTTGTCAAGACTGCCAGCAAGTGTCAAGGCCGGAAGTTGCAAAAGGAGCGCATCACCGTCCTGTTTACCACCAATGCCTCCGGTACCTGTAAGCTCAAGTTATCAGTGCTCCCCACAGCACGCAAGCTGCACGCCTACAAGAGCATGGACATGACCAAGCTAAAATGTCCACTGGCTGACCGCACGTAAGGCGTGGATGTTCTCTACTCTGTCCCTCTCCTGGTTTGATGACTGTTTCATTCCCGATGTGAAGAAATTCTGTGAGCAACAGAATGTTCCATTCAAGATTTTGTTGCTGCTTGACAACGCACCGGGACACTCGCCCCTACTGTTGGATCGTCACCCCAACGTAAAAATGGTCTTCCTTCCTTCCAACACTACATCATTAATACAGCCCATGGACCAAGAATTAATCTGTAATGTGAAAGCTGCATTCTCTGCAAAGAAGTTTAAGCTCCTGAACGACTATACCAACACCAAGGATGAGTTGCGTAACCTGGTTGACACCGATAGCAAGAGCGAAGACGACGAGGAACAACAGTTGACAAAGCAATAAGTAATTGTGAAACAATTTTGGAGAAAATTCAACGTCAAGAAAGCTGTGGACTTCTTGGTGGAGGCATGGGATCAGCTGTCTGTAGCAACGGTTCGTTACACATGGAGACATGTGTTGCAAGGTATTCCAGGTGGGAGGCAGAGTCAATCTGTGACTGGTGAGGTTCAGCCTCTTGCAGTAGCAGTGGACCTTGCCAGCGAAGCTGTGCACAGTGTTACAGCTAAAGGCTTCTCCAAGACCACCAACGACGACAATATGGAGGTGATAAGGGATCCTGATGTGACTGCCGACGAGATGTTAGATGATGATGACGTCAGTGAATCGGCAGGTGGTGCGTCATCCCAAGAAGAACGCAAGTTATCGCATAGTAATGTAAGGGGTGCCATCGAGTGTGTAGAGAAGCTGAAGCTCCTCCTTTCCGACGGCCCTGACGATAACCGGTATGAAGTCTTCACTACCCAGCTGTTACAGACTATGGACCCCTACATCAAGGTGTATCACGACAACATCAACACTAGCCGTCAACAAAGCATTACCGAGTTCTTCGCCTGCAACCCACCACAGCCAGCCCAAGCCAGTGATAATGACAGAGACAGTGATGATGACTTTGAGGGATTTGTCAGGGAGGCACTGATAAGTGTGGATGACAGTGATGATGACTCACCTGAGGGCCAGTAGCCTGCCCTCTGCCTCGGAACCAGCCTCCATTCCCGTACGCCGACCCATCTCTTCTATTAACGTAAGTGTTAAACTTAACCTTGATTTTTTCTAACCTAACCAACAGTATATTATTCTCTTATTGATTGTTCTCTTCTATATTATAAGTGTGTGCATATCATCATAAAGTTAATTTGTTATTTTTACTAAAACGTACGTATTGTGTCGGGAAAAAGTGGAGTTTGGGGGTCAGCCCGGTCTCTATTTCAATTAATCCCATATGTTATGTTGTTCACTTTACGCGTTTCTCGCTTTACGCGGGCTTCCGTGGGTTCAATTGACCGCGTAAAGCGAGGGTTCACTGTACAGTTGTACCCCGCTTTACGCGGTTTCACTTAACGCGATTTCTCATATACGCGGTGCCTCGCCAGAACCGAACTTTCACTTAACTCGGTTCATCTACCCATATACGCACAGAGTGTCCGGCTCGAGACGCTATTTTTAGATTCGCCCCACCCGCCACCCGCTGCTCCCGCCTGCCTCGCCTCTCCCTCCTCCTCCCTCCCTCCCGCCTCCCTCCACCTGGGCAAGCCGCGCTATAAGGTTGAGCAGTGTGTGTCTTCTACTAACGTAAGTGTTACACCTAACTTTTAGTTTTCCTAACCTAACCTTTATTTTTCCTAACTTAACCTTTATTTTTTCTAACCTAACCTCTTCTATATTACTTGTTTGTTCATACCATCATAAAGTTAAGATAAAATTTTTACTACAACATAGTTGTGTGTCGTCAAAAAGTGGAGTTTAGGGGTCGGGCCAGTCTCTATTGGAATTAATCCCATATGTTCTGTTGTTCACTTAACGCGGTTTCACTTAACGCGGTACCCTGTGGGTTCAATGGACCACGTAAAGTGGGGTACAACTGTATTGTAGTAAAAAAAATACAGGTACAGTATAATATACTTACAGTAAAACAGGTACAGTACAGTATACAGGTAGCATAATAAAATTAAACACTACACTGTTCACTGATTGAGAAGTAAATGCAGTATCGTATCCTTAAATCTAATGGACTTTTCTTACGTTTTACTTTGAAAATAAAATTTTACATTTCACTTATTTAACGTATATATATATATTAACAAAATTTAAACATCATAATTGTTCTACTGATTGAGAAGTAAATGTAGTATCTGCATCCTTAAATCTAATGGACTTTTCACGCTTACTTCTTGAAAATAAAATTTTACATTTCACTTATTTAACGTGAAGTACAGTATACAATTTTACATATACATTACACAATTCTTTAAGCCATTCCTGGATCATCAACATCACTGTCAATTGCTATCAATTTGATACACAGGTTCCTCAGTTGCAGCTTCCAATGTCGATTTATATCATCTGTAGCGTAGAAGGGCCTGGGCTGAGGCTCTGGCCGGGGATGACTTGTTTTTTTTTATGAAAACAAGTCGAGTGTTTTGTTTTATTGCTTTTTCCTCGGGGAGATTTGATAGCGCAACAACACTGCATGTGCATTCTTCTATGAGTGAGAAGCACTCAGTGTTGGGGTCCATCTTTCGCCACTTTTTCAGCAGAGTGTTAAGGTCAAGTTCAAGAACTTAGATGAACCCCTTTACAGAACTTTCTGTATCTCTCCAGCACCTCCTTACCTTTCCTTTTCCCTTGCTCTTCAGCTATTCCATGTTTCTGTAACTCTAACAACTCTTTGTTGGTTAATTCTTCAGGAACAATGTCTAGCAGTTCTTCTACATCATTCTCGGGCCCACGCCAGGTTCAGTCGGTTACATGTTCTATCTAGATTGAAATCAGAATTTTCGGAGCCAGCTCTCAAAACCCCTGAACGTGTAATATATCTTCAATACTTTCTTTTTCCACACTGCTCATACATTGTTTTGTGACATCATCCCAGGCCCAAGCAATAATTCTTGATGAAGTGGTATGTTGTATTCTTTCCAAATTCTTCAGTGTCTTCTCGCCACCATCCATTGCAAAGGTCCTCCTGAGAGTAGATCTGTGTTGCTATAGCCCCCTTGATCCATAGGCTGAATCTCAAAGAGGTGTATTCGCAGCAGGAAATCACACTGATGTTGGGGTGGGAGGTCACCAATGAAGGGGGGAAGGGGGGGTGACTGACATTGTCCAAATCCAACAAAAATTTGCACCCATCCCTCTTTTATGTATGCAGTATTTTTTCTACAATACTTAGCATAGAAGAGCATCCTGGAACAATGCTTATGCTATCCATGGACTTTGCCAGTTCTATAATACTGGCAACGTATGTTTGTCACTTTTTGGTGCCCCAAAAGTTCTTAATATGCCACACCACAAAAGGCTTCCAAACTGAATCCGGTAACACTCTCAACATAAACAGTCACTCAGTCCTTGAATGCAAGCCAAAGCCTGGCATCAACTGGCCTCCTTGTGTATGAATGACCTTTCGGCATCCTCTTCCAAAACAACGAGGTCTCATCCATATTAATATTTGCTGGGGCAAATATCCTCCCTCGACGATAAGGTTGTCCAAGGTTTCATGAATTCCACCACAGCCAGAGAACTGCCACGCCAACCGCCACGACCTTGACGTTATGTAATCGAGAAGGATGTTTAAAGCTTAAACCAGCCAGAGCTTGCAAAAACTCTCTGTCGAGTCAGCTCCTGCTTGTTGCTTCAACATCTTGAAATCAAACTTTTTGCTTTGGCCGCGGATGGTTAGCGCATGAGGGGACTTGATTGCATTGGTCTTCAATCCAGGTCATCAGCATCTTTTCCATTTGATATTGGCCTCGAACTTAGCTTCGATCTTGTTGCTCTCTAGTGAAGCCGATCCTTTACCGCCTAAGAATCTTTCTCTCTGTTTTTTCATTATCGTCGATCAGAGTGTGACATGCCGAAATCAATGCGGCGATAAAGACTACAGATTTATCGCCACGCTGTCTTATTATTTTCTGCTTCTCCTCCAAATCAATGCTCTTATGCTATTTCTGCTGGTTGCTAACACTAGGGCTGGTTGAGCTGTGTTTAATCCATAATTAACTTTGAGGGGTGGATTGATTTTCAGTGAAGTAAAATCAAATGAAAAGACAATGGAATATTAACGTCACATACGGAGGTAATGAGGAATAGACGATGATGATGCGACACTGCTTTACAGCAAAGCAGTTTAAACTGTTATACAGATTAAACTTTTATTTCGTAGTAAGGAAATCAAATTAAAAGTACGTACTGTACACTACAATAGACAAAAAACAAAACAGTAACATAGGCATTTCATATCTACTAAAACATATTATGGATATACAGTAAGTTACTGTACTGTATCATTATACGCCTGGCAGCACAATCTATAAGAATACGCTTTATGCATAATGCGGACGCAAACGACTGCACCCGCCTAGGGCCATTTAGGTCATAATGGCCCCATTATTTGAATGTTTTTTTTTTTCAATTTCAATTGTTTATTCCTTGATAGAGGAAGCGGATCCTAAGTGCTGTCACTTGGTACCCCCTGTACCATGGTCAACAGAAGCAATCAATAGTGTCACAAGTATGTACAGTACAGAGAATATCCTTTGGTTATCGCTACTTAATTGGGACCTCCATTGAAAAGTGATAACTAAAAAACGCCATAACGAAGTACAGAACCTATGGGATTTATTCCCACCTGGTTTCAGGCACCCAAGACCCAACCACCAAGTTTCCCATTTAATGCACCATTTAAACCCAATTAAAAGAAATGAGTATATAATGTTATGGTAACATTATAAAACACACATAGGCATGGCTATGTTTATTACTACTAATACTGTAGCCTTCCACAAAACATGTAGCTATAAGCTTTTTTTTATTTGGTCCCCATCATATCGAAGTCCGCTTTTCTCTCTCACTTCAGGACGCTTGAGTCCTCCGCTTTTCTCTTAATCTTAGAGTGCACCAGAGATTTCAAATTCCTTAGTAATGACACAGAATTTGAATTTTAGAACCCCAATTGCAACTGGGGTTGCAATTGTTGAGGCAACTAGATATGTCTGATTACAGCAAATGATATTGTCAATTTGTAGGTGAAAGACTTTATCCTCAATAGATGTAGGCTACATTACACCTGAGGCAAATGCTTAGAAAAAGCCTGTAAGGAAGCATATTCTTTAACACATAATATCTGGCCAGTATGGGGGGATCATCGTGTTCCATCAGGGGTCGTGGGAGTGGGGGTCCAGCAAGTGTCACGTGTTTTTGGGGGGCACGGACGATATGCAATCGGAGGTTGTTCGTTGACGTATCGGCGCGGGACTGTACACTGGATAGCTTCAAACTAAGGTTGATGGATATACAGTATTACCCCGCTTTACACGTTTCACTTTCCGCGATTTTCATTTACGCTGTACATTGCCAGAACCGACTTTCACTTCTTCCATGTGCATCTACTCATAATGCCGAAGTATAATTTTTTTTTTATCTCAAAATTCATACGAACTACCCGGCCAGAATATAATTTACATTGCTGAATTCTACAATATGATGATCATTTTGAATATAAACATCATGGATTTTATTAGACATACAAATTTTAGATCTAATGTAATAATTTGTACACAAAGCAAATATTTTATCTTTTGGCAAAATATGACATTTACATTCAAAATATTCTGACCTGCAAGGAATCCAGAAATGTCAATTATATTATCCTAACTTTAGTCTGAGGTATTATTTATTACTAAGTTAAAATCTAGTTTTCACCAAATTCTCTGGTGGGAGGGAAGGTGGGGGGTGAGGTTGGGACGACCGACCATCTGGCAGTTGGAAGGGGGCGGTTAAGTTTACTCTGATTGACAGATAGTGGTGAAGAATATTTTTTTTTTTAACTGAAGATATTTGTTTTAGCTCATAAAATTCATACATTACTGGACCAGAATATAGTTTACATTGCTGGAATTCTTACAATATGATCATTTTGAATATAAACATCATGGTTTGCATTGTCATACAATTTTAGATCTAATGTAATATTTGGTTTACACAAAGCAAGTATTTTATCTTTTGAGCAAAATATATGATTTACATTCAAAATATTCCCTACCTGCAAGGAATCCAGAAATGTCAATTATATTATCTCTTAGTCTGGTATTATTTATTACTAAACGTTAAAATCTAGTGTTTCACCCAATCATTTCTCAGAGGTAGGGCAGTGAGCTGGAAGAGAGTTGAGTCCATTATTTGAATGGACATTAACCTGGCAGACTGTATTTCTTTAAATATAAATTGTGTGAGCATACCATCATAAAATTTAGATGTTATTTTTACTACAACATAGGTGTTAATCGGAAAAGTGGGTTTGGGGGTCGGCCAGTCTCTATTGGAATTAATCCCATATGTTCTGTTGTTCACTTTACACGGTTTTCACTTTCCGCGGTGCCTGTGGGTTCAATTGACCGCGTAAATCGGGGTACTACTGTATGAGCAATAGGGGCAGGGTGTAAATGGGACTGCCCAGTATGGGCCAATAGACCCGCTGCAGTTTCCTCCATTCTTATGTTCTTAATTCCCATCACTATATCATATAGAAATATTTCGTTTAAGGATATCTTATTGGAAACATTTGGTAGAGAATTTATTGAAGATCATTATGGTATCAAATTCATCTCCCTATCAAAATTAGCCATGCTTGAGTGAGGAAAGAGGAGACTGACTCTCAGTAAATAGGTTCTTCCAACCAACCTCAATACAACATCCACATTGTGCTACAACACAACCACTACTCCCATTACACACACACACACAAACACACATACACCCTCAAACACCACTCACACACACTCTCCAACACCACTCACACACCTCTATATCACCTACACACACCCCCAACACCACCCTCACCCACACCATTACCACACACATATCACACACCCCAATATCAAACACACACTCCAACAACCTCCTACACACACACACACACACACATCCTCCAACAATCACACACCCAACACTAGTAACATAGCCTTCCCCCTTTACTCACACCCCCAACACGGGTTCTAAGGCAGCAAGCATGAGGAGTGAGGATCTTATTGTATGACACACATCTATGTGTGTGTGACCGCAAGGTAATGAGTTAAATATCAGCTGTTAAGGAGCACTTGGCAACACTCATTTCCACTCCATCTCTCTAATTACTCACACCTTTCTGTTTTCTCACTCCATATTTTAATGTTATGTAATGTAATGTTGAAGGGATACAACTTTGCTCATTTATACTTATACTTATCACAATCTCCCAGAAAATACTTCAGGTTTTGTGTTATTTAAGACATCTTCAGGTCATGAGTCCCACTAATCCTCCACCCAAGAAAGGGTGACCTGACATTCCAGCAGGTCAGTAATATGAGACCACTAATCCCCCACCCTACCTCCACCTGACATTGCATAGGTCAGGTCAGGTACACAAGACCCACTAATCCCCCACAGCTCCATGGGAGTGGAAAATAACAATCTTTGCTGTAACACATAGCTTCATTCATGCCCATATCATAAAGATTTTTAATTTTTAAATATATTTATTTAACCAAACTTTTAGATAAACTATTCTGGTTTATTATACAGGGGTACTGTAGTGAAGAAATGGAGTTTCTAAATTAATTAGAATGCATTTACGGACTCTGGGTTTGATAAAGTTGTCTGGTTAGCTGGAAATCTCTTATCCTTGAAAGTGCTCTGCACCAATCACCAATTGTTCCAGCTAACGGGGATATCACTATATATACTTCATTCCTCAGAACATTTTGTTCAGTCCTCTACAGAACCTTACTTTTCTGGCTGAAAGAGGAAATAGGAAAGTAATAACCATAGTTGCTCTACTCCTTGTACAAGGAACACTTACACAATCGGGAAGCCATATGGTATGAAAGAGAATATAAGGGAAGCAGTTATGTAACCTGAGATATGAGAGAAAGTTACCCCACTGATCTTAGCTACTGACTAGCAATGAAAATCTAGAGAATTTTTTTTTCTAGTGTGCAGGAAATTCTTTAGCCCTTAAATGAGAGCTATCACTAGTGGAAGTTAGCAGTAGGGAAGGTATCCATCATCTGTGGAAGTTTCATGTAGCTTGTGTTCCATTTTATGCATATGGAAGCCAGGGGGATCCTTAGCTTCCAATTAAGGATCAATGCTGTTCACTTCCAGAAAGACAAAAAATGATACCAAATATCATCATAATATCAAGAGATGACCAACAGCCGCATACACAACAACTGGATCTATAGACTATATAAATCTGGAGAAATAACTTCCAATGAGGACAAGCTGAGAACACCTGGACGGATGTATGTGTGTAGGTGTCGTACTTGTTTTAACCTTTTCCTGTTACCTCCTACAATTGTCTTGCAACAGTGTTCCCCTTACCATCTCCCTTATCTTTGAAGCTCATGTTTTTTCTTGATCCAAACCAAAGTGGGCCAGGAGTAAATACTGTATCACGGATATACATGCAGATAGAATAATCATGCTTAGTCAGTGGAGACTAAAATGCTTTACTATAAAATAAAACTATTTGAAACAATTACAGCATGCCACAACAAGGTAATTTATAACATTTTTCTCTTGAAAGCAGACATAAAACAACTTTGACCTTAACTAAGAAGAAAACTTGTCCACTCTCTAAAAAAAACACACACAGGAGAGAGAGAGAGAGAGAGAGAGAGAGAGAGAGAGAGAGAGAGAGAGAGAGAGAGAGAAAGAGAGAGAGAGAGAGAGAGAGAGAGGAGAGAGAGAGAGGAGAGAGAGGAGAGAGAGAGAGAGAGAGAGAGAGAGAGAGAGAGAGAGAGAGAGAGAGAGAGAGAGAGAGAGAGAGAGAGAGAGAGAGAGAGAGAGAGAGAGAGAGAGAGAGAGAGAGAGAGAGAGAGAGAGAGAGAGAGAGAGAGAGAGAGAGAGAGAGAGAGAGAGAGAGAGAGAGAGAGAGAGAGAGAGAGAGAGAGAGAGAGAGAGAGAGAGAGAGAGAGAGAGAGAGAGAGAGAGAGAGAGAGAGAGAGAGAGAGAGAGAGAGAGAGAGAGAGAGAGAGAGAGAGAGAGAGAGAGAGAGAGAGAGAGAGAGAGAGAGAGAGAGAGAGAGAGAGAGAGAGAGAGAGAGAGAGAGAGAGAGAGAGAGAGAGAGAGAGAGAGAGAGAGAGAGAGAGAGAGAGAGAGAGAGAGAGAGAGAGAGAGAGAGAGAGAGAGAGAGAGAGAGAGAGAGAGAGAGAGAGAGAGAGAGAGAGAGAGAGAGAGAGAGAGAGAGAGAGAGAGAGAGAGAGAGAGAGAGAGAGAGAGAGAGAGAGAGAGAGAGAGAGAGAGAGAGAGAGAGAGAGAGAGAGAGAGAGAGAGAGAGAGAGAGAGAGAGAGAGAGAGAGAGAGAGAGAGAGAGAGAGAGAGAGAGAGAGAGAGAGAGAGAGAGAGAGAGAGAGAGAGAGAGAGAGAGAGAGAGAGAGAGAGAGAGAGAGAGAGAGAGAGAGAGAGAGAGAGAGAGAGAGAGAGAGAGAGAGAGAGAGAGAGAGAGAGAGAGAGAGAGAGAGAGAGAGAGAGAGAGAGAGAGAGAGAGAGAGAGAGAGAGAGAGAGAGAGAGAGAGAGAGAGAGAGAGAGAGAGAGAGAGAGAGAGAGAGAGAGAGAGAGAGAGAGAGAGAGAGAGAGAGAGAGAGAGAGAGAGAGAGAGAGAGAGAGAGAGAGAGAGAGAGAGAGAGAGAGAGAGAGAGAGAGAGAGAGAGAGAGAGAGAGAGAGAGAGAGAGAGAGAGAGAGAGAGAGAGAGAGAGAGAGAGAGAGAGAGAGAGAGAGAGAGAGAGAGAGAGAGAGAGAGAGAGAGAGAGAGAGAGAGAGAGAGAGAGAGAGAGAGAGAGAGAGATATTATGTACCAATGATTTTTTGGAGCTCCTGCATTTCAAAATCTGGCGGTGCAAACCTGTGTACATGTTCTTTAGTCCATGCATTGAATAATAGAATAACAAATGTGCACATGCATGTACACACATACTGTACAGTAAAGCCTCAAATAACGACGTTAATGTATCCTCCAATAGTGCAGTGTAAGGTGAATCATCGTATCGCAAATCAATAATGACCATTAAAATAAAGCAATAATAATGAGATGCGTTCCCAAATGTGACCTCTTCATATCTTTTGTGTGGCTTTTTACCCTCTTTTCCCCCAAAACAATACAATTAATGAAAAATGCAAACTGTATTCTTTAAGTGATGATTATGAATGCACCTTATACAATATAAATTAATAATAATATGGTCACAAGAGAAGATGGGACGCCATTGTTTTCGTTAGTGTTTACACCCGGAAGTCCGGGACGATGGTTCTACAGGAGAAAATGAAGAAAACAAGACCCTAGTTGGAGCAGTAGTAAAATTAATGTAAAAAAATTAATACACTGTATATATGTTTTAAGTAACATTATTTAATGTTAATAAATGGAACAATAGAAGTAGCTAACCACTAATGGCAAAGAAAAAAAGTGAGATGGATTGGGAACGCCAACATATACGTAAGCATTTAAGGAGACAGCGTCATTTATCTTTTTAAGAATATGTACAAAAGATTCATTATTGTTTATTACTGAATATGTATTTGATTGAATTAATCTTTATATATGTGAAATGAACAATACAATTCATTAATAATACGTAGACTATTAAAACATACAAGAGGATAAGTGATGGCATTGTTGTCAGTGTTTACGCCCATAATGTCAGTTATCCACCAGAAACTGAAGAAAATAAGACCCTGGATGTTGCTGTAGTTAAATTAATGTAAAAAAAAAATATGTACTGCATGTTTTAATTTATGTTTTTTTATGTAAAGTAGAAGTAACCACTGATGGTAAAGAAAAAGCGAGACTGATAGTGGAATGCCAATGTATACAGTATGTGCGCACTCAAGGAAACAGTCATTTATCTTAAGAATATGTACAAAAGATTCATTATTGTTTATTACTGACTACAGTGAGTTCTGCTATAACGCGTGTTTTGATAACGCGAATTTGCTCTAACGCGATTTATGAATTCGGAACAATATTTGTATAACGCGATCGCTTGTTTGCTATAACGCGATTTTTGCTTACTATTTCTCCAATTTTGTGGTATTAACTGTGAATATGGTAAAGAAGAATATCTCCAAAAAGCATTCTGATGATAGAATTCCCGGTGATTATCGTAAAAGAAAGGATATAACACTTGAAGAGAAGCTTGATGTTATCGACCTCAAAATCACCCTTCTCCCCCATCAAGTTACATTCATATTTTTTCAAGGTAAAGTGTTAAATTTACTGTATGATTTCATTATTAGATATGAATGTAACATTTATTTAGACTGTGCTATCCTTTGTGTTAGGCTAACTACTAAATTTTTTCGATTTCGAGTAAACTGCACCTAACCCTATTTTCTCCATAAGCCCTGTTATTTCTATTACGCGATTTTCTATAACACGATATTTTACAAGAACACAATTATCGCGTTATAGCAGAACTACCTGTATGTATTTGATTGAATTAATGTTTATATATGTGAAATGAACAATGTAATTCATTAATAATATGTAGAATATTAAAACACACAAGAGGAGACATGATGGCATTGTTTTCGTGAGTGATGATGGTTCTACATAAGAAACTGAAGAAGTAAGACCCTGGTTGTAGCTGTAGTGAACTTAATGTAAAAAAAAATGAATACCTGTATGTACTGTATGTTTTAAGTAATGTTATTTAATGTTAATAAGTGGAACACTAGAAGTAGCTAACCACTGATGGTAAAGAAATAAGGCTAGACGTTTGGGAACGCCAACGTATGAACAGTAAGTGCGTACATGTGAAAACATATCGCCATTTCTCTACATATGATTATGAAAGCAACACTTATTTACTGTTCATATATGTTTTAAATAATATTTACAAATGTAAAACCAAAATTCTACTCATCAATGGTGGTAAAGTCTAAAATATAAGGACAGCCAATGAAAATTGTGCAAGTTTTTACTCAGATGACGAAGTCATCAGGTTCAACTCTGGCTGAAGCTGTAGGTTCAACTCTGGCTGAAGCTGTAGGTTCAACTCTGGCTGAAGCTATAGCTTTCCATAAAGTTGTTGCTGAAACTGTTACTGAACCTGAAGTAGTTGTTGAAGCTGCTTATGATGCTGAATTTGATGGTTTAGGCCTTCAAAAATAAAGCTGTCAAAAGAACCTTTCTTTTCTCATTATAAATCTTTATGTAGAGGTCATTTGCATTTATTTAAATTTTAATGCTTTGTTCTATTAATGGATCCACTTCAGAAAATATGTTCATTGCTTGCTTCATATAATATCCACATCATATAATATCCACGTCATATAATATCCACAGACCTCTAACCTTTTTCATATCGTTTTAACACATCTAGTTTCTCGGCTAAGCTTAAACCCTTTCTATTAGCTTTTGAAACAACACTACCTTCACTTGCTCTCTTGCTCATGTTGAATAGGGATGCAAAAATGCTGTATGAAACCTGAGAAAGTTTTTCTCCTTTTCCTGTTCAGATGCGTCACCACTAACAAGCCCGGCAGCCTCCGTGCGCAGAGCGTGGTTTTTTTTTTTTTTAATATCGGGATTTAGTTATTATTTATAGGAAAATGTAATATATATTTTTTTATTTTGTCTTAAATACGAAGAAAATAATGGCGTAAATTGAATTGGGTCATAAATTAACCAGGGTCTTCGATATGAATCTTCGTTAGTTGAACCGTTGTTATCGAAGGATTTACTGGACATGCATTTCAATACCAATTTAAAAGGGTCCAGCCAACCAGTAAACAACAGCTGTGATTCACTCACTTGTGGACAGTATTGGGTATCACTGTTGTTGAGTTACAAGTTGCCCTGAAAATTGACCAGTACAGTAGTAACATCTCCATTAGCTGGAATCCCTCAACCGAAACTCGATAGCCGGAATTGCAATTTTCTCGGAAAATCGTTCCCAAAGCCAGGATTTTCAAGAAAATTCTGGCTCTAGCAATGATTTTTTGAGGGGCACATTTTCTGGAAATTTCCGAGAAAATTTTCCCAGTACTGTATCCGAAAAATTTCCGAAAAATTCTGGGGATTGGAGAGTTTTTTCCCGAGTTTGAGAGATGAATATCAGGTGCATTTTACGGATATTCTAAGAAATATTTTCTGGTGCCCGGAAAATTCTGGGGATGGGGATATTTTTCCGGGTTCGAGAGATGATGTACAGTCATGCGCCGGTTAAAGTCCGTCCGAACAATGTCCGATCGCATATACGTCTGTGGCCCATGAAAATAATATGGGAAAAAAAAAACTTTCAGACAACAGGACGTAGCGGACGTAAGTGGCCTTAGAGCAGGCGTGGTCATGCATGCATCGCGTGTTTTTATAGATTGTGCTGCCAGGCGTATAATGATACAGTACAGTAACTATATATCCATAATATGTTTTGATAGATATAAGAAATGCCTATGTTACTGGTTTATGTTTTTTGGCTATTGTAGTGTACAGTACAGTACTTTTAATTTGATTTCTTTACTTACGAAATAAAAAGTTTACAAACTGTATAACAGTGTATGCTTGATTTTGTTGCCGACGAGGCAATATTGTACAGTACAAGTACACTGCAATATTCCACATACACGTAAGTATAAATACAAAGTTCACAATGTAATGTTCGGACAACGTCCAATTCGGTTAACGTCACGTTTCCAAGAACGTATCTAGGACATTAAGCGGTGCATGACTGTAATGTGCAATTTCTGCAACTTCCGAGAACATTTTTCCATTACACGAAAAAATATGGAAAATTCTGGGGATGAGGGATTTTTTTCTAGCTTTTAAAGAATTGTCTCGTTACCCAGAAATCTCATTCCCGGAAGTGCTCTGCACCAATTGTTCCAGCTAATGGAGATATCACTACCGGTAGTCGATATTGTTACTGGAAGCTGGTACTCACCTGTTGGCAGAGTTCATCCCATCCTTCATCATCCCAGCAAATCTTCTTTCCCCAGTCCTTGTAAAATCCCCCTGTAGGAAGAATAAAATAAAATGTTACGATAATCATCAGTGCAAAAGGAGAAAATGTCATCTCAGAAACATCACAAAAATTCAGTGGAGTCACGATAAAGTGCGTTTTACAAATTTGAAAGTACAGTATAGTCTCGATTTACGCGGATTTGGTTTACGCGTTTGGTCATTTACGCGGCACCTTGCCAGAATGAAAATTTTAAGTTACGCGGTTCATTCCATCATTTTGCGGGAAGCGGCGCTTGGAGAGTGCGCATTAGGTCACTCTTACATTATCGCTGACGTCATATGACGTATCAGACTGTGATTGGGCAACGCATCCTTGCCTCCCTCAGCCGCTAGCTGTGATTGGTCTAATGTAACATGACGTGCCCTGCCACCAGAGGGAAGAAGTCGCTGACCTAACCGGGCCAGTCTCATTGTTCTCAGTCTCCCATCTCCCCAGAAACCTTGAATATTATTTGCACTGTTCACCATCTAGCTGAACCAGCCCAAGTCAGTGATAGTGACAGTGAGGATATGGACTTTGAGGGGTTTGTCAGGGAGGCCCTGCAAACCTCTGTGAATAGTGTTAGTGATTCACCGGAGGGCCACTAATCTGCCCTCTGCCTCGGAACCAGCCGCCATCCCCATGTGCCGACCCATCTCTTCTAATAACGTATGTGTTAAAACACCTTTATATTTGTACAGTAGTGTAGTTTTTTATTTAGATATTATGTTTGTGTCAATACCATCATAAAATTATAATATTTTTACAACAAGGTACATATTGTCGGAAAAAGTGGAGTTTGGGAGTCGGCCCAGTTTCTATTTCAATTAATCCCATATGTTCTGTTATTTTGTTTACGCGGACCTCCACGGGTTAAATTGACCGTGTAAATCAAGACTATACTGTACTGTGACTTTTACGACCTTTATTTAAATATTGCTGTTAAATTTCCAAAATTTTCAGGGTCAATGTACTTGAGTAAGTTTCGCTGTGGCCGAGATAGCTCAGCTGCAGGGTTTCCATTTGCTATTTTACAATACAGCACTGTAGCAAATTTAAGGATTATTTTTTTATTTTTTTTACGCGATTAGCCCACCCGGGCACAGGTTACTGACCCACATCAGGGCCTAGGGGCGAAAATGTAATTAATAATAATAATAATAATAATAATAATAATAATAATAATAATAATAATAATAATGATAATAATAATAATAATAATAATAATAATAATAATAATAATAATAATAATAATAATAATATTAAAAATAATAAAGAACCATAAGGAAATACAAAAATGAAAAGAAAATCAGTAGTGAGAAATGATATATGTATGTTGTGTTGTCAATAGGAAGAGAAACAATTGAGACCCTGCAATTGTGTGTAAATGAGGCAGAAAGTCAGATCATCACCCTCGGACTTGGTCACAATTTTTGTGATGCCTTATGGCAGCAGGGTCTACCATTAGACAACACATTATGCTTCCAATATCTCCCCAGGCAGCAGTACTGTACCTCTCGTTTTGATAGCTGCCTACTACCTACTACCTTTGATAATGATGATATGCTTAAAGGACCTGGATACAGTACAATATAATAAGACAAAATGTTTGATACTCTGCTGAATTGTAAGATCATACATCAGAAGGGAAGGAAGGCAGGCCAGAGGTGATGCCTGTGACTGCCCTGTATGACTGTCCTCCCAGTGATTCTATTTCAACAGATTTATTACATGTCAGTCATATAACATAAGTTAAACCATCATTCATTTTTTCCTTTATTGTTTTCATTTCCGTGAATTTAAAAAAAAAATGATAATAAAATAATTACAGGGGGATCTCATTATACGAGCTTTCTTCATACAAGAATTCGATGATACGACGTTAAGGAATTTGCACCTTATATTCGCTATGCGAGTAATATTGTTCTATGACACGAGAAGCAAGTACAGTAGGGGGCAGTGAAATTTTGCTCAAAGCTGCACTCTTCAGGCATTGTTCCTTATACATATCTAAGACTCCATGCCAATTTGAAGCTGATATGTCGAGGTTTAGTCTGCCGCATTTTCTACTGAAATTTTTAAATTTACCTACAGTACTAGCCAAACAGCCGCTGTGGCGGTGCAATGTTCTGTTCAGTGTTTATCAACTTTTTTTCATATCTCTTATTTCATTTAAGTTGTCTTGTTGCAGATGAGTATGGTGCTATGTCTATATTGATTATCAGCCTTTTCTCATTTCATTTCTCAATGTTGTGTTACTGTACTGTAATGTAGGGGAGACCTGGGTAAGTTGCCGCTTGTGACCGATACTTGATTAGTGATTATGCTGGAGCTGCCATTGCTACTGCCACCTTAACTGACTATGGCATTATCACAAAGGATGACAAGAGTCAGGTTATTGGACCAGATAAGCTGCGGGATGCGAGACAAAAATACCGATTTAATAGGCAAGAAATTGAGATGGCTAGTTTAGATAATTTGACGTCACTCTATTTTGATGGTAAGAAGACCGCCACTCGTGTGATGATAAAGAATGAGAAGACCGAGAAATGGAGTTCGAGGATGATGGTGAAAGATCATTATGTCATCATGGTTGAGCCTGGCAATGAATATCTCACACATGTGACTCCCAAGACTGGACACGGAAAGCAGATTGCCAAAACTATTCACGAGTTTCTGGTGGAGAAAAATCTAACCCAGCAGCCCATTGTGTGTGTTGGTTGTGATGGAACCAATGTAAATGTAGGATCAGAAAATGGAGTCATTCATCATCTTGAAATGTTACTTGGTCACCCGCTCCATTATTTCATATGTCAGCTTCACGGAAATGAGCTGCCTTTCCGCGCAGTTTTTTATCACTATGATGGTAAACCAAGTGGTCCTGAGCATTGGCGTGGTCCCATTGGAAAGCAGATCAAGGAGTCTTTGTCTGAGCTTCCAGTTGTCGCCTTCCAGCCAGTCAGTTTCCCTGATTTCCCTGTGTTTAATGATGAAGTGGAGAAAGATCTGTCCTGGGATCAGAAATACCTGTATAGGATTTGTAAAGGAGTTATCACAGGTGTTGTTGAAGATGACTTGGCTGCTATTGAGCCAGGTCCTCCCTGTGTGTCAAGGTGGAACACCTTATGGAGTAGAATCCTCAGGCTGTATGTAGCAACATCAAGACCCAGCCATGAGTTGAAAAGAATTGTCATTACAATAATAAAGTTCAGTGCTCCAATGTGGTTTTACATCAAGATACACCCTTACGTAACACACGGCTCAAGGAACGTATTCCAGTCCCTGCTATATATGAAACACCTGAATAGTGAGGAGGAGACGATAGTGAAGAAGGCTGTCCAGAGAAATGCATACTTCGCCCACACAGATCAACTTCTTCTTGGTATGTGTGCAGATGAGGACATGACTGTTAGAGAAAAAGCTGTCTCAATGATAAGAAAAATTAGAGAGGAGAATCAGCAAAAGGAAGAATGCACTGACAGATCTGAAGATGAGGAGGAAGATTCTGATGCTGCTGTTGACGAGAATTTGTTAAACTATACTGATGAGGAGGGTAAAGATGGAGATGGGAATGAGGATGTGCCTCCTGTAGTCAACATGAGAAAGGTGGTGACTCCGAAACTAAAGTGGCAAGCAAAAAACTATCATTCCATGATTAACTGGAGGAATGAACTCAAGACTGAGCCTCCTTACATTGCTTCTCTGTCAAATCTACAGGTTAATGACATTCTTGAGACACCATTAGTGGTGCCCAAGTGGCCAAACAGCACTCAGGCGGTCGAGAGAGGCATAAAAGTGATGACTGAAGCTTGCACTGAAGTGACGGGATACGAATCGAGAGATGGATATATTAGGCAAAGATTATTGTCTAGGAAAATGATGCCAAGGTTCCGCACAAAAAAGAATTTCAATATGAACTTGTAATGATTTTCTATAAGGTGTACCTGTAAAATAACATGTGAATTAAATCGATGTCACCCATGTAAAATTTATCATTATCCTGGAAAACATTAAATGACACCTAATTTTTGGTATACACTAAAACTTGACAAAAAGTCGTTCGCGATGCGACAGGGTAAGTATGCATGAAATGGCATGAAATTTTGCACAGGTGTTTGTTACAGCCAAACAAACGATGCCTGAAAAGTGCAGCCTGCAACTCAAATAAAAGTGTTTTTTCCCTGCCCCCTAAAGTACAGTGAACACTTGAAGATCCGGTCGAGGAGGGGGGAGTGGGTACCACCTGTCCTAAAAAGCCAATTGTCCGAATCTTCCGGCGAATGTACTAAATGTATAAAAACGATAAATAATTATATAAAAAAACCCACCCAAAATACAGTACAGTACAGTTGGGTCTTCATTTAAGCAGTCAATTGAACCCATGTTGTACCGCGTAAAACGAGAAATGCGAAAATGAAATAACAGAACATATGTGATTAATTGAAATAGAGACTGGGCTGACCCCCAAACTCCACTTTTTCTGACACAATACGTACGTTGTAGTAAAAATTTTATCTTAAATTTATGATGGTATGCACACACACATAATATAGAAGAGAAATATCAATAAGAGAATAATATACAGTAGTACCCCGCTTAACGCGGTCAATAAAACCCACAGGGTACCGTGTTAAGTGAAAACCGCGCTAAGTGAACAACAGAACATATGGGATTAATTCCAATAGAAACTGGCCCGACCCCCAAACTCCACTTTTTCCACACAATACCTATGTTCTAGTAAAAATAACATCTTAATTTTATGATGGTACATGCACACAATTAATACTTAAGAGAAATAGAGAAATACAGTCCCAAGTTAATGTCCATTCAAATAATGGACTCAACTCCCTCCCCCTCTTCTCACACTACACTGCTGGCTCTTCCCTCTCTGAGAAATTTTGGGGGGAAAACCACTAAATTTTAATAACACTCAAACCAATAGAATAAGACTGACATTGCTGGATTCTCCTTTGTAAGATTAGGAATATTTTTGAATATAAATGTCAGTATATTTTGGTAATAAAAGATAACATATTTACTCCTAGAGTAAAAACATTATATCTGCACTCAAATCTAATGGCACCAAGATGTTTATTCAAATGATCATCATATTGTAAGAATTCCAGCAATGTAAATTATATTCTGGCCGGGTAATTTGTATGAATTTTATGAGCTAAAACAGGCAGTCAGGCAGGGTGGCGGGTGGGGGGTGGGGCGAATCTAAAAATAGCTCTCGAGCCGGACACTCACCGCGTATACGTGGAAAAAACCCGCGTTAAGTGAAAGTTCAGCTCTGGCGAGGCACCGCGTTAAGCGGGGTAATACTGTACTGTACTACCAGGTAAAAGAAAAATCAAGTTTTAACACTTACGTTAGGTTAGGTTAGAAAAAATCAAGGTTAGGTTAACTTTAACACTTACGTTAGTAGAAGAGATGGGTCGGTGTATGGGAATGGCGGCTGGTTCCGAGGCAGAGGGCAGATTACTGGCCCTCAGGTGAATCACCATCACTATCCACCATAGTTGTCAGGGCCTCCCTGACAAATCCCTCAAAGTCACCATCACTGTCACTATCACTGGCTTGGGCTGGCTGTGGTAGGTTGCAGGCGAAGAAGTCCGTGATGTTACGTTGACGGCTAGTGTTGATGTACGGCTCCATAGTGTGCAACAGCTGGTTATTGAAGACTTCATAGTGGTTATCATTAGGGTCGGAGGAAAGGAAGAGTTTCAGTTTCTCTGCACACTCGATGGCATCCTTAACATTACCATGCGATAACTTGTGTTCTTCTCGGGATGATGCACTGCCTGTCTCTTCACTGACGTGATCGTCTTCTAACATCTCGTCGGCAGTCACTTCAGGATCCCTTATCACCTCCATAATGCCGTCGTTCGTGGTCTCGGAGAAGCCTGCAGCTGTAACAATCTGCGTAGCTTCTCTTGCAAGGTCCTGCAACAGACTGAACCTCACCAGTCACAGGTTGACTCTGCCTCCCACCTGGGATACCTTGCAACACATGCCTCCATGCATGACAAATCGTTGCTACAGACAGCTGATCCCATGCCTCCACCAAGAAGTCAACAGCTTTCTTGACGTTAAATTTCTTCCAAAACTGTTTGACGCGAATTTCTTGATCCGCCAACTCGTTACTCATCCGCGTCATCCAGGTTACGCAACTCATCCTTGGTGTTGGTACAGTCATTAAGGAGCTTAAACTTCTTTGTAGAGAATGCAGCCTTAACGTCGCATATCAACTCCTGGTCCATGGGCTGGACTAAGGACGTAGTGTTGGGAGGAAGGAAGACCATTTTTCCGTTGGGGTGACGATTCAACAGTAGGGGCGAGTGTTCTGGTGTGTTGTCAAGGAGCAACAGAATGTTGAATGGAACATTCTGTTGCTCACAGAATTTCTTGACGTCGGGAACGAAACAGTCATCAAACCAGGAGAGGGACAGAGCAGAGAACATCCACGCCTTACGTGCGGTTAGCCAGTGGACATTTAGCTTGGTCATGTCTATGTTCTTGTAGGCGTGCGGCTTGCGGGCTGTGTGGATCACCGATAACTTGAGTTTACAGGTACCGGAGGCATTTGTGGTAAACAGGACGGTGATGCGTTCCTTCTGCAACTTCCGGCCCCGACACTTGCTGGAAGACTTTACAACGAAGGTCTTGGAAGGTAGCTTTTTCCAAAAGACACCGGATTCATCCATGTTGAACACCTGGTCGTCGGTGTACTGTCCTTCCTCCATAACGTCACATAAGAATGGAGGAAAATCACTAGCTGCAACACGGTCAGCACTCGCTCCTTCACCACCAATGTTAGTGTTGGTGATATTGTTCTTCTTCTTAAACCCTTGCAGCCACCCAGAGGAAGCATTGAAGGGTTTGGGCTCTGCAATTCCCATTTTACGTGCCAATGCTACGTACAGTTTACGTGCGTACTCTTGAACCGACCGCGTGTCCACCGCCATGTGCCGTCGTGCCTGACGAATCAAGTAGCTCACAAGTAAATTCTCCGTCTTGAGAAGCACCTTGTTCCGGCAGTACTTCACCATTGAAGTACCTGCAGACTTTGTGATGCTCAAGTATTCTTTTATCTTGGCTGCATCCTTCTTGATCGTCCGGATCGTAGATTCGTTAACACCATGATGGCGCGCTAGATCAACCTGTCTTGTTCCTTTTTCTAACTCTTGTATTATCTTGTACTTCACCTCGTAACTTAGGGCACGTCGTATCTTCTTTGGCTTAAGGCGGCTGGGTCCAGGTAATGCAAGGTTTTTCTGTGGTGGTGGGGATCCAGTGAAAGCCATTCTTACGAGATTAGCGAGGTTATCCGAACAATAGAACACAGTATACACGGGGTGACTGGGAGGATCGTAACTGATGCGGCTAGGTCAACTGGCTTCATCCCTCCCGCGGCAGGGCACGTCATATTACATTAAACCAATCACAGCTAGCGGCGGAGAGAGGTAAGGATGCGTGGCCCAATCACAGTCCGATACGTCATATGACGTCACCGATAATGCAACAGAGACATACACTGCGTGTATATATATATATATATATATATATATATATATATATAACCGAAACCTCAAGTGGTCCGGAACGATTTTAGTTTGTCCAATAGGTAGATAGGCAGCTTTTTTCTTTTTTTTTCTTTTTTTTATTTCTCTGAATTATTATTATTATTACAGGAGTATTAAATTTTTGCCCCTCAGGCCCCAATGTGGGTCAGTGACCTATGCCCGGGTGGGCTAATCCCCTAAAAAAAAAAAGGCCGTGGGAAATTAAGGTTTGTTTACATCCGGCAGTTCGGCTGCTCTCTCTCTCTCTGCTTGTCTATACAGAGTACAACATTTAACCCTTCAATATATATGAGCAGTAAATAAGTGTTGCTTTCATATTCTTATGTAGAGTAATGACAATATATTTTCACATGTGCGCATTTACATACGAGCAGTCTCACTTTTTTTTTTACCATTAATGGTTAGCTACTTATATTGTTCCATTTATTAACATTAAATAACATTACAGGTACTTCAAGCAACCATATTCATTTTTTACATTAATTTTACTACAGCTAAACTCAGGGTCTTATTTTCTTCAGTTTTATATGTAGAACCAATCAGTCACTGGTTTCGTAAGCTTTAACATAAACAATGCCGGCAACCGTCTCGTCTCCTCTAATATTCCACGTATTATTAATAAATTGTATTGTTAATTTTACACACACGTACATTGATTCAATAAAAACAAATTCAGAAACATTAATTAAAATATATATGAACAGTAAATAAGTGTTGCTTTCATATTCTTATGTAAAGTAATGACGATATGTTTTCACGTGTGCGCATGCGCACTTACATATGCGATCTCTCTTTTTCTTTACCATTATCGTTAGCTACTTCTATTGTTCCATTTATTAACATTAAATAACATTACTTAAAACAACCATATTAATTTTACTACAGCTACAACCAAGGTCTTATTTTCTTCAGTTTTATATGTAGAACCAGTCAGTCACTGGTTTTGTAATCAACGAAAACAATGCTGTGTCATTTCCTTGTGTGTTTTAATATTCTACGTATTATTAATGAATTCTATTGCTCATTTTGCACACATAAACATTAATTCAATAAAAAAGACATTCAGTAATAAACAACAATGAATCTTTTGTACATAAGAGAAATGACGCTGTTTACACGATTATGCACGTCGTCTGCACGTTGGCGGGCCGTTCAAACCCGTCGAAATTCAAGTTTCCGCCGTCAAAATTTTTATTTATTTATTTTTTTGTGTTCCAATAAAATACGTTAAGAATTAAAAACTCGCGAAATTTGAGAAGCTACTATACGACATTTAACCCTTCAATATGTCTTCAAAGAGACCATGACACAGAGAAAGTGGTGCTAGTGCTTCCAGGCATAAGCACAAGTCACTATCTATCCAGGAAAAGGGTGAATTTCCATGGTCCGGCACCGGTCAGGTCCCGAGGTTGCCGGACTAGAGAGGTACAACCTGTGTATGTATATGTATATGTATATATAGAGTATTTATATATATATATATATATATATATATATATATATATATATATATATATATATATATATATATAGTATATAGGCATATATATATATATATATATATATATGGTATATGTATATATATATATATATATATATATGCTGATAACCACAAGGAAAGAAGAAAACAATGCAAGTTCTGCCGCTTGTAATACCTAGATCACGCTAATTTGTGAGTGCGATTTACTTGCACATATATATATATATATATATATATATATATATATATATATATATATATATATATATATAGTATATATATATATATATATATATATATATATATATATATATATATATAGGCATATATATATATATATATATATATATATATATATATATATATATATATATATATATATATATATATATATATATATATATATATATATATATATATATATATATACACACACACACACAGTAATAAACCGCTTTACGCAGTTTCGCTTTACGCGATTCTACATTTACGCGGTACCTCGCCAGAACCAGACTTTCACTTTACGCGATGCATCTACCCATATACGCGTAGAGTGTCTGGCGTGACGGTATTTTTAGATTCAACGCTCCCACCTTCTCCCGCTTGGGCAAGCCGCGCGGGTAGGTTGCGCAGTGGATGTCTCTGTTGCATTATCGGTGACGTCATAAGACGTATCGGACTGTGATTGGGCCATGCATCCTTATCTCCCTCCACCGCTAGCTGTGATTGGTTTAAAGAAATATGACGTGTCCACCCACGGGAGGGAGGAAAGACGACGCTTGACCTAGCCGCGTCAGTTTCATCCCTCCAGGCCACACCGTATAAACGTGCATCCATTCTTCTGTAAAATGGCTTCTGCCGGACCACCGCCCCCGGAGAGAAACCTTGCCTTACGTGGACCCAGCCGCCCTAAGCCAAAGAGGATACGACGTTCCCTAAGCAACGACGTGAAATACAAGATCATTCAAGATTTGGAGAAAGGAACATGTCAAGCTGATCTCCCGCGCCAGCCTGGAGTCAACGAATCTACGATTCGTACAATTAAGAAGGATGCAGCCAAGATCAAAGAACACATGAGAATCACAAAGTCTGCAGGTGCTAATGATCAAGTACTGCCAGAACAAAGTGCTGCTAAAGGTTGAAAATTTGCTGGCGAGTTACTTGATTCGTCAGGCGCGACGCAACATGGCGATGGACACGCGATCCGTTCAAGAGTATGCCCGTGAACTGTACGCAGCAGTGTCACGTACGATGGGAATTGCAGAGCCCAAACCCTTCAATGCTTCCTCTGGTTGGCTGCATAGGTTTAAGAAGAGGAACAAGATCACCAACATCAACATTGGTGGTCAAGAAGCGAGTGCTGAACGTGCGGCGGCTAGAGATTTTCCTCCGTTCTTACGTGAGGTTATGGAGGAAGGACAGTACACTGACGACCAGGTGTTCAACATGGACGAATCCGGTCTATTTTGCAAAAAGCTGCCTACCAAGACCTTCGTTGTCTAGTCTGCCAGCAAGATTCGGGGCCGGAAGTTGCAGAAGGAGCGCATCACCGTCCTCTTTACCACCAATGCCTCCGGTACCTGTAAACTCAAGTTATCGCTGATCCACACAGCCCGCAAGCCGCACACCTACAAGAACGTGGACATGAGCAAGATTAATGTTCACTGGCTGACCTCACGTTAGGCGTGGATGTTCTCTGCTCTGTCACTCTCCTGGTTTGATGACTGTTTCGTTCCCATAGTAAAGAAATTCTGCGAGCAACAGAATGTTCCATTCAACGCACCAGAACACTCGCCACTACTTATGGATCGTCACCCAAACGTAAAAGTGGTCTTCCTTCCTCCCAACAATAGGACATTAATCCAGCCCATGGACCAGGAGTTGATATGCAATGTGAAAGCTGCATACTCTGCGAAGAAGTTTAAGCTCCTGAACGACTGTACCAACACCAAGGATGAGTTGCGTAAGCTGGGTGACACCGATACCGAGAGCAAAAGCAACGAGGACGAGGACAAGGAACAACAGGTGTGTGAATGAAGATGTTCTCATCGCAGCTTTGGAAAAAATTTAACGTCAAACAAGCTGTGGACTTCTTGGTGGAGGCAGGGGATCAGCTGTCTGTAGCTACGATTCGTCACGCATGGAGGTATGTGTTGCATGGTATCCCAGGTGAGAGGCAGAGTCAACCTGTGACTGGTGAGGTTCAGTCTGTTACAGTGGCATTGGACCTTGCAAGAGAAGCTGTGCACAGTATTACAGCTGAAGGCTTCTCCGAGACCACCAACGAAGACATCCTGGAGGTGATCAGAGATCCTGAAATGACTGCAGTCGAGATGTTGGAAGATGATCACGTCAGTGAAGAGGCAGGTGGTGCGTCAACCCCAGAAGAACACAAGTTAACGCATAGTAATGTTAAGGGTGCCATCGAGTGTGCAGAGAAATTGAAGCTCTTCCTTTCCAACGACCATGACGATGACCGCTATGAAGTCTTCCATACCCGGTTGGTGCAGGCTATGGAGCCGTACATCAAGGTGTATGAAGACAACATCAACAGTAGTCGTCAAAAAAGCATTACGGAGTTCTTCGCCCGCAACAGCCCGAGCCAGTGGTAGTGACAGTGAAGGTGACTTTGAGGGATTTGTCAGGGGGGCCCTGACAACTATGGTGGATAGTGATGGTGATTCACCTGAGAGCCAGTAATCTGCCCTCTGCCTCGAAACCAGCCTCCATCCCTGTATACCGGCCCATCTCTTCTACTAACGTAAGTGTTATACCTAACCTTTATTTTTCCTAACCTAACCTCTTCTATATTATGTGTATGTGCATTAGGGGGCAGTGAAAAAACACTTTTATTTGAGTTGCAGGCTGCACTTTTCAGGCATCGTTTGTATGGCTGTAACAAACACCTGTGCAAAATTTCATGCCATTTCATGCATACTTACCCTGTCGCATCGCGAACGACTTTGTCAACTTTTAGTGTATACCAAAAATTAGGTGTCATTTAATGTTTTCCAGGATAATGATAAATTTTACATGGGTGACCGATTTAATTCACATGTTATTTTACAGGTACACCGTATAGAAAATCATTACAAGTTCATATTGAAATTCTTTTTTGTGCGGAACCTTGGCATCATTTTCCTAGACAATAATCTTTGCCTAATATATCCATCTCTCGATTCGTATCCCGTCACTTCAGTGCAAGCTTCAGTCATCACTTTTATGCCTCTCTCGACCGCCTGAGTGCTGTTTGGCCACTTGGTGTCTCAAGAAAGTCATTAACCTGTAGATTTGACAGAGAAGCAATGTAAGGAGGCTCAGTCTTGAGTTCATTCCTCCAGTTAATCATGGAATGATAGTTTTTTGCTTGCCACTTTAGTTTCGGAGTCACCACCTTTCTCATGTTGACTACAGGAGGCACATCCTCATTCCCATCTCCATCTTTACCCTCCTCATCAGTATAGTTTAACAAATTCTCATCAACAGCAGCATCAGAATCTTCCTCCTCCTCTTCAGATCTGCCAGTGCATTCTTCCTTTTGCTGATTCTCCTCTCTAATTTTTCTTATCATTGAGACAGCTTTTTCTCTAACAGTCATGTCCTCATCTGCACACATACCAAGAAGAAGTTGATCTGTGTGGGCGAAGTATGCATTTCTCTGACAGCCTTCTTCACTATCGTCTCCTCCTCACTATTCAGGTGTTTCATATATAGCAGGGACTGGAATACGTTCCTTGAGCCGTGTGTTACGTAAGGGTGTATCTTGATGTAAAACCACATTGGAGCACTGAACTTTATTATTGTAATGACAATTCTTTTCAACTCATGGCTGGGTCTTGATGTTGCTACATACAGCCTGAGGATTCTACTCCATAAGGTGTTCCACCTTGACACACAGGGAGGACCTGGCTCAATAGCAGCCAAGTCATCTTCAACAACACCTGTGATAACTCCTTTACAAATCCTATACAGGTATTTCTGATCCCAAGACAGATCTTTATCCACTTCATCATTAAACACAGGGAAATCAGGGAAACTGACTGGCTGGAAGGCGACAACTGGAAGCTCAGACAAAGACTCCTTGATCTGCTTTCCAATGGGACCATGCCAATGCTCAGGACCACTTGGTTTACCATCATAGTGATAAAAAACTGCGCGGAAAGGCAGCTCATTTCCGTGAAGCTGACATATGACATAATGGAGCGGGTGACCAAGTAACATTTCAAAATGATGAATGACTCCATTTTCTGATCCTACATTTACATTGGTTCCATCACAACCAACACACACAATGGGCTGCTGGGTTAGATTTTTCTCCACCAGAAACTCGTGAATAGTTTTGGCAATCTGCTTTCCGTGTCCAGTCTTGGGAGTCACATGTGTGAGATATTCATTGCCAGGCTCAACCATGATGACATAATGATCTTTCACCATCATCCTCGAACTCCATTTCTCGGTCTTCTCATTCTTTATCATCACACATCTTCGTCACTTTCATGTCAACCCCTGCAATCTTCATCTTCCTATCACCTCGCTGGTCAAGGAGAAACTGCACCTCACGTTTGGGAACTTTTATAACACAATTACATGCCAGGTGATATCCGTCACACTCCTTAACTATGCACCTCACATCCTGACAGGAGGCAAGGGGACAATAACAGCTACAGATATCAAACAACTCTTTCATTTCTACCTGAAATGCAGCTTTTTTGCCTACATTCTTGTTCTTATTTAGTTCAATTCCTCTACTGTACAATTTTCTCAACCTTTCCTCAATAGATATGAAAAAAAAGTTGATAAACACTGAACAGAACATTGCACCGCCACAGCGGCTGTTTGGCTAGTACTGTAGGTAAATTTAAAAATTTCAGTAGAAAATGCGGCAGACTAAACCTCGACATATCAGCTTCAAATTTGGCATGGAGTCTTAGATATGTATAAGGAACAATGCCTGAAGAGTGCAGCTTTGAGCAAAATTTCACTGCCCCCTACTGTGCAATATGTAATTTTTGTGGGGGCACGGGAGGGGGGGGCGGCAAACTCAAGGGCCGCCCCGGGCGGCACACACTCTAGCTACGCCACTGGCTAATTCCCTCCCTGTGGCAGCATCAGTGAGTGAGCGTGTGTGGGTGTACCGGCGGTGTCTGTTCTGCAACAACGGGGAGGCGGACGTCCAACTTATCCAAGACTGGAACCTCACATCCCCTCCCCAGCATACTGATGAACTCTTCTTTAATGGTTAGTTTTACTTTCAAATCGCGCTGTTTTATACAAACTTCTGTCGGAAGGAAACAAGTTGCCCGTAAATATATATATATATATATATATATATATATATATATATATATATATATATATATATATATATATATATATATATATATATATACACAGTGACCCCTCGTTTAACGAACACCTCGGTTAACGTAATTTCGATTAACGAACTGCCTTCCATAAGGATCTTCAATTCCGTTAACGAAAAAAATTCGATTAACGAAGTTCTTACGTAACCGACCTCAACATGTTTTCGCTTGCACTGACCAGGCAACCAGCTTTAGTATCAGTCCGCCAATACATTAATCGGATCTAGGGCTTAAATTCCTTACTATTTTAGTAAATATCAAGAAGTTTATACTATTCAATAATTTTAAAGTTTAATATTCAATTTTTAGTCATTTTAACAATTATTGAACATAATTGAAGGTAAAGTGACTAGTTTAATGTGCGGCATCCAGCCTCCTAACACAGCAAACAGGAGTTACTGTCTCTCTCTGTTTTCACTGGAGGTAACATCTTGCTTGAGACTCTCTTCAACTAAACGCTTTTTTCTGTGTTTCCAAGCAAATTATTGGTCATTTTGAAATATATTTTACATATTGACAATATATAATGCAGTGCAGTGTTGATTTAAAGAAAATAATCTTGAATTACACCAAGAGAGCTAAAATTTTATGGGTGAAATGGCGCCATGGGGTGACTTCTCTTCCACCCCAATGCCTTCTCTTCTTCCTTCTCCTCCACCCCCATTCTAAATCCCATCATCATCATCATCCAGGAGCCTTCTACATACACACCTCAAAGTAAGTGAACTTTTCTACCATTTTTGTTGAATTTAGGAAATTTTCGGTGAGCTGGAACCAATTACCCAACAACCCATTGAAACAATGGTTTCACTTAACGAACTTTTCGGTTAACGAACGACCTTCTGGAACGGATTGAGTTCGCACTGAGGTCACTACCATGTATATATATATATATATATATATATATATATATATATATATATATATATATATATATATATATATATATATATATATATATATATATATATATATATATATATACATATACATATATATATACATATAAATATATATATATATATATATATATATATATAATATATATATATATGTATATATATAATATATATGGTATATATATATATATATATATATATATATATATATATAGTTATATATATATATATATATATATATATATATATATATATATATATATATATATATATATATATATATATATATATATATATATATATATATATATATATATATATATATATACACACACTACAACTCATAAATCACAACTCTAATATGATACAGGTAATTAATTTTTATCTCTTGTGCAAAATATATGTCTATATTCAAATTATTCGCTGTCTTGCAAGGCTTCCAGCAATGTAAATTATATTCTGCTAACTTTAGACTGTGATATTATATAAGATAAAAACTGTAAGCCTATTACCACCCAACCCTGGCTGGGAAGATGTGGTGGGTGAGGAAGGGGGGAGGTGTGATGTATTGTAAGTTGATGCCAAGGTCTAGTGCTTATTTATTTACCTATTCTTAAGAGTGAATAAGTTTTTCTCTTATAAAATGTCACTGAACTGACATGGGAGAATATAACATTGCTGGAATTCTTGTAAGATAGTGATTACTTTGAATATAAACATGCTATAGTTCGCATTAGACATAAAAATTTTGAAAAATTTGAGCTTGAAATTGGAATTTGTAACCTAACCCCCAGGGTAATCCGCATATAGTTGAAACTGCGCAAGAAAAATACACGCAAGTTGC
The DNA here is from genome assembly GCF_018991925.1 of Homarus americanus. NCBI lineage: Eukaryota > Metazoa > Arthropoda > Malacostraca > Decapoda > Nephropidae > Homarus > Homarus americanus. Next base: position 20,946,762 of record NW_024722227.1, on the reverse strand, counting down.
GAGTCTACTGTACTGTACATGTTTTTCAACTTATTTTTTGGTAAACACAGTAATTTCTTCAGTTATTTTTACTCATTTACATGCACACACCATCCTAAATACATACTGTGAAAAAGGTAAAAGAAATAATTGTTCTAAGGGCAAACCTGTACTGTACTCATATGTGCTATAATTACTTATAATTTTATGTCTAGTGCAAACTATAGCTTGTTTATATTCAAATTAATCACTATCTTATAAGAATTCCAGCAATGTAAATTACATTCTGCCAAGTCAATTCCCCTAACCTGTATCAATTACATGTTTTCTTATGGATAAACAGTGACGACAAAAACGACATTATATTAAGTCGTCGGGACGTTAAATGAATTATGGATAACTAAAGAGTAGCGACGTTGTACCAAAACAACGTTAAGCGGGGCGACGGTATACGAGGACTTACTGTATAAGTTATGTTTATTTACATACTCAGACTTGAATTATATGGAGAGAAGACAATTATTTTTGTTAAAATTTATGCTTTATTTTGTATAAGTAACTAAATTACATTAGTATATACAGTGCTGCACTGTTTACTGTTTATGTAGCATTTCCCCTCTATCACCTGCATCACCTACCATGCCTATATGTCACCTGCCATACCTCTGTGTCACCTACCATGCCTCTGTGTCACCTGCCATGCCTCTGTGTCACCTGCCATGCCTCTGTGTCACCTGCCATACCTCTGTGTCACCTGCCATACCTCTGTCACCTGCCATACCTCTGTGTCACCTGCCATACCTCTGTCACCTGCCATACCTCTGTGTCACCTACCATGATGCTTCATTCTTCGCCTGCGGTGATGGTAAGTGTTAATTTTTTTAAATTAGTAATAGCATGTACACAAATATGGGCCGATAATTTTTTATTGTTGTATTTTTGTAGGAGGGAAGTGCCTCAATAAGGTGGAATTTGGGATAACTCAGCAAGGCCAGAGCCCCATATGTGCCGAGTTATCAAGATTTTGCATTCATGATGGCTTCTGTTACCTAACCTGCAAATTATCATGACTCCACTGCACGGTATTCCTCAAAATGTGAGTCATCTTGATTTATAGTAAAGTGCTGTACATCAAGGTATCAGTGAGCCCTCCAAGACTGATGACCCATTAGGAGCACTAAGGATACAGGACACTGAAGACTAAACCTTTGGTATACAATGGGACACCAAAGCTAGACCACAATCTAGCATCTTTAATTTCCCCTTGAGTAAATTTAGGTACCCATTCTGTATCTGGATGTTCCATTCTGTGGCTGACCATGGGACTCAGACTATCCTGCCCTCATGTGAGGTGATGCGACCAGCAAGGGCGAGCTGACCAAATGTGGGAAAATCCATTTTCTATGGTTCCCGGTAGCTCAAAACATACTCTTTTCTGTGAAACCCAAGAACACAGGCTTCTTGCCCCTGTCTCCCAGTCAGATTAAGGCTTATAATTAAGGCGAACTTTTTAGTATGTCTACAGAATTCTAGCATAGCTGCATGGGCGAGTGTGCGAGCCAATCAGTGGCCAATCAGCCAATGGGAGACAGTCTTACACTCACTCACAAGGCAGTACTGTTTCTCGCGCATGAAATCTGTGTATACAACGACGTTTACTCCTGGAATTACTCAATTTATGGCGTTATTGGTGTACACCATGAGTTCTTCAAGTAGTGATAAAGATGGAGAATGTGTCAGGATACTGTTGTAAGCATCAGAAACATGAAGAAAGCTGGAAGAGATATTTGTGGCAAAGCAGAAATGGAATGCAAGCATAAGGTCATGAATGGTTATGGTGAGTGATACTGTTTTCATTAATAATAATAATAATAATAATAATAATAATAATAATAATAATAATAATAATAATAATAATAATATTAATAATAATAATAATTAACGGTTTATTGAAAAAGTTCTGCAGCCCGAAGGCTGAAAATATACATTGGACATAAATGACTTATTACATACAATGGTGGTTAAACAAAAGCCTTCATTAGAGAACGGTAAAGGAACATACAGTGAACATACAGATTAATGTAGGCGTTGAACAGCAAACATGTACAGTGAACCCTCACTTTACGCGGTTAATTCAACCCACGGCGGCCCGCGTAAAGTGAACAACATAACATATGGGATTAATTGAAATAGAGACCGGGCCGACCCCCAAACTCCACTTTTTCAGACACAATACCTACGTTGTAGTAAAAATAACTTCTTAATTTTATGATGGTATGCACACACAATTAAAAATTAAGAGAAATATCAATAATATTAGGTTTTTTAACACTTACATTAGTAGAAAAGATGGCTGGGCACACAGGGATGGGGGGTTGGTTCCGAGGCAGAGGACAGATTATTGGCCCTCACCTGTATCACTTGTATCAATTGAATCACTATCCACCACAGAGGCGTGCAGGGCCTCTTTGTCAAACCCCTCAAAGTCCATATAAGTCCATATCCTCACTATAATTATCACTATCACTGACTTGGGCCGGCAGTGGTGGGTGGCGGGTGAAGAACTCGGTAATGTTTTGATGACTGGGCGACCTTGTGCGCACCCTGCTCACGCCGCTTACACAACATGGCGGATGGTGGGAGAGGGCGGGAGGTTTGGATCCAAAAATGGCGCGGCTCGCCAGCGGCTCTCCGCGTAAAGGGGTACACGCACCGCGGAATGTGAGCATTCCGGTTTCGGCAGGGTACCGCGTAAACGTGGAAACGCGGAATGTGGGACCGCGTAAAGCGAGGGTTGACTGTAGTGTAGTAACTCCCTCCCAGATGGTGTTAGGAGGGACCTCACGTGGTGTAGTAGTTCCCTCACAAATGGTGTTATGAGGGACCTGACGTGGTGTAGTAATTCCCTCACATATGGTGTTATGAGGGACCTCACGTGGTGTATTAATTCCCTCACAGATGGTGTTAAGAGGGGCCTCATGTGGTGTAGTAACTCCCTCACAGATGGTATTATGAGGGACCTGACGTGGTGTAGTAATTCCCTCACAGATGGTGTTATATGAGTGAGGTTTGGTCCCAGGCCTTCCTATCGTAGACGGATTAACACATCGCTGGTTGTTGTTGGGTCTCACGGGCCGATATCACTGGGTACCTGGGACCTCACTGTGTGAAGGTTAACTTGGGTACGACTGTTACTGTTGAGTTGTTCTCACTGACTTAAGCACTGTTCACAACTGTTCACCTCTGTTTAACACTGGTTCCATTCCTTTCCTAAATGAAATTGTTACTTCTGGCGAGAACTTGTTGATATTCCGGTGGGGAGGAGAGTTCAGGGGAGGGAGTTGGTATGGGCCAACTTAACAGTTGACCTGGCTGCTCCGAAAGGAGCGCCAGGTACGTCTCGATTAAAGTTCAGAAAATTGTAAATCCATCTCATAAAATATTTTATTATTTTACATTACTACTGTACAGGTAGTTTTTACCATCAGCAATTAAGGCATATTATGGAAAGTTATAATTTTTTTACAGACATATTCATGATGTATTACCCCAAACCTACAATATAAGACAAAAATTATGAAATTTGATAAAAATTTGCATGAGTTATGAACTGAAATAGGAAAAAAAATTCTCAAAACATTATTTTTATCAGCTCGCCTTTGTTGCTCACAATGCCTCATATGAGATTTAAAGCATCAACAAGTGGTCACCACTAAAGGTGGCTAAAATCCCCACCATGTCAAGGCAAAGTCCAAAGGACCATGACTCTAGATGATAAGACAAAAAATACAGTACAATACTTGTTTGAGATCATTTTGTGATGTGTCTGTAAACTATGTATCATTCCTGTTCAATTCTAGTTGTGCAAGTTATCTTGTTCATAAATTTTGACATATGCACAAATAGACACATAGATCATCACAAGCTTCCCCTGGAAATAAACTTGAGAAACATCTCCAATAAAATACTGCAATCTCAAAACTCACCGACTGAAGTAAACATGATTAGTTACCTTGAGGGCTGAGGTTCCTGCATACTGTTTACTTATGGTGTCTCCATTATTGGCCCACATGGTCTGGAGGGTGGAGCGGCAGGCAGGTGGCAGCGGATGCTCAGGAGGGATCATACCCAGTTTGACAAACTGTCCTTCTAACACTGATTTGGCAACAGCAGTCTGGAAAATTAATTTGTAAATATTGTACGTACAATTCAGTACACAGTGGCTGTCTTTATGATTAGGAAGACTGACTGTGGAAAGTGATGACTATGATGGGAATTAGAGAAAAAGAAATCTATCAGGTTCATAACCAATTATATTTAAATGCCAAAGTTGTAAATGACATTAAAATAAAAAAATACACACTTCCTTTTACCCAGTATAGTATCACAGTACAAGACATTTTACCATCTGATACTGTACTCTGTTCACTTCCTACAGCCTACTACTGTATGGTCAACAGGGATGAGCCAACACACGCAGCTCAGCAGACAACATACTGTTCCTTGTAGACATACATAGGTTTCAGAATATTCTTCCATTATAACTAGAGTTGTGTAATGTAGACAATTTAAAGATGTCAGAATATTAACTTCAATAAATAGGATACTAGATAAAGACATGAATGAGAGATAGAATGTTATAACAAAAGAGCACAGGCAGTCCTCGACTTACGGACCCAAATCCAGGTCATAAGTTGAATTGGTCGTAAGTCGAAAATGCAAAGATAATACATAGAAAATCTAAAATGGGTGTCTCTTTTTCTTCTCAGCACCACAAAACTCTCACTTTTAAGCTTGACAGCCATCTTAAGGGAATTATAAAAAAAAATTTGTCAGTAAACAGCGCAATCACTAACGTCACGACTCAAAAATACGTAATTTGAAAAAATTTTGGTACGACTGGGGCGGTCGTATGTCCGGGTGGTCGTAAGTCGAGGAGTAGCTGTAGTTCACTTGGGTTTTATGAACCTATGCAAAGGAGAATACAAATACATGTCTCCAAATTAATGGCATCCTGGTTAAGGATAAAATGGTTGTAAGTTAAAAAGGCCTTAGCCTAACCTAACCTAACCTAATCATATGGAATGGGATCTACAAAAAATGTGACGCTTGAAAACACAATACAGTATAAGTTTATTAACCCGATAACTACGAAAGAGTGATTCGGCGATCGACTCCCTGGTGTGCAAAAAAAAAAAAAAACCACATACTGTATATATCAATTTTCCCTAAACATCATTTTAACTCTTGTGGATTAAGAGATAGTACATCACCTATTGAGGAGTGCTTGGCAACACTCATTTCCACTACATCTCTCTAATCACCCAAACCTTTCTGCTTTCTCACTCCATATTTTAAAATGTTATGTAACGTAATGTTGAAGGGATACAACTTTGCTCATTTATACTTATACTTATCATAATCTCTCTAAAAATACTTTAGGTTTCATGTTTATTCATGAGATCATAAAAAATACAAATATTAAAAAAAAAGATCAATAGTCAAAAACAATGTACTGTATGTATATTGTGTTGTCAAAGTAAGAGAAACAATTGAGACCCTGCAATTGTGTGTAAATGGGGCAAAAAGTCAGATCAGCAACCTGGGACTGGGTCACAACTTTTGTGATGCCATATGGCAGCAGGGTCTACCATTAGACAACACATTATGCTTCCAATATCTTCCCAGGCAGTAGTACCTCCCTGTTTGATAGCTGCCTGCTACCTATATTCAAATTATTCGCTGTCTTGCAAGGATTCCAGCAATGAAATTTATATTTTGCTAACTTTAGTCTGTGACATTATATAAGATAAAAATTTTAAGCCTAAAACCACAGTCACCCTTACTGGAAGTCAGAGGGGAGTTGATTTATTATGACAGCTGGGCCAGAGCCAGACAACAGTTACCTAGTGTGGTATTTATTTATCTGTCATATAGAGGGAGTTTATGTTGTTCTTTTATAAAATGTCAATGAATTGACCTAAGAGAATATAATTAACATTGATGGAATTCTTGTAAGATAGTGATTAATTTTAATATAAACATGCTATAGTTTGCACTAGACATATAAATTTTAGTAATAATTTAGTACATTTGAGTACAAGGGACTAAAAGTTTTATCTCTTGTGGAAATTATATGATGTCTATATTCAAATTATTCGTTGTCTTGCAAGGATTCCAGCAATGCAATTTATATTTAGCTAACTTTAAACTGTGCCATATTTTATGATAAAAACTTTTAAGCCTAAAACCACCTTCACCCTGGCTCTGAGGATGATCTGTTTTGACAGCCGCAGGTAAGGTTTGCTAAGGTCACCTATTATGTAATTATCAGTCATACAGGCTGTTGTTCCCGAGTCTGTTGCTCATTGGTGCTTTAGTTAGTCAGAAAATAAACCCGTTAAGTCAAGTTTAGTCACTTTTATTGGCCTCCAGAACCTAACCCTATTTTCCCCATTGATTACATGTAATTATACCGTGATTTAGTATATGGCGAACATCCTTGGACCCTATCTCGCTATACATCCTGATCGTGCTGTAATAATTGTATAACTTTTACCTTTTTAATACACAAACTGAGCGGGATACGACGTGGATGCTGTACACATGCGGCAGCGTGCCAGCCGAAGTTGTCGTACGGCATAGTTAGACATTACGACCAAACGTCTGGACTCGAAAATAATGTAAAATATTTTAATATAATATAATATAATGACAATGACAGTCGTAAGTACGGGTTGTCATAAGTCGCATATGTCGTAAGTCGAGGAGGGACTGTATAACAGTTGTCACCACAGAGGAAGGATGTGTGTCTACCTCTTGGGAATACCCACTTAAAACTCCAGCTCCCAAGCCCTGCCACTTCAAGCCACAGAGTGGTGAATGTCATGTACAGTAGGGTCGGGATATAATGCGACTTTATATCACGATTTTTTTATAACGCGGCTACCAAAATTATCGACATTTTCCTATATAGAGCAATAATTTTTTTTATTTTGTGAGGGAAATCGGGCAGGAAATAATTCTAATGTACCGCCATGGCAAACAAATGTGTTATTTGCTCACCAGAGGTGCCACCGTGGCTGCTCACCCACACCTTCATGCTTGCCCGCTCAGTCTTTGAGTGAGTGACGAGTCAGCAGCCGACTCTGCTGCAGATTTCGAATTTTAAGGTGAGTGTAAATGGGTTGCTAGTGACATGAAAAGGGAAGTGAGGATAATGGAAAACTTAATGTAAAAGATTTAATACTGTAACTAATATTTTTGGTTTGTTCGTTTATGCAGGTGTGGGATGTCAGGTGAGGATGGCAGTGTGGCGTCAGCTGCCGAGTCTGGTGTTGCCAGGATGGTGCATCAGCTGCCGAGTCTGGTGTTCCTGAGTCTGTTGTTCATTGGTGCTTTAGTTAGTAAGAAAATAAACTCGTTAAGTCAAATTTAGTCACTTTTATTGGCCTCCAGAACCTAACACAATTTTCCCCATTGCTTACATGTAATTATATATACAGTGGGATATGCTATAAAGAAAGTAATTGGTTCCAGAACCTCGTTCGTTATAGCATTCGTTCGTTATAGGATTAATCCGTTCCAGGCCCCCAAATACAACCACTTAACACTGAAAAAATTCTGTGGAAAATGTAAAAAATACGGTACTTTATCTTACCTTAGTGTTATTCAGCATGCAGGTACCCCTAAACACTGGCACAGCACTATCACTTCCACTGGGAGTCTTGGCTTTAAGGTCCTCAAACAATTGTTTAGCCTTCTCACAAATTATAGCTTCACTAATGTTACCACCTGCCATTTCTTTCTCCTTTATCCACACTAAGAGTAAATTTTCCATCTCTTCAATCACATTACAATTTGCTTTGCTAAGTCTAAAGATTCCCTTAGCCACTTGCACAGTTTTTAACTCCTCTTTATTCTTCAAAATCGTACATATAGTCGATTTAGCCATCCCATATTCATCACTAAGTTTCGCAATGCTACTTCCATTCTCACGTTTCTTTATAATTTCTTTCTTAGTTTCAAGGGTTATTAGCTTTCCCACTCGCTTTGGACGACTCATTGTTACAATTGTATACTTGTATAACAAAATAGTTATACAAATAACGCGAATTTCCACATCAAAAGACGAAATTTCAACAATAACAGTGGTGCACTGGCTACACAATGAAACAAAGATGGCGCCTGACGCTCTTGTTGTGGGTCGCGGTACAACAATATTCATGCGACAGGCGAAATAGTCCCGTATTCATCCGCGTTCGTTGTAGGAGTTGCGTTCGTTATAGCATTCTCAATTTTATAGGTAAAATCGTTCGTTATAGGAATATTCGTAGTAGGATCCGTTCGTTATAGCATACCCCACTGTATCGCGATTTAGTATATAGCGAACATCCTTGGACCCTATCTCACAATATATCCTGACCCTACTGGATATAGTGTAATAATAAGGAACCATGTGAAGGTGTTGGGAAGTTGTATGAACATGGAGTAAGTTGGTAGTGCATCACCGTTCACTCCCAGATGTGCGATAACTGCTAGAGGAGGTACAATGTCTCACCAACTTCTCCTACTCACCAATAACCACAGGTGGTGAGTTCAGTAATAATTATGTTATTTCCTATTGACTAACATGTATGTCTAACATTTCATAAGACTGGGACATTCATTTTGTGATTATCTTTTTCTAACCTACTAAAGTGATATCCCCGTTAGCCGGAACAATTGGTGCAGAGCACTTCCGGGAATGAGATATTTCCAGCTCACCAGATGACTTTCTCAAACCCTGAAAAATCCCCAATCCCCGGAAATATTTCCGGTTACTGGAAAAAATTTTTTCGAGTGTCTAAACTAAGCATCTTGCACACACAAACACTAGCCCACATCCTCATAATGTTTCTGTGTGCTGAGGAGTTTTCCAAGAGTCTAAACTAAAAATCTATACAGTAAAGCCTCCGATAACAACGGTTCGACCATCAACTTTTCATATTTAAAACCCTAGTTAATTTAGGACCCAATTCAATTTACGTCCTTACAGGTAGTTCTGCTATAACGCGATAATTGTGTTCTTGTAAAATATCGTGTTATAGAAAATCGCGTAATAGAAATAACAGGGCTTATGGAGAAAATAGGGTTAGGTGCAGATTACTCGAAATCGAAAAAATTTAGTAGTTAGCCTAACACAAAGGATAGCACAGTCTAAATAAATGTTACATTCATATCTAATAATGAAATCATACAGTAAATTTAACACTTTACCTTGAAAAAATATGAATGTAACTTGATGGGGGAGAAGGGTGATTTTGAGGTTGATAACATCAAGCTTCTCTTCAAGTGTTATATCCTTTCTTTTACGATAATCACCGGGAATTCTATCATCAGAATGCTTTTTGGAGATATTCTTCTTTACCATATTCACAGTCAATACCACAAAATTGGAGAAATAGTAAGCAAAAATCGCGTTATAGCAAACAAGCGATCGCGTTATACAAATATTGTTCCGAATTCATAAATCGCGTTAGAGCAAATTCGCGTTATCAAAACACGCGTTATAGCAGAACTCACTGTATTTCATTCGTATTCCCGACCAAAATATAATAAAAATAAAATAAAATTACATTTTCATATGAATAATAACTAAGTCCCAATATTATTAAAAAATATATACAGTAATACCCCGCTTTACGCGATTTCACTTTCCGCGATTTCATATTTACGTGGTACCTCGCCAGAACCGGACTTTCACTTTACGCGATGCATCCACCCATATACGCGCAGAGTGTCTGGCGCCACGCTATTTTTAGATTTGACCCTCCCGGCTTCTCCCGCTTGGGCAAGCCGCGCGGTAAGGTTGCGCAGTGGGTGTCTCTGTTGCGTTATCAGTGACGTCATATGACGTATCAGACTGTGATTGGGCCATGCATCCTTACCTCCCTCTGCTGCTAGCTGTGATTGGTTTAAAGTAATATGACGTGTCCACCCGCGGGAGGGAGGAAAGACGACGCTTGACCTAGCCGCGTCAGTTTCATCCCTCCAGGCCACACCGTGTAAATGTGCATCCATTGTTCTGTAAAATGGCTTCCGCCGGACCACCGCCCCCGGAGAGAAACCTTGCCTTACGTGGACCCAGCCGCCCTAAGCCAAAGATGATACGACGTTCCCTAAGCTACGAAGTGAAATAAAAGATCATTCAAGATTTGGAGAAAGGAACACGTCAAGCTGATCTCCCGCGCCAGCATGGAGTCAACGAATCTACAATTCGTACTATTAAGAAGGATGCAGCCAAGATCAAAGAACACATGAGAATCACAAAGTCTGCAGGTGCTTCAATGATCAAGTATTGCCAGAACAAAGTGCTGCTAAAGGTTGAAAATTTGCTGGTGAGTTACTTGATTCGTCAAGCGCGACGCAACATGACGATGGACACTGGACACGCGGTCCTTTCAAGAGTACGCCAGTGAACTGTACGCAGCAGTGTCACGTAAGATGGGAATTGCAGAGCCCAAACCCTTCAATGCTTCCTCTGGTTGGCTGCATAGGTTTAAGAAGAGGACCAAGATCACCAACATCAACATTGGTGGTGAAGAAGCGAGTGCTGACCGTGTGGCGGCTAGAGATTTTCCTCCGTTCTTACGTGAGGTTATGGAGGAAGGACAGTACACTGACGACCAGGTGTTCAACATGGACGAATCCGGTCTATTTTGCAAAAAGCTGCCTACCAAGACCTTCGTTGTCTAGTCTGCCAGCAAGATTCGGGGCCGGAATCTTCGTCACGCATGGAGGCATGTGTTGCATGGTATCCCAGGTGAGACGCGGAGTCAACCTGTGACTGGTAAGGTTCAGTCTGTTACAGTGGCATTGGACCTTGCCAGAGAAGCTGCGCACAGTATTACAGCTGAAGGCTTCTCCGAGACCACCAACGAAGACATCCTGGAGGTGATCAGAGATCCTGAAATGACTGCCAACGAGATGTTGGAAGATCACGTCAGTGAAAAGGGAGGTGGTGCGTCAACCCCAGAAGAACACAAGTTAACGCATAGTAATGTTAAGGGTACCATTGAGTGCGCAGAGAAACTAAAGCTCTTCCTCTCCAACGGTTGGTGCAGGCTATGGAGCCGTACATCAAGGTGTATCAAGACAACATCAACAGTAGCCGTCAAAAAAGCATTACCGAGTTCTTCGCCCGCAACCCACCACAGCCAGCCCGAGCCAGTGATAGTGACAGTGACAGTGAAGGTGACTTTGAGGGATTTGTCAGGGAGGCCCTGACAACTATGGCGGATAGTGATGGTGATTCACCTGAGGGCCAGTAATCTGCCCTCTGCCTCAGAACCAGCCTCCATCCCCGTATGCCGACCCATCTCTTCTACTACCGTAAGTGTTCCACCTAACCTTTATTTTTCCTAACCTAACCTCTTCTATATTAATTGTGTGTGCATACCATCATAAAGTTAAGATAATATTATTACTACAACATAGCTTTGTGTCGTCAAAAAGTGGAGTTTGGGGGTCGGGCCAGTCTCTATTGGAATTAATCCCATATGTTCTGTTGTTCACTTTACGCGGTGTTCACTTTCCGCGGTACCCTGTGGGTTCAATTGACCGCATAAATCAGGGTACTACTGTATATGTATATATATATATATATATATATATATATATATATATATATATATATATATATATATATATATATATATATATATATATATATATATATATATATATATACAGTATTACCCCGCCTAACGCGGTTTCACTTAACGCGTTTTATCATATACGCGGTGCCTCGCCAGAGCTGAATTTTCACTTAACACGGATTTTTTCCACATATACGCGGTGAGTGTCCGGCTCGAGACGCTATTTTTAGATTTGCCCCACCCGCCACCCTGCCTGACTGCCTGTTTTAGCTCATAAAATTCATACAAATTACCCGGCCAGAATATAATTTACATTGCTGGAATTCTTATAATTTGGTGATCATTTTGAATATAAACATCATATATTTTGCATTAGACATACAAATTTTAGATAAAATTTTTTCTCTGAGTAACTATGTTATCTTTTGTGCAAAATATATGACATTTATATTCAAAATATTCCTGGTCTTACAAGGAATCCAGCAATGTCAATTATATTATCCTAACTTTAGTTTGAGGTATTATTTATTACAAAAAAGTTAAGTATTCTGGTTTTCCCACACATCTCCTTGGGATGGTTGGTGGGGGGGGGGAGGGAGGGAGGGACCGACCGACCATCTGTTACCCTGTGAAGAATATTTTTTTTTTTTTATTAACTGAAGATATTTGTTTTAGCTCATAAAATTCATACAAATTACCCGGTCAGAATATAATTTACATTGCTGGAATTCTTATAATTTGATGATCATTTTGAATATAAACATCATATATTTTGCATTAGACATACAAATTTTAGATAAAATGTTTTCTGAGTAAATATGTTATCTTTTGGGCAAAATATATGACATTTATATTCAAAATATTCCTGGTCTTACAAGGAATCCAGCAATGTCAATTATATTATCCTAACTTTAATCTGAGGTATTATTTAATACAAAATGTTAAAATTTATTTTTTTCACCCCACATCTCTTGAAGGGAGGATTGGTGGGGGGTGGGGGGGAGGGTTGCGACTGACCGCGCGGTTGGAAGAGGGGGGAGGCAAGGTGGGGTACTTTGATTGACAGATAGTGTCGTGAAGATTATTTTTTGTTTTTATTAACTGAAGATATTTGTTTTAGCTCATAAAATTCATACAAATTACCCGGTCAGAATATAATTTACATTGCTGGAATTCTTATAATTTGGTGATCATTTTGAATATAAACATCATATATTTTGCATTAGACATACAAATTTTAGATAAAATTTTTTCTCTGGGTAACTATGTTATCTTTTATGCAAAATATATGACATTTATATTCAAAATATTCCTGGTCTTACAAGGAATCCAGCAATGTCAATTGTATTATCCTAACTTTAGTTTGAGGTATTATTTATTAAAATTTAGTGGTTTTCCCCAAAAAATTTCTCAGAGAGGGAAGAGCCGGCAGTGTAGTGTGAGAGGGGGAGGGAGTTGAGTCCATTATTTGAATGGACATTAACTTGGCGACTGTATTTCTCTTAAGTATTAATTGTGTGCATGTACCATCATAAAATTAAGATGTTATTTTACTACAACATAGTTATGTGTCTTCAAAAAGTGGAGTTTGGGGGTCGGGCCTGTTTCTATTGGAATTAATCCCATATGTTCTGTTGTTCACTTAACACGGATTTCACTTAACACGGGACCCTCTGGGTTCTATTGACCACGTTAAGTGGGGTACAACTGTGTATATATATATATATATATATATATATATATATATATATATATATATATATATATATATATATATATATATATATATATATATATATATATATATATATATATATATATATATACACACACAGACAGACCCCGACTTACGACTGCTACGACTTACGACCGTCGGGACTTACGACCGCCGCAGATTAAAAAAATAAATAAATAAATAAATAAATAAATTATTTTTTTTTCAAATGACACGCATTTTCTATACCGAAACGTTTCCAGTTAATGTAGGCTCCATGTATAATTAGAAAATTATGGGGGCCCCATGTGCATTCAGCTGACTACATTAAAGGTAAGTGTTCAGTCGCACTGTAACCATTCCTTATTATTTATTACTTTCACTGTACTGTATCCATTCACCATTATTCATTACTTTTACTGTACTGTATTTCATTGTAGATTTTTTATCTATGTCGGACTTACGACCATGTCAGACTTACGACCATGTCAGACTTACGACCTGGATTTGGGTCCCTAACCCCGTCGTAAGTCGGGGTCTAGCTGTATAGTGAAGTCTCTGGTGCACTCTAAGATTAAGAGAGAAAACGGAGGACTCAGGCGTCCTGATGTGAGAGAAAACAGACTCGTATGATGGGGGACCAAATAAGAAAAACATAGCTACATGTTTTGTGGACTACAGTATTAAGCGTACCCTTTTCATCACTTTGTAGTAAACCTAGCCATGCCTATGTGTGTTTTATGATATTTACCATAACATTATATATATATATATATATATATATATATATATATATATATATATATATATATATATATATATATATATATATATATATATATATATATATATATCTTGATAAAATCACACGGGAAAATGGAAACAACGGATTACCTTAGCTTTCGTCTTTATTCAAGACATCTTCAGAGGCAACTGGATTATATGGACAGAGCGAGGCTTAAATATACAGGGTGACCTAAAAACATGAGGTCAGGTCATAATGATGACATCCACTAATCCACACACCAACACACACGTAGAGGAGCTTAAGAGAAGGGTGATGACGTGACTAGACAGGTCAGGTCAGAAAAAAGGGACCCACAAAATAACTATCATACATCAAGATCAAAGGTTTTCAAAACATTTTTGACCTTGGGCCACTGACAAATAAATTTATGTAACATATTATCAGTTTTGAACTGACCATCACTAAGGTTTATTGATTTTAATTCCTTAATCAAACTAGCTTCAACCAGAAGTCTTTCTGTGACACAAGATGATTTGAATACTTCTAAGCTTTTTTCCCAAGCAATGGGGTGATTATTATTCCTAACATGAACGAACAAGGCACTGCTTTCAGATACAGTTCTGATATTATACTTATGTTGTTTGATTCTGATCTGCAGTGTTTTTCCTGTCTGACCTACATAATTACAATTACATTTGCTACATGGAATACAATAAACACTTCCATTTACATTCAAACTTGGGCTATTCCTTATTAACATATTGGTAATGGTTGAGTCATACTTGAAAACAACATTAATATTTAGAAGCTTGAGGGACCGAACTAACGGGACAAATTCATCACGATAGGGCAGAGTCAAAATATTCTTAAGTGTAGGAACTTGTCTGGTTTGAGAGGAATGAAAGGATTTTTTAGCCCTTTTAAAGCAACGATCAACAAACACAGAAGGGTACCCAAGTTTCTGTGCAATAGAACGAATGTGTTTAAATTCATCGTCAATAAATTCAGTCACAAATACGCAGACATCTTAGGAACATAGCAGAAAAAACTGACATTTTGGTAGACTCAAGGTGATTCGATAAAAAGTGAATGAAACTGTCTACCTGTGTGGGCTTTCTATATACCTTAAATTTATAGTTTTGGTCATTTCTCATGATAAGCATATCAAGAAATGGAAGGGAAGGTCACCCTGTATATTTAAGCCTCTCTCTGTCCATGTAATCCAGTTGCCTCTGAAGATGTCTTGAATAAAGACGAAAGCTAAGGTACTCCGTTGTTTCCATTTTCCCGTGTGATTTTATCAAGATATATATATATATATATATATATATATATATACATATACTTCATTTTTAGTCCATTTAACACGCGGACTTTGAACATATAATCAACGACCTCACCAGCAAGGAATCAAACCCTCGACCTACTGGGTGGGACTAGGGAACGCTTACCGGCTAGCCCACAAGGACATTAAAAGCAGTTCTAGATTCTGTTATATTTCACACAAAGCCTGTTCATCGAGCTGATGGCGCCGTGAACCTCATTGGGAAACTGCCCGTGCCTCGTATGTGGTGTCAGTAGCATTTTACCGAATCCAGCTGGTATGAAACGCGAGGTACATATATATACTTCATTTTTAGTCCATTTAACACGCGGACTTTGAACATATAATCAACGACCTCACCAGCAAGGAATCGAACCCTCGACCTACTGGGTGGGACTAGGGAACGCTTACCGGCTAGCCCACAAGGACACTAAAAGCAGTTCTAGACTCTGTTATATTTCACACAAAGCCTGTTCATCGAGCTGATGTTCAAAGTCCGCGTGTTCATGTAAAATATCGTGTTATAGAAAATCGCGTAATAGAAATAACAGGGCTTATGGAGAAAATAGGGTTAGGTGCAGATTACTCGAAATCGAAAAAATTTAGTAGTTAGCCTAATACAAAGGATAGCACAGTCTAAATAAATGTTACATTCATATGTAATAATGAAATCATACAGTAAATGTAACACTTTAGTTGATGGGGGAGAAGGGTGATTTTGAGGTTGATAAAATCGAGCTTCTCTTCAAGTGTTATATCCTTTCTTTTACGATCATCACCGGGAATTCTATCACCAGAACGCTTCTCGTTGATATTCTTTACTATATTCACAGTTAATACAGTGGGGTATGCTATAACGAACGAAACTCCTACAACGAACATTATTTAATTTTTTGTTTGTTTTTTTCTAATTTATTGTTTTTTATTACAAATATTAATGATATTCTTTATTTCAGGGGTTTAGATGCATATTTATGCACTTTTATACAATTTTTACAATTTTATATTATATTTTTCAGTGTTAAGTGGTTGTATTTGGGGGCCTGGAACGGATTAATCCTATAACGAACGAATGCTATAACAAACAAGGTTCTAGAACCAATTAGATTCGTTATAGCATACCCCACTGTACCACAAAATTGGAGAAATAGTAAGCAAAAATCGCGTTATAGCAAACAAGCGTTCGCGTTATAGAAATATCGTTCCTAATTCATAAATCGCGTTAGAGCAAATTCGCGTTATCAAAACACGCGTTATAGCAGAACTCAATGTAATGACGAAATGTTTTTACATGTGCGCACTTCCGTACGCACAGTCTTAACGAAAACAATGCCATCTCATTTCCTCGTATGTTTTATTATATTACATATTATAAATGAATTGTCTTGTTCATTTTGCACACTCAAACCAATCGAAATTCGAGTTTCCGCCGTCGAAATTTGAAATTGTGTAGTGGGGTTTTTTGTGTCCAATAAAAAACCTGGAATTAAAAATTCGCAAAATTTGAGAACCTACCGGTACTATACTGTACTTGGATGTCATGAACTTTGTTCATTCACTACCAGGCCTTCACTGGTGTCACAAGCCATTTTCAATCCTGCAATATTGCATTCAAACTTGAAGTAGTGCGATATGGCAAAGAACATGGAAACAGGGCAACACATAGAAACTTCGTACCACCACCTACTGAGAAGATGATTTGCCAGTGGAAGAAGCAGGAGGAAGAATTAAAAAAAAAGCGAATAAACAGAAGCATAATCTTCGTACAGTACCAGCAAAATGGCCTTGCTTAGAAGAAAACTTGAAAACATGGATATTAGACCAAAGAAACTTGGGTTTGGCCGTGACGACGAAGATGACCATTTTGGAAGCAAGAAGGTTTGCAGCAAACACAGGGGTGGATGACTTCAAAGGAACTGCTTGTTGGTGCTTTTGCTTCATGAAACGAAATGGCTTAAGTTTGCGAACAAGAACAAAGTTAGCTCAGAAAATGCCTGCAGATTACGAAAAGAAAATACAGTATTACCCCGCCTAACGCGGTTTCACTTAACGCGTTTTTTCATATACGCGGTGCCTCGCCAGAGCTGAACTTTCACTTAACACGGATTTTTTCCACATATACGCGGCGAGTGTCAGGTTCGAGACGCTATTTTTAGATTTGCCCCACCCGCCACCCTGCCTGACTGCCTGTTTTAGCTCATAAAATTCATACAAATTACCCGGCCAGAATATAATTTACATTGCTGGAATTCTTATAATTTGGTGATCATTTTGAATATAAACATCATATATTTTGCATTAGACATACAAATTTTAGATAAAATTTTTTCTCTGAGTAAATATGTTATCTTTTGTGCAAAATATATGACATTTATATTCAAAATATTCCTGGTCTTACAAGGAATCCAGCAATGTCAATTATATTATCCTAACTTTAGTTTGAGGTATTATTTATTACAAAAAAGTTAAGTATTCTGGTTTTCCCACACATCTCCTTGGGACGGTTGGTGGGGGGTGGGGGAGGGAGGGACCGACCGACCATCTGTTACCCTGTGAAGAATATTTTTTTTTTTATTAACTGAAGATATTTGTTTTAGCTCATAAAATTCATACAAATTACCCGGTCAGAATATAATTTACATTGCTGGAATTCTTATAATTTGGTGATCATTTTGAATATAAACATCATATAATTTGCATTAGACATACAAATTTTAGATAAAATGTTTTCTGAGTAAATATGTTATCTTTTGTGCAAAATATATGACATTTATATTCAAAATATTCCTGGTCTTACAAGGAATCCAGCAATGTCAATTATATTATCCTAACTTTAATCTGAGGTATTATTTAATACAAAATGTTAACATTTATTTTTTTCACCCAACATCTCTTGAAGGGAGGATTGGTGGGGGGTGGGGGGGAGGGTTGGGACTGACCGCGCGGTTGGAAGAGGGGGGGAGGCAAGGTGGGGTACTTTGATTGACAGATAGTGTCGTGAAGAATATTTTTTTTTTATTAACTGAAGATATTTGTTTTAGCTCATAAAATTCATACAAATTACCCAGCCAGAATATAATTTACATTGCTGGAATTCTTACAATTTGATGATCATTTTGAATACAAACATCATAGATTTTGCATTAGACATACAAATTTTAGATATAATGTTTACTCTGAGTAAATATGTTATCTTTTGTGCAAAATATATGACATTTATATTCAAAATATTCCTGGTCTTACAAGGAATCCAGCAATGTCAATTGTATTATCCTAACTTTAGTTTGAGGTATTATTTATTAAAATTTAGTAGTTTTCCCCCAAAAATTTCTCAGAGAGGGAAGAGCCAGCAGTGTAGTGTGAGAAGAGGGGGAGGGAGTCGAGTCCATTATTTGAATGGACATTAACTTGGCGACTGTATTTCTCTATTTCTCTTAAGTATTAATTGTGTGCACATACCATCATAAAATTAAGATGTTATTTTTACTACAACATAGTTATGTGTCTTCAAAAAGTGGAGTTTGGGGGTCGGGCCGGTTTCTATTGGAATTAATCCCATATGTTCTGTTGTTCACTTAACGCGGATTTCACTTAACGCGGGACCCTCTGGGTTCTATTGACCGCGTTAAGTGGGGTACAACTGTATTAGATTTCCATAAATTTATTATTAATGTTAGAAAACAGAGTTGTCCTGAACTCAGTCAAATTGGGAATATGGACTTTTGATGTGCCATCAAATGAAAGTGTAAATGTAAAAGGGATGAAATCGGTGATTGTTAAAACCACTGGACACGAAAAGACTCACTACACGGTAGTTTTAGCTTGCTGTGCTGACGGGACCAAAATACCACCTCTGTTAATTTTCAAGAGAAAAACATTACCGAAGAAAAAACTGCCAAATGGAATTCATGTTATTGTACAACCCAAAGGATGGATGGATGGAGAAGGTGTCAAGGTATGGTTGGATAAAGTGTGGTCCAAGCATTCTGGTGCCCTGCTACGAAAGAATTCACTGCTAGTATGGGATCAGTTTAGTGCTCACAGGACTGAAAACACCAAAAGGCTAGCAAAGGGGCTCAACACACAGCTGGCAGTAATTCCTGGTGGCCTGACTTCCCAGTTGCAGCCGCTAGATGTCAGCATTAATAAGCCCTTTAAGAATAACATGAGGGAGCAATGGAATAAATCGATGACAGAGTGGAATCATTATATGACGCCGACTGGAAGGATGAAACGTCCATCAATATCTGAAGTGTGTGAATGGGTGCTGAAGTCATGGTGTGATATCAAAACTAAAGTTATCCTTAAGTCTTTCAAAAAATGTGGTATCAGTAATGCTATGGATGGCACTGAAGACAACTTGTTGTACAAGACTGACAGTAGTGATGATGATTCAGAGCCTGGTGATGAATCCAACAGTGACGAGTTCTCAGGATTTGAAGATAAATAAAATACTTTTGACTGTTTTACTGGACATGATATTTAGAGATTTACAGTTTATTGTGATTTTTATTGTTTACTTACCAAAAATTTAATTCAACTAATTTTTACCGATTTCTTTTTTACTTTTAATTTTTTGTTTTTAAATAAAGATTTTTTTATTATTTAGACATTGATATACATGTTTACATTTGCTTGCCTTCTACTGTTGGAAAATATTTCCCATCGTTGTCGTACCGACAAAAATGAGAGAAAGAATGTAAACACTACAGCCCCTATGATGTGGAGGTGACCAGGTGTATAAAATGAGCGCTGTATTAAGGATTTCACCTTCTTATACAGATTTTTTTTTTTAAATTGATGAAAATGACGACTGATAAGCAGTTCTATGTGATGATATTCAAAGAGGTGTGTATACTTGTGCCAAAAGGGCTGCATATCAAGCAACGGTTTCACTGGTGTTAGTTGGTAAATATAAAAAGGTTTTTTCATAGAATTACATTTCCAAAATCAGGGTGCGTATTCTACGATGCAGCGTCTTCCAAGCCGACAAATATGGCAAGCTGTATATATGGTCACATTTCAACCAGTCGTGTTAGCGATAACAGCCCATGCGAGAACCATGTAAAATGAGACCCCAGTGTACAAGAAAACCAGGAGAACAGTTAGTGTGAGTACAAAACTAGAAGTTTTAAGGCAGTATGATGTTGGTAAAAAGTTTTGCAACAGATCATAATCCCATATATGAAAAACTGATCCACTTATCACTGCTTCATTAGAAGTGACAATGTTCAAGAATGAGTTTATGATGACAAGATAGGACCCCATGTACAGTACAGTACTATGAGTAAAGACATCATCCAACAGGTGATCACCTGTAGGTTACTTAAGAAAAGGATATATTTAGTATAAGTATGGCACATCAGCTGAAGAATCTCCACCCCACATTATTTAACCTAAAGATTAACTACAATAATGCAAACATAACTTAACCTCCTTCCCCAAATAGTGTTAGACTAGTTATCTTTAGGTGAAATAGGGTGGGGTGGAGATCACTCAGGTATTCAGGTACAGTAAACCTGTGTAATACTGTCCCTAAACAACACTGATACAATCAAAATAAAATCTGTAATACTGTACCTGAAGAATATTGATATGAACAAAACAAAATTTATATAATACTGTACCTGAACAACATTGGTACGATCAAGACAGTCAATACAGTTGATTCTGAAGACACCATTTTGATGACAAATGATCCCTTCTTTGTCAACCCAGCAGTACAACATCTTTCCTATTATGTCCTCAATGCTCTCTATCAACACTGAAACATTCTCGTATCTCATTCCACGGCTGAAAGGTTTTAAAAGCTGTTAATACATTTCAGTTTTGTACAGTATATCTACTGCTCTATAAAATCAAACTTTTACTAAACTCAAACTAATGCCTTTGTAAACTATTTTCAACATCTCTTCTTTTCCATATTCAAATTTAATGAAAAACATTGTTCCTACAAATACAGTATAAGCTTCTCTCACCATCATTTAATTTCACAAACTTTACACATCCTGAATTTATCATAAAACCCCACAAGGATATCTACCACAAATGGCCTACTGAAGTTAATTTCAACAACTATCACATCTATGCATAACACTCTTGGGGTTTTTGTACACAAAATTGCATCTGATATAAATTATCACTTTTGGGTTTTCATACACAAATTTGTGAGTGAAGTAAAAAATTTAAATAAAATAATATTGTTTGCATGAGCGCTAGATACACAAGATGCACATTTGGCAGCGTTGGCGTGATCTGGCAACTATAGACTGGCCTCCAAGGATAGGTTACCACACCAGTCTCTCTCTGTATTTCAGTGATGCAGGACATAACACTGAACCACAATTCCCGCGCATTTCCTCATGGCTTGTGCTGGTTTCTTGTTCATCACAGTGATTCCATTTATTCATTTCGTGTAGTGAGAGTTTTGAACCATGCCTCATGATGCTGGTGATGGCACATGGTAGTAGTGTGGTGCCTCCTGATGCATTCTATTTGCCTTTACGTACAGAAATAACTATTTTATAGTGATTGCTCATAAAAAACTGTTTGTAAACAATTTATTTACCATGCTAATGCAACAAATCCCACCTTTTTATCTCAAATAACAAGCTTGCTATGACTCATATATACAATTATCTCCCATGTGCTGCAGTCAAGTGCAGGCCAGATCTTGAGCATCTCGTGGGAGAGCACCTACCCATAACCAAGAGTGTTAATATAAGGTGTCCACACAAATGTCAAGAAATTTCCATTACACATGCATATAAAATCAATAAATATGCCATGTATAATAACCATGTACTGTAAAATCTCTGTTAGCCGGAATCCCTCAAACCCGGAACTCTCCGATAGCCAGAATTGAAATTTGCTTAGAAAATCATCCAAAGCCGGAAATTAAAAAAATTTCCGGCATTGGGTCACAATTTTCTGATGTTCAAAATCAAGAGCATTTTCTGAAAATGTCTTGAATAAATATGAAAGCTAAAATATTTTTTGGGGGGACCTGACCTGATTCAATGTCAGGTGGAAGTAGGGTGGGGGATTAGTGGTCTCGTATATCTGACCTTCTGATGGAATGTCAGGTCACCCTTTCTTGGCCGGGGGGATTAGTGGGTCTCATGGCCTGAAGATGTCTTGAAAAAACACGAAACCTAAAGTATTTTTAGGGAGATTGTGATAAGTTTAAGTGAGCAAAGTTGTACCCCTTCAACATTACATTACATTATATTTTAAAATATGGAGTGAGAAAGGAGAAATGTGTGGGTGATTAGAGAGGAGTGGAAAGGAGTGGTAACATACACCAGTGTTGCCAAGCGATAAGCTCCTCAACAGTTGATCTTTTAATTCCCCTCCATGCTGTCACACAACAAGACCCTCACTGGATGCTTGTTGTCTTAATTCCCGTGTGTGTGTGTGTGTGTGTGTGTGTGTGTGTGTGTGTGTGTCATAACACTTGGATGAGAACCACACACGAAGGTGGCAATACTTTCGAGTTTGCCCGACTGCATACTGAGGCAGACAAGCTGCCGCCCCTCCCACACTAGATGTAGCCCTCCACATGTGCAACAACTGTGAACAACACTGCCGGTCCCATATCGGCCTCTTTAGTCACCTCAGAACTCACCAATGAAGGTGACATCCTTTATAACTCATATCATTGTATCATAGCTGGATGATGAGTGTGTTTGTGTGATGTTGTCGTATTAATTAATGAATAATAAACAATATTGTATTGTTAATGACAGTACAGTGAACCCTCTAAGATCCGAACTAAAAGGAGGGACCACCTGTCCGGATTTTCCGGCAAATAATAAATGATATAAGAAACACCAAAAATACAGTACAAATGTAGTGATAAACAAATTACCGTATATAAACCATGCATTTACCTATGATAACATAATAAGAAACATTGTATCATTACTAGAATGAATGAAATAATATTACCACAAACAACAATTGTCAAATCTGTTTATGTTTCCCACCTCCTCAGGCACCTGTGTCCAAGCAGCTGACGGGTTAAGCAGCGCCCACGGGCCTAAAATGTTCTTTGTTTTGGTTTGGGAATGTTTCTTAGGGAAACTTCTAGGAGGCTTCTTAGCCCAGCACCCTCAAATTTTTGTCCGGATCTTCCGAAACCAGGATTTCCGGGGTCCGGATCTTCAAGGGTTTACTGTAAAGTAGTTTCATGAATAGTAGTGACGATTGTAGTATGCTACTACAGGTTGTACCTCTCTAGTCCGGCATTCTGTGGTCCGTAAACTCCCGTGGTCCGGAACGATTTTAGTTTGCCCAAAAGGTAGATAGGCAGCTTTTTTTCTTTTTTCTTTTTCTTTTTTTAAACTTATCTGAATTATTATTATTATTATTATTATTACAGGAGTATTAAGTTTTTGCCCCTCAGGCCCCAATGTGGGTCAGTGACCTATGCCCGGGTGGGCTAATCCCCGTAAAAAAAAACAACAACAACAATGCCACGGGAAATTAAGGTTTGTTTACATCCGGCAGTTCGGCTGCTCTCTCTCTCTCTCTGCTTGTCTATACAGAGTACAACATTTAACCCTTCAATATATATTAGCAGTGAATAAGTGTTGCTTTCATATTCTTATGTAGAGTAATGACGATATGTTTTCACATGTGCGCATTTACATACGCGCAGTCTCATTTTTTTTTACCATTAATGGTTAGCTACTTATATTGTTCCATTTATTAACATTAAATAACATTACTTCAAACAACCATACAGTGGTCCCTCGGTTAACGAGCACAATCCGTTCCAGCAGGTTGCTCGTTAACCGAAAAACTCGTTAACCGAAACCATTGTTTCAATGGGTTTTTGGGTAGTTGGGTCCAACTCACCGAAAATTGCCTAAATTCAACAAAAAAGGAAGAAAAGTACACTTACTTTCAGGTAGAAGGCTCCTGGATGATGATGATGATGATGATGGGAATTAGAATGGGGGTGGAGGAGAAGGAAGAAGAGAAGGCATTGGGGTGAAAGAGAAATCACCCCATGGTGCCATTTCACCAATAAAATTTTAGCTCTCTTGGTGTAATTCAAGATTATTTTCTTTAAATCAACACTGCACTGCATTATATATTGTCAATATGTAAAATATATTTCAAAATGACCAATAATTTGCTTGGAAACACAGAAAAAAAGCGTTTAGTTGAAGAGAGTCTCAAGCAAGATGTTACCTCCACTGAAAACAGAGAGAGACTAACGCCTGTCTGGTGTGTTAACAGGCTGGATGGCACGCCAGAAACTAGTTTCTTTACCTTCAATTATGTTCAATAATTGTTAAAATGACTAAAAAATTTAATATTAAACTTTTAAAATTTGTGAATAGTATAAACTTCTTGATATTTACTAAAATAGTAAGGAATTTAAGCCCTAAAACCGATTACTGTATTGGCGGACTAATACTACAGCTGGTGGACCGCCAAATGCAAGTGAAAACATGTTGAAGTCGGCTCGTAAAAAACTCGTTAATCGAGGGATTGCTCGTTAACCGAAGTTAAGAATCTTATGGAAGGTAAATCGTTAACCGAAATCTCGTTAACCGAGGCGCTCGTTAACCGAGGGACCACTGTATTATTTTTTTTTACATTATTTTACTACATCTACAATCAGGGTCTTATTTTCTTCAGTTTTGTATGTAGAACCAATCAGTCACTGGTTTTGTAAGTTTTAACAAAAACAATACCGGCAGCCGTCTCGTCTCCTCGTGTGTTTTAATATTCCACGTATTATTAACAAATTGTATTGTTCATTTTGCACACACAAATATTAATTGAATAAAAACAAATTCAGAAACATTAATTAAAATACAGTGAACCCTCACTTTACGCGGTAAATTGAACCCACGGAGGCCCGCGTAAAGCAAGAAACGCGTAAAGTGAACAACATAACATATGGGATTAAATGAAATAGAGACCGGCTGACCCCCAAACTCCACTTTTTCCGACACAATACCTATGTTCTAGTAAAAATAACATCTTAATTTTATGATGGTACATGCACACAATTAATACTTAAGAGAAATAGAGAAATACAGTCGCCAAGTTAATGTCCATTCAAATAATGGACTCAACTCCCTCCCCCTCTTCTCACACTACACTGCTGGCTCTTCCCTCTCTGAGAAATGTTTGGGGGAAAACCACTAGATTTTAAGGTATAGTAATAAATAATACCTCAAACTAAAGTTAGGATAATATAATTGACATTGCTGGATTCCGTTGTAAGACCAGGAATATTTTGAATATAAATATCATATTTTGCACAAAAGATAACATATTTACTCAGAGTAAACAAAATACTTAAAGTAGATCTAAAATTTGTATGTCTAATGCAAAATCTATGATGTTTATATTCAAAATGATCATCAAATTGTAAGAATTCCAGCAATGTAAATTATATTCTGGCCCGGTAATTTGTATGAATTTTATGAGCTAAAACAAATATCTTCAATAAATAAACAAAATATACTTACCGAAATACTATCTGTCAATCAAAATACCTCCCTCCCCCCTCTTCCCACCTGCTCCCTGGGTCCCTCCCTCCCTCCCTACCCCTCACCCCCACCTTCCCTCCCTACCAGAGAAATGATTGGGTTATAACAGTATATTTACATTTTTAGTAATAAATAATACCTCAGACTAAAGTTAGGATAATATAATTGACATTGCTGGATTCCTTGCAAGACCAGGAATTTTTGAATATACACGTCATAAATTTTGCACAAAAGATAACATATTTGCTCTGAGTAAACAAAATACTTGCATTAGATCTAAAATTTGTATGTCTAATGCAAAATCTATGATGCTTATATTCAAAATGATCATCAAATTGTAAGAATTCCAGCAATGTAAATTATATTCTGGCCGGATAATTTGTATGAATTTTATGAGCTAAATAAAAAAATTATACTTCACCGGCGTATATGAGTAGATGCGCCGCGTAAAGTGGGAATTCCGGTTCTGGCAGGGTACCGCGTAAATGTAGAAATGCTTAAAGTGAAACGGCGTAAAGCGAGGGTTCACTGTACATATGAACAGTAAATAAGTGTTGCTTTTATATTCTTATATAGAGTAATGACGATATGTTTTCACATGTGCGCACTTACAAACGATATCTCTCTTTTTTCTTTACCACTATCGTTACCTACTTATTTTGTTCCATTTATTAAAATTAAATAACATTACTTAAAAGAACCAAATTAATTTTACTACAGTACAGCTACAACCAGGGTCTTATTTTCTTCAGTTTTATATGTAGAACCAGTCAGTCACTGGTTGTTAATTAACAAAACAATGCTGTCTCATTTCCTCGGGTTTTATTATTCTACGTATTATTAATGAATTGTACTGCTCATTTTGCACACATAAACATTAATTCAATCAAAAAGACTTTCAGTAATAAAAAATAATGAAACCTTTGTACATAAGAGAAATGACGCTGTTTACACCATTGTGCACGTCATCTGAATGTTGGTGGGCCGTTCAAACCCGTCGAAATTTGAGTTTCCGCTGTCAAAATTTTTAATTTTTTTTTTGTGTGTTCAAATAGAAAACGTTGAATTAAAAACTCGCGAAATTTGAGAAGCTACTGTACGACATTTAACGCTTCAATATGTCTTCAAAGAGACCATGAAGCAGAGAAAGTGGTGCTAGTGCTTCCAAGCTTAAGCACAAGTCACTATCTATCCAGGAAAAGGGTGAATTTCCATGGTCCTGCACTGGTCAGGTCCCGAGGTTGCCGGACTAGAGAGGTACAACCTGTATTCATTAAACGACTGTCATTAACGATACAATACCTGTACTGCTTATTTATTATTCATCAATTAATACCCCAACACCGCCCACACACTCCCAATACAAGAATTAAGACAGCAAGCATCGGGAGTGAGGGTCTCATTGTATGACAAATTTGTGCGTGATTAACTGATGCATGCGTATATAAGCACGTATTTATATTGAGTTTTATCAGTTATTAAAATTATTTGGGATATATCCAGCTGTAGACACTGTAGTTCATTATATATTGTGCTGTGTTTGGTGTCAATTGTTTCTGTTTGCTTAATGTTTGGTACAAAACAAAGAAATAATGAAAATAATTGATTTAAAACCGAATTTAATCTTTGACTTCGACCTTTTATGATAAATATTTAAAATTTTCTAACATCCTCTCTGAAGTGCTCATGCCTTGAAATGATTTAAATATTGATAGTCCAGTTAATTAACATTATTTTAGATAATAACAGATCTGCTTAACAATTGTGAACATATTTAGTTTGAACAAATAAACAGCTACATGAACATTTTCTATGAATCAATCGGCTATTTTTATAGAAGAGGGGCGTGGTTTACGAGCCAGGTTAGCGTGGAAAGGGTATACAGTACGAGTAACTTATTACACCCTAAGGGCAGACAAGCCTAGTTACAAGACCATGCGGTCAGACACTACTGTATTTCTCTGCTTGGAAGATGCTGCATCGTGAAAGATGCACCCTAATTTTGGAAATGTAATTCTAGGAAAAAAAATTTTATACATACTAACCGACACCAGTGAAACCGTTGCTTGATATACAGCCTTTTAGGCAAAAGTACACACACCTCTTTGAATAACATCACTTATAACTGCTTATCAGTCGCCATTTTCATCAATTAAAAAAAAAATCTGTATAAGAAGGTGAAATCCTTAATACAGCACTCACTTTATACACCTGGTCACCATTCAAAGAATGGCCTCAACTCCCTCCCCCTCTTCTCACACTACACTCACTGGCTCTTCCCTCTGAGAAATTTTGAGGGGAAAACCACTAAATTTTAATAAATAATAACTCAAACTAAAGTTAGGATAATGCAATTGACATTGCTGGATTCCTTGTAAGACCAGGAATATTTTGAATATAAATGTCATATATTTTGCAGAAAAGATAACATATCTACTCAGAGTAAACATTACCTGTATATCTAAAATTTGAATGTCTAATGCAAAATCTATGATGTTTATATTCAAAATGATCATCAAATTGTAAGAATTCCAGCAATGTAAATTATATTCTGACCGGGTAATTTGTATGAATTTTATGAGCTAAAAGAAATATCTTCAGTTAATAAAAAAAAAAATATTCTTCACACGGTAACAGATGGTCGGTCGGTCCCTCCCTCCCCCCCACCCCCCACCAACCCTCCCTACCAGATGTGTGGGAAAACCAGAATATTTACCTTTTTAGTAATAAATAATACCTCAAACTAAAGTTAGGATAATATAATTGACATTGCTGGATTCCTTGTAAGACCAGGAATATTTTGAATACAAATGTCATATATTTTGCACAAAAAATAACATATTTACTCAGAGTAAACATTATATCTAAAATTTGTATGTCTAATGCGAAATCTATGATGTTTATATTCAAAATGATCATCAAATTGTAAGAATTCCAGCAATGTAAATTATATTCTGGCCGGGTAATTTGTATGAATTTTATGAGCTAAAACAGGCAGGCAGGCAGGCAGTCAGGCAGGGTGGCGGGTGGGGCGAATCTAAAAATAGCATCTCGAGCCGGACACTCTGCGCGTATACGTGGAAAAAACCCGAGTTAAGTGAAAGTTCGGCTTTGGCGAGGCACCGCGTATACGTGAAATCGTGCTAAGCGAAACCGTGTTAAGCGGGGTATTACTGTATATACATTTAGTGGGTCTAAATGGTCGTAAAATGGGAAACTTGGGGTTGGGTCGTGGGTGCCTGGAACCAATTAGAATGAATCCCATAGGTTCTGTATTTTCATTATCGCGTTTTTCGTTATCACGCACTCGGCGGGGTCCCAATTAGGCACGATAACCAAGGGATGACTGTACTGTACTGTATATACTTGTGACACTGGCCAATTGCTTCTGGTGTTGTGGTACAGGGGTACCAAGTTACAGCACTACGATCCCGCTTCCTCTATCAAGGAATAAACAATTGAAATTGAAATTGAAAAAAAAAACATTCAAATAATGGGACGTAGCGAACCTAAATGGCCCTAGAGAGGGCACAGTCACGTTTGAGTCACGTATGCATCGCGTATTCTTATAGATTGTGCTGCCAGGCATATTATGATACAGTACAGTAACTATATATCCATAATATGTTTTGATAGATATAAGAAATGCCTATGTTACTGTTTTTGTTTTTTGTCTATTGTAGTGTACAGTACATTACTTTTAATTTGATTTCCTTACTTACGAAATAAAAAGTTTACAGTGGTCCCTCGGTTAACAATGGACCTACGTGCAAACCTGTACTGTACATGTACTAAATGATTACGGTACTAAAATTGTTGTCTATTGCAAATATAGATTGTTTATACAGGTATTCAAATAAATCACTATCTTACAAGAATCTCAGCAATGTAAGTTATGTTCACCCAGGTCGTTTGGGTGGCTAATTATGAGAAGAGCTTACCGTATATCTCGGCTTATAAGACGGAATTTGAACATTAAAAAAATCTGCCCAAAGTTAGGGGGTCGTCTTAATCACCAGGTATAAAATTCTTACCTCTTAAATATTGTGGTTTAGTGTGTCAAGAGTGGTGATGGAAACATCGTAAGCCACTCACAAGGTCCTACCACTAATTATTTTATACTGAAACTTACGTTTGGCAAGCTGGATTCAAATTAAGATTACCAGTATAATAAAATAATAAAAATGTATTATAAACCTGTCTAACATACCGTAAAAGAACATTATACCCCTGTGATAAACACAGCTATCATCACACACACCCCTCCCCATGCCCCCCATTTGCCAGTGAGGAGAGAAGAAAGGGAAAGTGACAGCGAAATTGGGCTATTTTTAGCCGTGGAGGTGGTCAGTAATGCATATCGGTATATTTACTGATAATAATACTTATCTCCTATAAATAAATAATTTAAAATTTATTTTTTTACAAGGAATATTCAGTAAATGACTGTGTTAATTCTTGTAACTACCGACAGTTAAATACAGACGCTTAAGTGACGTCACTAGTGTTTACACTACACCAGCTGGTAACATTTGATGCCATTACTTGAAGTGAATTGGCAGTATTTTAAGTAACTAGCCATAAATAAATACAAAAATTTAAAAAAAAGATCAAAAGTGAGAAAAAATATACTGTATGTATGTTGTGTTGTCAAAGTAAGAGGAACAATTGAAACTGCAATTGTGTGTACATGAGGCAGAAAGTCAGGTCAGCAACCTGGGACTTGGTCACAATTTTCGTGATGCCATATGGCAGCAGGGTCTACCATTAGACAACACATTATGCTTCCAATATCTTCCCAGGCGGTAATATCTACCTGTTTGGTAGCTGCCTACTACCCACACAATTTTTAGTAATATTACTTTGATACATGATAAATTAGACAAACAATGAAAATAAACATAAAATTTAATTACCAAGACGCTTCCCATTGGCAGCTGTAAGAAGAAAGGGAGATGGGCTATTTTTATCCCGTCTTTGTGAAAGAAGTTGCCAGTAATACCATATATTTACTGATCATAATACTTATCTCCTAAAAATAATTAATTTAAAATTTATTTTTTACATAGAATATTCAGTAAATGACTTTTAAATAAATAAACAAATAATTCGGTAAATCTATTTCAAGTAAATGGAAAAAAAGCAAACAAATGTTATTTACCAAGACCCTTCCCTCTGGCTCAGGGTGAGATGGAGGGTAGATAAAGAAGGCTATTTATAGCCAGTCTTTGTGTCTGAAGTGGCCAGTACCCTAATGCACCATAAATAATTCATTTAACATTTATTTTTTGTACATAGAATATTCAGTACATGACTGCAATTATAAAATAATGTGAATGAGTATATATATATATATATATATATATATATATATATATATATATATATATATATATATATATATATATATATATATATATATATATATATATATATATATATATATATATATATATATATATATATATACACAGTATATATATACAGTATTAGCTTTTTTCTGTGGGTTTTTCACGCTGATTTCTCATTTACTGGTGCCTCGCCAGAACCGAACTTTCACTTTCCGCTGTGCAGCTACTCATATCGGGAAGAGCGCGGCAGGATGCGCGCTGGGTCATCATCAAAATTTACGAGTTCTTCACCCACACCCCACCAGCCCGCCTAAGTCAGTGATAGTGAGGATATGGACTTATATGGACTTAAATGGACTTTTATATATATATATATATATATATATATATATATATATATATATATATATATATATATATATATATATATATATATATATATATATATATATATATATATATATATATATATATATATATATATATATATATATATTTTTTTTTTTTTTTTTTTTTCATGTAAATCCACAATGAAAACGTGGATAAGATAAATCTTGATAAAATCACACGGGAAAATGGAAACAACGGAGTACCTTAGCTTTCGTCTTTATTCAAGACATCTTCAGAGGCAACTGAGGAGATGTCTTGAATAAAGACGAAAGCTAACGTGCTCACATTACGCGGTGCGTGAACCCCATTACGCGGAGAGCGTCCGGCGCGACGCTATTTTTAGATTCGCCCTTATTTTTGATTCGCCCACCTGCCTGCCTGTGCTCGCCTCCTCCGGGCTTTTTGGCAAGCCGCTACGTATAAGGCGAGTGTGTGTTCTTTGTTGCGTTTATCACCGACGGCACGATCGGGATCAGGATTACGCGCATCCCCACCCCCTCAAGCAGCCGTAATTGGCTTTAAGTATTATGACGTGTCCACCCGGAGGAGGGAGGGAGAGGAGGAAAAATGATCCTTGACCTAGCTGCCACGAAGCTCTTCATCCCTCCACGCCAGACCGGCAGATCCATTGTTCTTTCAAAATGGCTTCCGCCGACCACCACCCCAAGAGAGAAACCTTCTACTTCCGGACCCAGAAGCGGCACAAGCCAGAAGCATACGACGCTCCTGGTTAATACGAGGTGAAGTATACCATCATCCAAGAGTTGGAGAAGGAACTAGGCAGGTTGATTTGGCGCCACCAGCATGGTGAATGAATCTACGATTCAACAACAAAGAAGGATGCAGCTAAGATAAAGGAGCATATGAAGATCACAAAGTCTACAGGTGTCGGCGATCAAGTATTTTCACAACCAGGTGCTTTCAAGACAGAAAATTACATTTAGAGGTATTTGGTGCGCTTAGCGCTGACGTGAACATGGCGGTCGACACGCCGCTTATTAAGGAGTACGACGTGAACTGTACATTGCAGTGGCACGAAAGATGGGAACTACAGAGCCCAAACCTTAATGCTTCTGTGGTTACAGAGGTTTAAGATCCGAATAAGATCACCATTATAAACATTGGTGGTGAAGAAGTTTAGTGCTGACCGTATAAGTGCTAGGGAATTCCCTCCTTTTACGTGGAGATTATGGAGAAGGCAGTGACGCACCAGGTGTTTAACACATGGACGAATCTGGTCTTTTCTGGAAAGCTACCTTCCAAGTCCTTCAAAGAATGCTAGCAAGATTCGGGGCCGAAGACAGAAGGAACGTGATCAATCATTCTGTTTACTCACCAATGCCTCCGCACCAGTAAGCCTGCTATCGGTGATCCACACAGCACGCTAACAAGACGCCTACAAAAACCATGGACATGACTGCTTTCTAATGTCCAGATTGGCTGACCGCACGATGTATGCGGATGTTCTCACACTGTCCCTCCTGGTTTCCACGACTGTTTTGTTCCCGGCGTAAAATTCTGTGAGCAACAGAATGTGCCATTCAAGATTTGTTGCTGCTACAACAAGACACTCTCGCTTCTACTGTTAGATCGTCACCCCAACGTAAAAGTGGTCTTCCTTCCTCCCAACACCACGCCTATATTATGTTTCATATTCAAGAGTTAATCTTGTAATGCAAAGCTGCACTTTCATTTAAAAAATTCAAACTCCTGAACCATCAATACACCAACACCAGGGAAGAGTTGCATAACCTGAGTGACACCAACCACCGATAGCAAAGAGCGGTAAGATGAGGACTAACAGTTGGCACAGCAAAAAAAATACTGTTCAAACAATTCTGGAGAGTATTTAACATCAAGAAAGCTGTGGGACTTCTTTTGGTGGAGTCATGGATCAGGCTGTCTACGGCTATAATTGTCACAGCGCATGGAGACATGTGTTGTATGGAATACCAGGTGAGAGGAGGAGTCAATTCAGACTGGTGAGGTTCAGACTGTTGCAGCAGCAGGACCTTGCTAGAGAAGCTATGCAGACTGTTACAGTTCCAGGCCCGAGACCTGCACCCACGGACATCCTGGAGGTGATAATGGAACCTGATGTGACTACCGAGGAAATGGTAGATGATGATGATGACGACGCTAGTGAAGAGGCAGGTGCGGCCATCCCAAGAAGAACACTTTATCCTAGTAATGTTAGGGGTGCCATCGAAAGGTACTTTTAGAAAGTCAAGCCCTCCTTTCCGGCCTAATTCTGACACAAACAGGTGGCGAAATTCACCACCCCATGTTGCAGACTATGGAGCCCGCATCAAGGTTTATCAGGACAACATCAACACCAGCCGCCGTCAGCAAAGCATAACAGATTTCTTCACCGCGAACCCACCACAGCCAGCCTTGCCAATGATAGTGACAGGAAGATACTTTGAGGGATTTGTCAGGAAGCCCTGACAACTGTAGTGACAGTGATGGTGATTCACCTAGGTAATGGTGATTCACCTGAGGGCCAGTAATCTGCCTCTGCCTCGAACCAGCTCATCCCCGAGATGCCGACCCATCTCTTCTATTAACGTAAGTGTTCCACATAACTTTTAGGTTTTCCTAACCTAACCTTTATTTTCCTATGTTAACCTTTTATTTTTCCTGTAACTCTAACCTCTTCTATTACTTGATTTTCTGCAGTTAAGATAAAATTTTTACTACAACATAGTTGTGTGTCGTGCTGTGCAAGTGGAGTTTGGGAGTCGTCCTGACTCTATCTCCACTAATCCCATAAGGTTCACTTTACGCTGCTCTCATGGGACCTGCGGTTACATTGACCATGTGATTTATCAAGATTTATCTTATCCACGCCATTGTGTATATATATATATATATATATATATATATATATATATATATATATATATATATATATATATATATATATATATTAAAATATTGAATATATATATATATATATATATATATATATATATATATATATATATATATATATATATATATATATATATATATATATATATATATATATATATATATATATATATATATATATATATATATATATATATATATATATTTATTTATTTATTTCATGTAAATCCACAATGAAAACGTGGATAAGATAAATCTTGATAAAATCACACGGGAAAATGGAAACAACGGAGTACCTTAGCTTTCGTTTTTATTCAAGACATCTTCAGAGGCAACTGGATTACATGGACAGAGAGAGGCTTAAATATGCAGGGTGACCTAAAAAACATGAGGTCAGGTCAAAATGATGATATCCACTAATCCCCACACCAACACACACGTAGAGGAGCTTAAGAGAAGGGTGGTGACGTGACTAGCCAAGTCAGGTCAGAAAAAAGGGATCCACAAAATAACTATCTTACATCTAGATCAAAGGTTTTCAAAGCATTTTTAACCTTGGGCCACTGACAAATAAATTTATGTAACATATTATCAGTTTTGAACTGACCATCACTAAGGTTTATGGATTTTAATTCCTTGATCAAACTAGCTTCAACAAGAAGTCTTTCTGTGACACAAGATGATTTGAATACTTCTAAGCTTTTTTCCCAAGCAATGGGGTGATTATTATTCCTAACATGAACGAACAAGGCACTGCTTTCAGATGCAGTTCTGATATTATACTTATGTTGTTTGATTCTGAGCTGCACCGACATTAGTTCCAGTTACCGGTAAATAGCAGACGCTTAAGTGACGTCACTAGTGTTTACACTACACCAGCGGGTAACATTTGATGACATTACTTGAAGTGAATTGGCCTTATTTTAAAAAAACCCAAGGATGGTTGGTAAAGGACTCCTGGGTCAGTGGGTAAGTGTCACATTTGGGGTACTGGTCTTATACAGCGAATAGAGCTCAAAAGCTACTTTTTAAATGGAAATTTGGGAGGCCGTCTTATGCACCCCGCCGCCTTATAGGCCGAGATATACGGTAGTCACTCTTAAGTAATGATAAATAAATACGCAGGCCTTCAGCGCCAACTGTCAAATCTTATCTCAAATAAACAAACACCAGACACTCTGTCACCTCACCCCCCCTCTCTTCCCACGCTCGGCTGGCTACCTCCCTCCTTGTGTTCCCAGAAAAAAGATTGGTGATTTCTTTATGTTTATTCAGTGGTCCCTCGGTTAACGAGATTTCAGTTAACGAGTTACCTTCCATAAGATTCTTAACTTCGGTTAACGAGCAATCCCTCGATTAACGAGTTTCTTACGAGCCGACCTGAACATGTTTTTGCTTGCATTTGGTGGTCCACCAGCTGTGGTATTAGTCCGCCAATACAGTAATCGGTTCTAGGGCTTAAATTCCTTACCATTTTAGCAAATATCAAGAAGTTTATACTATTCAATAATTTTAAAAGTTAAATATTAATTTTTTTAGTCATTTTAATAATTATTGAACATAATTGAGGGTAATGAAACTAGTTTCATGCACGTCACCCAGCCTCTAAACACACCATACAGGCGTCAGTCTTTGTGTCTTTTCAGTGGAGGAAACATCTTGCTTGGGACTCTCTTCAACTAAACGCTTTTTTTCTGTGTTTGCAAGCAAATTATTGGTCATTTTGAAATTTATTTTACATATTGACAATATATAATGCAGTGCAGTGTTGATTTAAAGAAAATAATCTTGAATTACACCAAGAGAACTAAAATTTTATGGGTGAAATGGCGCCATGGGGTGACTTCTCTTCCATCCCAATGCCTTCTCTTCTCCCTTCTCCTCCAACCCCATTCTAATTCACATCATCATCATCATCATCCAGGAGCCTTCTACATACACACCTCAAATTAAATGTACTTTTCTACATTTTTTGTTGAATTTAGGCAATTTTTGGTGAGCTGGAACCAATTACCCAAAAACCCATTGAAACAATGGTTTCGGTTAACGAGGTTTCGGTTAACAAGCAACCTTCTAGAACAGATTGTGCTCGTTAACCGAGGGACCACTGTATATAATATCTCAGACTAAAGTTAGGATAATATAATTTGCATTGCTGAAATCCTTGCAAGACAGACATTAATTTAAATATAAGCGTCATATATTTTGCTCAAGATATAAAAAATGTAGTACATTAGTGTACAAAACTGTAGTACATTTTATAAAAAGTTTTCCAACTGTATTTTTGGGTATATTTACATTAATTACTTCATTTATTTTCATCCATTTACATGCACACACCATACTATAAGAAAGTAAAAGAAATAAATGACCTTATTGCAAAGCTGGAGTACATATGTACTAAAATTGTTATGTCTAGTGCGAATTACAGCATGTTTATATTCAAATAAATCAGTATTTTACAAGAATCCCAGCAATGTTAATTATAATCACCCAGGTCATTTCACTGGCTTTTTAAGAGAGAAGCTTAGTCACTTAAGAACTGATAAATATACACGCGTTAGACCTGGGCCTGTGCCAACTGTCAAACGTAATACCTCCTCCCACGCCCCCTCGCTCGCTCGTTCCCTCCCTCCCTCTCCCCCATCTGCCCGGCGTTGCTGGAATCCTTGTAAAACAGTGAATAATTTTAATATAAACGTCATGCATTTTGTACAAGAGATAAAAATTAATGACCTGTATCACATTACAGTCGTGATTTAAGAGTAAAAGTGTATATGTACGTATATAGTATTCCACATACACGTAAGTATAAATACAAAGTTTATGTGATGATTGGACAACGTCCATTTTGGTTAATGTCACGTTTCCAAGAACGTATCTAGGACGTTAACCAGCACAAGGTAACATCTTGCTTGAGACACTTCAACTAAATGCTTTTTTCTATTTTTGCAAGCAAATTATTGGTCATTTTGAAATTTATTTTACATATTGACAATATATAATGCAGTGTACCGTATATCTCAGCCTATAAGACGGAATTTGAACCATAAAAAAATCAGCCCAAAGTTAGGGGGTCGTCTTAAGCACCAGATATAAAATTCTTACCTCTTAAATATTGCGGTTTAGCGTGTCAAGAGTGGTGATGGAAACATCGTACACCTCTCACAAGGTCCTACCACTAATTATTTTATACTGAAACTTAAGCTTAGGAAGCTGGATTAAAAATAAGAGTACTGGTATATTAAAGTAATAAAAATGTATTATAAACCTGTCTAACATACCGTAAAAGAACAATATACCCCGGTAATAAACACAGCTGCTATCATCACCCCCACCCCCCCCATTTGCCAGTGACAAGAAAGGGATAGTGACCTTGACTGTGACCGCCTGTGGCTATTTTTAGCTGTCCTTGTGTTCGGAGGTGGTCAGTAATGCATATCTGTATATTTACTGATCATAATACTTATCTCCTATAAATAATTAATTTAAAATTTATTTTTTTACAAAGAATATTCAGTTAATGACTGCGTTAATTCTTGAAACTACCGACAGTGGTAAATTTAGGATATAAATGATGAACAGAAGTCACGTCATGGATTCGGAGTTTGGTCCTTAATGATCACCATAAATGTCTGGTCAACTTCACCTACCAGGTATAATGGTAGCCTCCCTTTTTTCGCAAAACAAGTATATAATTAAAGAAAATACTTGCAGTGTGTTTAATATATTACAGTATATTATAAATAAATAAATAAACAAACAAATAAATCGGCAAATCTATTTCAAGTAAATGGAAATATTTTACTCACACCGACATTAGTTCCAGTTAAATAACTGACGCTTAAGTGAGTCACTAGTGTACACCAGCCGGTAAAATTTGATGCCAATACTTAAAGTGAATTGGCCTTATTTTAAATAACCAACCATAAATAAATGCAAAAAGGAAAATAGATCAAAGGTGAGAAACATTATAGTATTGTATGTATGTTGTGTTGTCAAAGGAAGAGAAACAATTGAAACTCTGCAATTTTGTGTAAATGAGGCAGAAAGATAGATCAGCAACTTAAGACTTGGTCACAATTTTCGTGATGCCATATGGAAGAAGGATCTACCATTAGACAATACTGTACATTATGCTTCCAATATCTTCCCAGGCGGTAGTATCTCCCTGTTTGGTAGCTGCCTAAAATTTTTAGTAATACAGTTGTACCCCACTTAACGCGGTCAATAGAACCCAGAGGGTCCCGCGTTAAGTGAACAACAGAACATATGGGATTAATTCCAATAGAAACCGGCCCGACCCCCAAACTCCACTTTTTGAAGACACATAACTATGTTGTAGTAAAAATAACATCTTAATTTTATGATGGTACATGCACACAATTAATACTTAAGAGAAATAGAGAAATACAGTCGCCAAGTTAATTTCCATTCAAATAATGGACTCAGCTCCCTCCCCCTCTCACACTACACTGCCGGCTCTTCCCTCTCTGAGAAATTTTTGGGGGAAAACCACTAAATTTTAATAAATAATACCTCAAACTAAAGTTAGGATAATACAATTGACATTGCTGATTTCGCCCTTTGGAACCGGAATATTTTGAATATAAATCTCCCTTTCTGTTTTTAAAGACATATTACTCCCAGATTAATTTTATCTAAAGTTATGTATAATACCAAATATAGTATTCTCAAAATAAATCATAATATAAGAATTCAGCAATGTAAGTTATATTCTGTTCCCGAGTAATTTGTATATAATTTATGAGCTTCAACAAAATATCTTTATTAATATTTCTGAGACACTATGCATCAAATACAAGTACCCCCACATACCTCCCCCTCTTCCAACCCATACTGGTGTGATCCCAACCTCCCCCACCCCACCAATCTCTCCTTGAGAGATGTTGCAATTGAAAAAATAAATTTATATTTATGTAAATAATACCCTCAGATTAAAGTTAGGACCTTCTCATTGACATGCTGGATTCAACCCCTTAGAGACTGGGAATATTTTGAATATAAATGTCATATATTTTGCACAAAAGAGAACATATCTACTCAGAGAAAACATTTTATCTAAAATTTGTATGTCTACTGCAAAATATATGATGTTTATATTCAAAATGATCATCAAATTATAAGAATTCCAACAATGTAAAGTATATTCTGACCGGGTAATTTGTATGAATTTTATGAGCTAAAACAAATATCTTCAGTTTATAAAAAAAAAAAAATATTCTTCACAGGGTAACAGATGGTCGGTCGGTCCCTCCCTCCCCCCCACCCCCCACCAACCGTCCCAAGGAGATGTGTGGGATAACCAGAATATTTAACTTTTTAGTAATAAATAATACCTCAAACTAAAGTTAAGATAATATAATTGACATTGCTGGATTCCTTGTAAGACCAGGAATATTTTGAATATAAATGTCATATATTTTGCACAAAAGATAACATATTTACTCACTGAAATATTTTTTATCCTAAAATTTGTATGTCCATACAAAAATATGTGATGTTTATAAACCAAATAAATATCAAATTAGAATTCCATGATATAAATCTGTTGAGTAATTTGTATGAATTTTATATGGGCACTAAAACAGGCGTTGAGCAGAATTGTTGGTGGGAGCGGAAATCTAAAAATAGCGTCTCGGGCCAGAGCCTCCGTATATGAAAAAATCCGTGTTAAAGTGAAAGTTCAGCTCTGGCGAAACTTTTTAGTATATGAAAAAAGCAATTAAGTGCAGAAACCGCGTTAAGTGATAATACAACATGCTGATACAACATGATAAATTAGACAAACAATGAAAATAAACAAACAAAAGTTATTTACCAAGACCTTCTCTCTGAGAACAGAGGGGAGATAAGACGGCTATTTATAGCCCGTCTTTGTGGAGGAAGTTGACCACACTATAAATGTTGTTGTTGTATATATATATATATATATATATATATATATATATATATATATATATATATATATATATATATATATATATATATATATATATATATATATATATATATATATATATATATATATATACACAGTGGTCCCTCGGTTAATGAGCACAATCCGTTCCAGCAGGTTGCTCGTAAACCGAAAATCTCGTTAACCGAAACCATTTTCAATGGGTTTTTGGGTAATTGGTTCCAGCTCACCGAAAATTGCCTAAATTCAACAAAAAGGGTAGAAAAGTTCACTTACTTTGAGGTAAGTATGTAGAAGGCTCCTGGATGATGATGATGATGTGAATTTGAAGTGGGAGGTGGAGGAGAAGGGAGAAGAGAAGGAAGTGGAGGTGGAGGAGAAGCATTTTACTGCTTCTTGGAAGGTGAGTCACCTTCCATGAAAATGTCAGGAACCTCTCGACTGACAGATTCTCCACCATGAACATCCTCTCTCCTTCTTGAAGTGGAAGGCTGAGGGATAGCATCTTGTTCCCTCTGCCTTTTACTGAAGAAAGTGTCAATTGTGGTCTGTGGGGCATCTGTCCTCCTCACCATTAACTTATGTTTAACCCTTTGGCCGCGCAAAGCGACTTTAGTCGCCTGACAGAACGAAACATTTCACCGCGCAAAGCGACTTTACTCCACGACCAACAGGGGAAAATTCCGAATTTCCCGCGCGCGGCAAAGATCGTCCTGGGGTTAAAAATGCACCCTGTTTGTGCTGCCATCTGGTATCCGCTAGGCAAAACATATCCCAAGGACGCATTAGCTGACGCATCCACATGACTCACAGATTTCCAGATCCAGCGTAGCGTCATATATTTGTTCATCATCCACATAAATAAGGTATTTTTTATTCTTTTATTATGATGATAGGCAGCGTAAGTGTTTCAAGCATGTGAATATATATAACAGACCAATATAGATAAGCAAATAGTGGTGGTTATATGTAAAAATATGATCGCTATTTTTTCGTCAGTTTGTCGGTATAAAGATTTGCCACAAAATTGTTTCAGCGGCATATATCTGTTCATAATCCACATAAAGAAGGTAATTTTTAATCTGTTATTATGGTGATAGGCAGTGTAAGTGTTTCAAGCATGAGAATATATATAAAAGACTAATATAGATAAGTAAATAGTGGTGGTTATATCTCATAATATGATCGCTGTTTTTCCGTCTGTTTGCCTGTATAAAAATTTGCTATAATATTGTTTCTGCATAACCCAGGCATTTTTGGCATAGTCCGGTGTCAAAATATGAATAAAGACCGAGTTATATATATTTGAGAATAGTTATTTTACAATGAAATAGCCAGTATATAGACAAAAATTGCGATGTCTGTGATAAGAAAAATTTTCGCTGTTTGTCAGTCACTTTCCATCATCATTTACTGCTGTTTCAGCATAACCCAGGCATTTTTGGCATAGTCCAGTGTTAAAATATGAATAAAGACTGTTATATATATATTTGGGTAGTTATTTTGTAACGAAATAGCCTGTATATTTCCAAAAAAGGTCCCAGAAATGTGGAAAAACCTTCAGTTATGTATAATAAGTTCATGGGTGGGGTTGATCGTTTTGATCAGTTATGTGCAACATACCCATTCAACAGGCGAGGCATAAAATGGTACCAAGCTCTTTGGCATTTCGTTATAGAGACTGCATTAGTAAATTCGAGGATTTGTTATAATATACAGAATCCAACCAAAAAAACTCGCCCAAAAGGAATATAGAAGGGAGGTTATTGTAGGCATGTTGGATGGGTACTCTCTTAAGGAATCAAAACGTCAGAGGAGGAGTGTAGTACCTTTAGCCACAAGATTGACAGAAAGGCATTTCATTTCTCAATTTCAGGACAAACAATACAAGCCCAATTGTGTTGTCTGTTCTATTTTACCATCTCAGTGTGTAAAAAAAGGTCGAGGCGCATGCAAGAGAAAACAAACAACATTCTACTGTCAAAAATGTCCTGACCACCCTCCCCTATGTGTCGTGCACTGTTTCAAGAGATATCATACTAAAACCAATTATAAAATGTCCTGTCAGTGCTCATAATGTTCATGTAATGTAGCTATATATATAAATATGTTCAAGGATTGAA
This sequence comes from Homarus americanus, assembly GCF_018991925.1. Lineage (NCBI taxonomy): Eukaryota > Metazoa > Arthropoda > Malacostraca > Decapoda > Nephropidae > Homarus > Homarus americanus. The sequence goes on along the minus strand of NW_024722227.1, from coordinate 20,904,162 downwards.
AAAATATTCTGTTTCGTTATTTCACCAACAAAGTTTCCAGGTGAGGTACCAATATTGCACATAAAAACCGGGTTATAATTTCCATGAAACATCACTTTACATTAATGATTACCATAGTTTTGGGTCATGATCTATCATTCTGGAGGCAATTTTGGCAACATCTGAGTTCCTCAAACCACTTTACCTTTAGAAAACCTGAGACATATTTTTTTTCACCTTTTTTCCATAAAAACATGATTTTCCACTAGATAACAACATTTCTAAGGAATATAAATGCCATATATGGAAAGACCAAGTTTTTTTTTCATTATAGAAAAGCAATAAAAAAGCTCAAAACAGCACTTTCAGTTTTTGGTGACTTAATGACACTTTCCGGGAACAACCTTGAAATCGGACGGCGCGGTCAAAGGGTTAAAGAAGGAGACCACTGAGTCCTCAACATGACACAAAGTTAGTTCAGTTTTTTCCACTTCTGCATGCTTTGAAGCCAGTTCCCTGAACTTCTCCCAGTGGTAAATCACATCTTTCAACTGTTTAGCTGATATATGGTCATCACTTTCAATTTCCTCCTCACCACTGTCAGCCTCTACCTGTAACATCTCATCAAGTTGCTTCATGTCATCAGGAGTAAGTTCCTCCTTATGAGACATCACAAGCTCTTCCACATCCTCCTCCTCCACTTCAAGGCCCAATGACTGACCAATGGACACAATCTCCTGATCCAACTCTGTTTCTTCCTCAAATCCCTCAAAATCATGGACTACTGATGGCCACAGTGCTTTCCATGAAGAATTGAGGGATCTAGTGGAGACTTCTTGCCATGATGACACAATCAATTTTACAGCCTCCAGGATGCTCAATTATGTCTTCCAGAAATGTTTCAGTATTAGTTCAGGATCATTGGAAGTTGCCTGATGACACCTCCTAAACATTTTCTTCATGTACAACTTCTTGAAGTTGCTGATCACATTCTGGTCCATTGGCTGTATGATTGATGTAGTGTTTGGAGGCAAAAACAACATTTTCACAAAGTCAAATTGATACTCCAAATTTCTGGCAAGGTCAGGGTCATGACCAGGAGCATTATCCATGAGAAGAGCCTTTAAAGGGAGTTTATTGGTGGTTAGGTAGCTCTTGACAGAAGGGCAAAACACATCAACAGCCCATTCATTAAAGAGCTGTCTTGTCACCCATGCCTTACGGTTGGACTTCCAATAAACTCCAAGCTTTGTTCTTACCACTTTCTGTTGCTTGAACACCCTGGGGTTTTCAGAGTGGTAGACAAGCATAGGCTTCAGTCGGAAATCCCCTGAAGCATTGGCACCAAGCAATAGAGTGAGACGGTCTTTCATGGGTTTATGCCCAGGTAAAGAGGCTTCATCTTTGGTGATGAATGTTCATTTGGGCATCTTTTTCCAGAACAGCCCAGTTTCGTCCACATTGAACACTTGCTGTGGAAGATAAATTTCTTCTTCCATCAGTTCTTTAAATTCATCTTAAAACTTTGCTGCCCCTTCCTTAAGAGCACTAGCAGCTTCACCATGCCTAACAACACTGAAAATGTCACTTCTTTACTTAAATTTTTCCAACCAGCCTTTGCTGGCCCGAAAATCTTCAAATTCTGTGCCTGAAGAACCAGGTTGATCTGTCTTTAAATGTTCGTAAATCTCCCTGGCTCTTTCACAAATGAATTCAGTAGAAACTGAATCACCTTTCATCTGTTTTTCCCTAATCCAGATGAGAAGTAACCTCTCAATTTCTGCAATTAGGGATCTACTTTTAAACACTCTTGTAGATTTGTCTCTCACTTTCACTTCTTTAAATTTGTCTTTCTGTGCAAGAATTGTCGACACAGTTGATGTCAACATGCCATATTCTTTGCATAGCGCATTTGTTCTAATGCCTTGTTCATGTTTTTTTTATGATTTCCTGCTTGGTTTGGATTGAAATTACTTTTCTTGATCTCTTAGGCCCCATGCTGGATTCAAACAATGTCAACACGTGCTTTTTAAAGTTAAACTTGTTGTAAATAAAGAATATTTTCTTTAAAATAACACTGCACTGCGCTATACTGTATATTGTCAATATGTAAAATAAATTTCAAAATGACCAATAATTTGCTTGGAAACACACAAAAAAAGCATTTAGTTGAAGAGAGTCTCAAGCAAGATGTTACCTCCAGTGAAAACAGAGAGAGACTGACGCCTGTTTGCTGTGTTAAAAGGCTAAATGCCGCGCATTAAACTAGTCACTTTACCTTCAATTATGTTCAATAATTGTTAAAATGACTAAAAAATTTAATATTAAACTTTTAAAATTATTGAATAGTATAATTTTCTTGATATTTACCAAAATAGTAAGGAATTTAAGCCCTAGAACCGATTAATGTATTGGCGGACTAATACTACAGCTGGTTGACCACCCAGTGCAAGCCAAAACTTGTTGAGGTCGGCTCGTAAGAAACTCGTTAACCGAGGGGTTGCTCGTAAATCGAATTTAAGAATCTTATGGGAGGTAACTCGTTAACCGAGGGACCACTTCTGTGTGTGTATATATATATATATATATATATATATATATATATATATATATATATATATATATATATATATATATATATATATATATATATATATATATATATATACATATATATATATATATATACAGACAGACCCCGACTTACGACTGCTTCGACTTACGACCGTTGAGACTTACGACCGCCTCAGATTTTTATTAATTTTTTTTTTCTTCTTCAAATGACACGCATTTTCTATACCGAAACGTTTCCAGTTAATGTAGTCTCCATGTATAATTAGAAAATTATGGGGGCCCCATGTGCATTCAGCTGACTACATTAAAGGTAAGTGCTCAGTCACACTGTAACCATTCCTTATTATTTATTACTTTCACTGTACTGTATCCATTCCTAATTATTCATTACTTTTACTGTACTGTATTTCATTGTAGATTATTTATTTAAAAAAAAAAAAAAAAAAAAAAAAAAAAAAAAAAAAAAAAAAAAAAAAAAAATTATTTATGTCGGACTTACGACCATGTCGGACTTACGACCTGGATTTGGGTCCCTAACCCCGTCGTAAGTCGGGGTCTATCTGTATATATATATGAAAGGCGGAGACAGCCCCCCGGAAGCGTACAGCTTGGCGTCGGTCACTGAGGAAGTCTGTACGCCATGATATAAGACTTCTCCGAAGCCCAAGGTCAATAGCTTTGTTGATGATTATATTGTGGTCGACTAGGTCGAATGCTTTAGTGAAATCAATGAAGGCACTCATTATTTACTAATGATATTTTACAAGTTGCATTAAATGGACTTCAGTGTTATATTACGTGTTGTTGTGTCTATTTTTTGTGATATTGATATCTCTTATAGACTTACACTATTGTTTTGCTTACAGATTATTCTTGGGTATTCTCAGGAGATAAATATGTCGTCCCTGAAAAAATATCTGAGTGGCTCACAAAAGTGAAAGTTAAAAGCAGCCAAAGCTGCACAACTGCAATCAGTTCCAAAGCTGACAACATTTTTTAAATCAAAAGGAGATTCAGAGCCAAGTACCAGTGACAGTAAACTCCCAGGGGATGACACAGTAGATGTTCACTTTCATGATTCAGATGACGAAGCGAGGTCAGCTGAGTCACAGAGATTAAGTAAATCAGCACCTACAGCAATGGAAGTACCACCTGTGACTGAAGCTTCATCCGATTCATCTCAGTTGACTTATAAGAAACATTCTGTGGAACAAGGTGTCAGTGTTGATTTGTGTGTATCAAGTGATCCAGCTGACTGGCTGACAATTTATGATAAACTGATTGAGTATTTACTAAACCATCCTCTTGATCTAAATTGTGAACAAGGTGACTTCTCAAGATCTGCAAGAAGTGAAAATGTGGGTGAAAAGGAAAGAGTTCAATATGTGCCCAAATCCTTGTGTACACGTCAAATGGCAAATGATGAAAAAGTTAAAATGGAATGGCTTGTGTATTCTCCAAAAACTGGAGATGTATTTTGTGTTCCATGCAAGCTATTCAGCAAGCAAGTCTCATTGTTTACTAGTGGGTTTAGCGGCTGGAAAAACTGCCAGCGTAGAGTTGCTGAACATGAAAGTGGCAAAGAGCATAAAATCTCAGTTACTACTTGGGGTGTGAGGGCAATTACAGCAAGGCGAATAGATTCCACTTTGGCTTTGCAAGTAGAATTGGAGAGAAAATACTGGAAAGAAGTTCTATTGCACATAGTTGAAACACTAAAATTTTTAACATCAAGAGGTCTTCTCAGAGGTAGTGATGAAAGATGAGGCTCTAGCAACAATGGGAATTACCTTGGAGTACTGGAACTCCAGGCAAAATTTTACCCTTTTCTTGCAAAGCATCTGGACAAGTATGGTGCTGTAGATAGTGGAAAGACTTCATATCTCTCAAAAACGATTTGTGAGGAAATGGTCAATCTGACGGCTGAAGAAATTCACTCAATTATCATAAGTGAAGTGAAACAAGCCAAATATTATTCAGTTAGTGTAGATTCCACACCGGATGTTAGTCATACTGACCAACTTACATTCATAGTTCTTTATGTCAAACCTGATGGCAAACCTGTTGAGCAATTTCTAAAGTTCATAGACATACATGACCATGGTGCAGAGAGCATAGCCTCAACTGTTGTACAGTTTGTAGATATATGAGACGAATATGGCTGTAATATGTAACTCTGTACTATTTACCATTATTGATTCAGGTCTCTGTATTATATATTTTATAATCATACTCCCTTTTGTCACCAAGTGTTAGTTCAGGCTTTGAGCACATGCGCGCTGTACGCGCATAGAGAGATACCCAGAGAGATTCCAAGACAGGACGCTGTTTACCCCTGTCTTAACTCCTTTTAGTGTTTGTACCAGAAATAGAACTTACGGACTTGACATCAGTGTGTTTCCTTTACCCCTGAGTGTAAGGACCACCTGAGTATCCCACATGGCGCAGTGTTTAGCTGGGACATCACATTATTCAGAATTGGAGTGGACAGAGAATCTCTCTCGGAGCCGCCATCTTGTCAACTTCTCTTGTCAAGTGGATCTCGGCGCGTACCTCAACACGATATTCCTGGATTTACAGTGCAGTGTTGTGAAGTGCTTTTTCAGTGTTGTGTGTGCCCTTTAGTGTCTTTAAAGTGTTTCCCCGTGTTCCTGCACTTTTTACAAAAGAGGGGAGCCTTTTTAAGACCTATGGGAGAGCTCAAGTTTTGACATCCACCCCCGTTCATGTCTCGACCGGCACTGAGTGAGCCAGCGAGAGGAGTTGCTGTAACCGCCAGCCCGCTAGCCAGCCTGCCCCGAGTACACGCACGCACGAACGAACGCACACACACACACACACACAGACGCTCGCAGATATCTTCCATTTAAAGACGATTGCTCTTCTGCTCACTTATTAATTACAGTAATTGTGAGAGAAATAAACCAGGCCATATGGAAGATCAGGAATTTATTGGGTTTTCTTCAGATACCCAACAAGCCCAACTTCAGACAGATGTCGGTGCAGTAAGTGGACTCCAAGTGGATCGGAAAGGGGATCAAACGGCCCCACCCACCCTTAGCCCCCACTACACACGTCCGCAATCTGCCACAGGTGTCGACTTCCTTCATTTAATTCAGTTTTTGGAAGAAAACCGACGACAAGACGACATCAGGAGGCGACAGGAAGACGATGAACGAAGGCGTGAAGAGAATCACAGACGTCAACAAGAAAATGCCAGATTCAGTGCCATTATCGAGTCGTTGGCACCTGTTAACCTTCAAGCAGCTACTACACCTGCCTCTTCGTCCACAGGTGCACCTGCAGGGTCCTCTTCAACTTCTTTGCCCCCCCCACAGAAAGCACTCGCTCAGAGTCCACCGCCACTCCAAGCTGATGCCTCGTTCCAGGTATTCCGTGAATGGCGTCGGAGGTGGGACGATTATTCGATGATGGTCGATTTATCAAGGTTGCCTAGGGAGAAACAGCTGATCCAGATGAGGATGTGTCTCACCCTAGAGACGCAACGTATCCTGGAGCACACCCTGCAAATTCCCCACGACACAGACAAGACTGTGAAGGACGTCTTGGATGCTTTACAGACGCATATCAAGGGTCTCCGCAACGAAGCTCTCCGTAGGAGAGAACTTCTCAGTTGTAAGCAGCTGGAGGGTGAGTCGTTTGCCGATTTTTACGTACGACTCAGACGCATCGCTGAGGAGGTTGACGTTTGTCCTGGGAACTCGTTGACTTGTGAGGAAACACAGCTGAAGATGATTATCCTCATGGGCGTGCGGGACGAAGAGCTAATTCAGAAGCTTATCTCCCTCGACACTGCCTCTTCTCTACAGGATGTTGTCACCACCTGCCGCTCTTACGAAGCCACCAGAAGTGCGACTTCTGCCATTCGTGCTCCATCTAACCAGCTGTGTGCCATCTCCGCATATAAGAAGAACAAAGGACGTGACCGGACTTCAGCTTCACATCCGACTTCAGCTTCACATCCGACTTAGCTTCACATCCGACTTCAGCTTCGCATCAATCTTCAGCATCACTTCAGACTTCGACGCCAGGTCATTCCTGCCAGTATTGTGCTCGTCGGCATGGTTCTGAATGCCCTGCCGCTGACAGCACCTGCAATAACTGTGGCCGTCGTGGTCATTGGGCTAGGACACTGAAGTGCCCTGCCAACAACACTCAGTGCCGCTCCTGTAGCAGCATTGGACACTATGACAAATGCTGTCAGTCAAAGAAGAAGAATGATACTACTTGCAAGTTTCGGGCGGCGAAGAACAAGCGCTGTCGTCGCGTGGGATCCTCTTCTTCCCCTGTCAGCAAGACACCTCAGCCCATCTGTGTTCACCTGTCATACGGCGACATTACTTCCCGTATCCAGATGCTTCCTGACACAGGTGCGGACGTCACAGTCATCGGCACAAGACACACCGACATTCTGCGGATCCCTAGGAGCAGCTTGCAACCACCGTCAACTTCTACAACGCTCACCGCAGACGGTTCTACAATGGCACCTGCTCTGGGTACATTTCAGGCTACCCTCACCCTAGGTAAGCAGTCATGTTCTGCCAGGATTCAGGTCCACAAAGGTGTTCAGATGCCACTACTGTCTTATGGCCACTGTCAAGAGTTGGTCATAATATCTTCAGACTTCCCTAAGCCAATTCTGCAAATAAAACATGTAAACAGGTGCAAGGAGCTGCCCCTCCCACCCAATACGTCACCTTCTGCAGCCAGGGAGTTCTTCCTACTGCAATTCAAGGACGTGCTGGTTTCCAAGGAGGACCTCAAGACGGCTCCACTCAAGCCAATGGCTGGCTCCCCCATGAGAATTCACCTGAAGGATGACGCAGTACCTTTCACCATCCACACACCGAGACAGATACCCTTCGCTTTCCAGAGCCAAGTTAAGAAGGAACTCGACTCTATGGTAGCCCAGGGGATCATTAAGCCTGCTGGTGACGACCCCTCGGATTGGTGTCACCCCATGGTAGCAGTCGCCAAGAACATTACTGGAGTTCGTATCACCATCGACCTCACCAAGCTGAATAGCCAAGTTTCCCGCCCGACCCACCCTTCACCGACACCCTTCGCCGCTATACGCAGTGTGGACCCGAAGGCAAGGTACTTTACTACAGCAGATGCCTTATGTGGGTACTGGCAGATGGAACTTGCGGAAGAAGATCAGCACCTCATGACGTTCATCACACCGTACGGCCGATTTCAGCACTGCAGGGGACCTATGGGTTTCGCAGCTACTGGCAATGCTTTCTGCCTCCGTGGTGACATGGCCCTTCAGGGTGTGGCGAACTGTGTCAAGGTCATCGACGACGTGCTCCTATATGACGAGGATTACTCCATGCATCTTGAGCGTATTCACCAGATGCTCACCAGGTGCCGCAAGTACGGGATCACCCTCAACAAGGATAAGTTTGCGGTCGCCGCACCTAGTGTGAACTTCTGTGGGTACACCCTCTCAGGCAAGGGCATCTCGGCTGATCCTGGAAAGGTCAGCGCGATCCGGGACTTCCCAACTCCTGCCAACCTGACCGACCTCCGCTCGTTCATGGGCCTGGTAAACCAGTTGGCTGAGTTCACCCCCGACATCGCCGCTGCAGCACAGCCCCTACGCCCCCTGATGAGCCCCAAGAGAACACTCACCTGGACAGCTGACCATGATGAGGCATTCCGTCGCGTCAAGACAGCTCTCCTTAGCTCACCTGTTCTCGCTTCCTTCGACCCGGCCCTGCCATTTGTCCTCCAGACTGATGCCTCTCGCCTCTACGGGATTGGATACGCTCTGCTACAGGACCACGGCAATGGACGCCTTCGTCTGGTTCAGTGTGGCTCTCGGTTTCTCACTGACGCCGAGACTTGCTATGCCACCATCGAACTGGAGCTGTTAGCCGCCGTCTGGGCCATGTCCAAATGTAGGTTGTTTCTGATCGGCCTACAACACTTCAACCTCATGACGGATCATCGGCCACTCATCCCGATCCTGAACCACTACTCCTTGGATGCGGTCGAGAATCCCCGCCTCCAACGCCTTAAGGAGAAGATCTCGCCCTACCTCTTCACAGCTGTGTGGCGTGCTGGCAAGCTGCTCTGCATCCCTGATGCTTTGTCACGAGCCCCAGTCAGCCACCCCACACCAGAGGACAAGATCGCATGTGCTGATGCTACTGCACACCTCAGGACCGTAGTGACCGTGAACGCCGTCATCTCAGAAGAGTCTCCACCGCAGGATGCCGACAGGACTCTTCAGGAACTCCGAGCTGCAGCAAGAGCGGACCCTTCGTACATCCGTCTACTGAACTGCGTGACCTCGGGATTTCCCTCCAACCGGTACGACTTACACAGCTCTTTACTCCCATACTGGAAGATGCGGGATGACCTCTATGCTGATGGCGACCTCGTCTTGTATGGAGCAAGAGTTGTGGTTCCTGCTGCCCTCCGCCGCCGCACCCTAGCCCACCTGCACGACAGCCACAGGGGTGTGGAAGCTACGAAGCGCCGGGCGAGACAAGCTGATTTTTGGCCAGGCATCGACTCCGACATCGCTAGTTCCGTTCAAGTCTGCGAGCCATGCCAGGTGCTGCAGCCTAGTCAGCAGCAGGAACCCCTCTTGAACAACAACCCTACGAGGCCCTTTGAGTCCGTCTCTGCGGATTTCTTCGTTGTGGCGGGAAAGTCCTTTCTCGTCATCGCCGACCGGCTCTCAGGGTGCCCTATTGTCGTTCCCTGCGGAGGCAACACTACTGCCTCTCATACAGTACGTATGTTCTGTCGTTACTTCCGGGAAGTTGGTGTCCCTCTCCGCCTGAGGACTGACGGCGGGCCCCAGTTCACCAGCAACGACTTCCGGGATTGCATGGAGCGATGGGGAGTTCATCATGTGGTGTCCTCGCCACATTATCCCCAGTCCAATGGACATGCCGAGGCTGCCGTAAAGTCCGTCAAGCATCTCATCCTCAAGACGGCACCCTCAGGCAACATTGACTGTGAGAAGTTTGACCGGGGTTTATTGGAATTGCGGAATACCCCCAACTTCACAGGTCGCTCCCCAGCACAGATGTTATACGGCCACCCACTACGGTCATGTGTCCCTGCCCATCCTGAGTCCTTCTCGAGGGAGTGGCAGGCCAAGACCGAGGACTGCGATCGTCGTGCAGCCGCCCGTGCTGACCAGGTAAAGGCACAGTACGATCAGCACGCCCGACCCCTTCCCAGGTTGAGTATTGGGCAAACAGTTCGGGTTCAAGACCCGACGTCTCACCGCTGGGACAAGGTCGGGGTTGTCATGGGCTGCGGCAAGACCAGGGATTACGAGGTCTGTCTCCCTAGTGGTCGGGTATGGTGGCGGAATCGCCGCTTCCTTCGTTCAGTACCGTCCCCTAGTGGTGAACCCCTCCCCCACATCCCTGTGAACCCTCGCTTGGACAAGAAAAGTAAGTCTTCATTCAGTGACCCCCCAGTTTTCCCACGTCACTCTCAAAGGCTCCTGGAAAAAGAGTCCGCTCGAGATTGCACTACGAGCGTGAGGGGGAGGGAGGTGTAGATATATGAGACGAATATGGCTGTAATATGTAACTCTGTACTATTTACCATTATTGATTCAGGTCTCTGTATTATATGTTTTATAATCATACTCCCTTTTGTCACCGAGTGTTAGTTCAGGCTTTGGGCACATGCGCGCTGTACGCGCATGAGCATAGAGAGATACCCAGAGAGATTCCAAGACAGGACGCTGTTTACCCTTGTCTTAACTCCTTTTAGTGTTTGTACCAGAAAAAGAACTTACGGACTTGACATCAGTGTGTTTCCTTTACCCCTGAGTGTAAGGACCACCTGAGTATCTCACACAGTTAATTAAAGATGTTGGTCTTGATTTGAGTGACATGAGAGGGCAGAGTTATGACAATGCTGGTCTCCAAGACAGAATAAAGGCTATGAATCCCCTGGCATATTATGTCCCTTGTGCAGGTCACTCCTTGAACCTTGTAGGAACATCAGCTGCCAGCAGTTGCCTTGGGTCTGTTTCATATTCCAGATTTTTGCAAGCCTTATACAACTTCTTCTCAGCCTCCACATATAGCTGGGATCACTTGAAAGCTGCACTACCTGCTGAAGGGATTGTAGTGAAATCTCATTCAGAAACTCGCTGGAGTGCGAGGGCTGATGCTGTTAAAGCAGTGTTTTTACATTACCTTGAAATAAAGTCAGCACTGGAGAACAGATGTTCTGACAGTAGACAAACTGTGGCTACAAAGCTTGAAGGTGAAGGCCTCATAAGACAAATGGAAGCATTTGAAACAGCACTTCTTACTGTAATATGGTATAAAGGTATAAAATCTTAACAAGGTTTAATGCAATCAGCTTATCACTTCAAAAAGTTGGGACCGACCTTCTGTCAGTTGTGAAACAGTATGAGAGTTTGATCTCCTTCGTCTCAGAAATGAGACAGGGTCAGTTTGATGAAATAGAAGATCAGGCTAGGGCTTTTGCTGAGCCTGTCTACACAGAGAACAAAAAGAACAAAAAAGAGAAAACATTTCTTTGATGAATCAGTTGGCACTGAAACTCAACTTGATCCACGTGAGAAGCTCAAGGTGGACAATTTCTACACCATATTAGATTGCCTTAGGAATGAATTAGAGCACAGAGTAAATGCCTACTCAGAAATAAAGAAGCTGTTTTGCTTCTTAATGGAGTATGACAGTATGAAATATGATGATCTCAAAGCCCAACTGGAATTGGTTGTCAGTACCTATTCCAGTGACCTGGAAACATCTGTTCTAGATGAGTTTTTGCAATTTAAAGACATTTTGTCTTCTGAATCTGACAGGTCAGTGACAAACACCTCCACTTTGCTGAGGTCCAAAGATGGTATTTTGACAACTGCCTTTCCAAACATAAATATCTTGGGAAGAATTTTCCTGACCATCCCCATTACAAATTGTGAAGGAGAGAGGTCTTTCTCTACTATATCTAGGGTGGAAAATCACCTGAGGTCTACCATGGGACAAACCTGATTAAACTCACTTTCATTATTATGCATTGAATCTGGCCTCCTACAATCCCTTGACACAAACAGTATCATTGACAAATTTTCCATGAAAAAAATTTGGGGGCCCACTGATGAGTTTGGTCTGGGGCCCACAAGTCGGTGTGAGTAAAATATTTCCATTTACTTGAAATAGATTTGCCGATTTATTTGTTTATTTATTTATTTTTATATACTGTAATATATTAAACACTGCAAGTATTTTCTTTAATTATGTACTTGTTTCGCAAAAAAGGGAGGCTACCATTATACCTGGTAGGTGAAGTTGACCAGATATTTATGGTGATCATTAAGGACCAAACTCCGAATCCATGACGTGACTTCGTGGTCATCATTGTCATCCTAAATTTACCACTGTCGGTAGTTTCAAGAATTAACGCAGTCATTTATTGAATATTCTTTGTAAAAAAAATTTTTATATGAATTATTTATAGGAGATAAGTATTATGATCAGTAAATATACAGATATACATTACTGACCACCTCCGAACACAAGGACGGCTAAAAATAGCCACAGGCGGTCACAGTCAACGTCACTTTCCCTTTCTAGTCTTGTCACTGGCAAATGGGGGAGGGGTGTGTGATGATAGCTGTGTTTATTACAGGGGTATATTGTTCTTTTACGGTATGTTAGACAGGTTTATAATACATTTTTATTATTTTAATATACCAGTAATCTTATTTTTAATCCAACTTCCCAAACATAAGTTTCAGTATAAAATAATTAGTGGTAGGACCTTGTGAGTGGTTTACCATGTTTCCATCACCACTCTTGACACGCTAAACTGCAATATTTAAGAGGTAAGAATTTTATATCTGGTGCTTAAGACGACCCCCTAACTTTGGGCTGATTTTTTTATGGTTCAAATTCCGTCTTATAGCCCGAGATATACGGTATGTAATTTGTACTCTGGAGGTTTTGACCGAATAAAGAACAATCGAGTCCTATGTGCAAGGGTCTCATTATCCCACAGTCGCTCATCGGGATGTTAAACTAACCTTTCATATGATGACCTACTGAGCAAATGTTAGGATTCTAAGTTTGTTGTTAACTGTTACTCTTCAAAATTTATCAGGTCATCCAGTTATAAATTCATAGAATAAGGTGGTAATCAAATCTTGATTATTCTATGTACTAATTTAACTAATATAACAAGGGTAAACATCACTCACCAGTATTCATGGAAGTCAAAGGTAATAAAAGTGAGGTAGGGTGAGTCAAGCAGGAGAATATTGTTCAGGAAAGCATCGGCAATCACTTTCTCCTTTCCAGTTTGTTCCACCAGACTAATGCACGACACCTGATTATACCGTGACACCTCCAGCTCCAAGTGTTTAGCAAATGCTACTGCAGTTTCTGCAGCATCTAAAAATTAAGAAATATGAGCATCAATATACAGTACAAACTTATATTTACTGTTTAATTCTTATACACTTCTAACTTCCAATCTGTTTCAGGAGCTTTTTCACATAGTTAACCTAAGGTTTTCATGAATGTTATAATGTACAGGTATCACTCATTTAATGATCACTCACTTAAAGATATTTCAGTTTAGCGATATAAATTTTTTAACACCCTTTCTTGTTTATCGATTGGTCACAATTTGGTTTAGTGATGTTCGACTCACTGGGTAAAACTCGGGAGGGCAGTTGGAAAAACTGAGAATTCTGTGGTCCAAGTGCGCAATACTCTGATGTGGTTTAGAAATAAAGAAAGTCTAATATAAAATTATATACTGTAATAAGAAAAATGAAGAGCATGGGTGTGTACATGTAGGAAGTGAATGTATGTACAGTATTGAGGCAGTGAGCTGTAACTGCAGCCAAATGCACTGCCCTTCACCTCCCTGTAATGATAAATAAAATAAATTTTTAAAATAAGGAGTTGCCATTTGGCAATCATTTAACTACACGTGGGACACGAGACAGCGAACCGAGATCCTCCATGCGGCTCCCCTCTCCCCCATCCTGTGTGCTTACTCCCGAGCAAGCAGGAAATATTTATTCCCTTTGACCATATGACAGATATTATTACTTGTTATCCCTCATTTAGCAATAATTTCGCTTCATGTTAGGCTTTCAGGAACACATCCCCATCATTAAATGAGGGATACCTGTAATCAAAAATTATTTTAATGTCTATCTACAGGGTAGTTGCTGAAGCTGTTTTATACACCCTAATCACTGATACATAATCTCCCTACACAAACGAAATGTAAACCTTTTCCAGGCAACTTTTTACAATGAATTCCTTTCATGTACCGAAAGTTCCTAAGAAACTAATTTTTTGGTCTTGGAGTCCAAGGGTGGGGTGCTGTGATATGATGGTCTCCTGTCTACAGTTTTCAGTAGACATCAATAAATGACATACAGTACAGGTACAGTAGTTCCAACTGTTACTGATAACTCGTCAATAATTCTTGTGACATTCAATTAAAATTTCTAATTGAACGTTGGTCTGGTTACCACATCTACTTAATGAATGCTGAATCAGTTAAGCATGAAAAATAATACACCTGATAATATTTATATTTCATGACAATTATTCACCAAAGGTTTACAAACATGTTGTTGATATGAAAACTAAATATATGTTAGAAATGTCCTTCTAGGGATAACTTCACAAAATCTGGTCACACGTTAGTGTATTAGCTCAATTTAGTGTTGAGAGACTATGTACAAGTTCAATACCTTACACAATAAAAGACTACAAAACAAGTCCTACATAGGTTTATATAACCCACAAATGACCCTTAGCTCCCGAGAAATAAGGAACATGAATAACCCTGTATTAGGAGGATCCTTTTAGGCTTTCACCTCTCAGATGCACATCTAAATATCATGAAGACTCAGAAATATATATAATATCCTAAGGTTACTTACCTATGTTTAGGAATGATCAAGCCGACAAAAACCTGTACAAGGGTGCTTCGATTTATGAAACTTCACTAATACGAAAAAAAATTTTTCCATTGCTTTGGTTTATGAATGAAAACCCCACTTTCAAGATTTTTTTTTTCGTAGCATTGGAAGATGCCGAGTTGCTGACACAGGCATCCGAGAGCATCCAATGCTGAACACGGACAGTAAGCAGTGCACTGTAGTGCAGGCTAGTGAGTGGCAACGCTTGTGCTTACAGTATATACAGATATTGTGGCTTATACCTGCAAGTCGACTTGGCACAACTGAAATTGTTGAACTTGGTGTTTACCTGGCAGGTAAGTCGACCCCCTAGACCGTTATTAAACTCAGCCTAAGGTCAGTGTTTGCACTAGTCATATTATGGGAGCCCGTCCACTTACTGACCTTTTAAGACATTTACAGTTACACCTAGACCCCGACTTACGACTACGTGGACTTACGACCGTCGGACTATGACCGCCTCAGATATAGATAGATAAAAAAAAAATTTAAATGACAACGCATTTTCTATACCGACGTTTCAGTTAATGTAGTCTCCATGTATAATTAGAAATTATGGGAAGCCCCATGTGCATTCAGCTGACTACATTAAAGGTTATGCTCAGTCACACTGTATCCATTCCTTATTATTTATTACTTTCACTGTACTGTATCCATTCATCATTATTCATTACGTTTACTGTACTGTATTTCATTGTAGATTTTTTATTATTTATTTATTTATTTATTTATTTATTTATTTTTTTTTTAATCTATGTCGGACTTACGACCTGGATTTGGGTCCCTAACCCCGTCGTAAGTCGGGGTCTAGGTGTACTTGTAATATTTCTTGTTAAATTGTTTAACAATGAAGTTACAGTATAGAGTATTCATATACTGCACCTGGATTTTGTAAACATTTACACCGGTGTGGTGTAAACAAATCAGGCACATCAGAGCAAATGTGGTACAGGTTGTACCTCTCTAGTCCGGCAACTCGGACCTGACCGGTGCCGGACCATGGAAATTCACCCTTTTCCTGGATAGATAGTGACTTGTGCTTATGCTTGGAAGCACTAGCACCACTTTCTCTGCATCATGGTCTCTTTGAAGACATATTGAAGGGTTAAATGTCGATAGTAGCTTCTCAAATTTCATGAGTTTTAATTCTTAACGTATTTTATTGGAACACCCAAAAAATAAATAAATAAAAATTCTTGACGCAGAAACTTGAATTTCGATTTGAACGGCCCGCCAACGCAGACACGTATAATCGCGGTAAACATTATTTTGTATAAAAGATTCATTATTGTTTATTACTGAATGTCTTTTTACTGAATTAATGTTTATGTGCAAAAGAGCAATACAACTATTAATAATACGAGAATATTAAAACACACGAGGAAATGACACAGCATTGTTTTCGTTGATTACAAAGCCAGTGACTGACTGGTTCTACATATAAAACTGAAGAAAATAAGACCTTGGTTGTAGCTGTAGTAAAATTAATATGGTAATGTTATTTGTTAATAAATGGAACAATAGAAGTAGCTAATGATAATGGTAAAGAAAAAGAGAGATCATAGAGTGTAAGTGTATATCGATATCATGAAAACATATCACACATTTTTACGAAGAATATGAAAGCAACACTTATTTACTGTTCATATATATTTTAATTAATGTTTGAATTTGTTTTTATTGAATTAATGTATGTGTGCAAAATTAACAATACAATTTATTAATATAGGTGGAATATTAGAGGAGACAGACGGCTGCCGCATTGTTTATGTTAAAGCTACGAAACCAGTGACTGATTGGTTCTACATATAAAACTGAAGAAAATAAGACCCTGATTTTAGCTGTAGTAAAATTAAAGTAAAAAATAATATGGTTGTTTGAAGTACCTGCAATGTTATTTAATGTTAATAAATGGAAAATATAAGTAGCTAACCGTTAATGGTAAAAAAAAGTTTAGACTGCACGTATGTAAGTGCACACATATGAAAACATATCATCATTATCTACATAAGAATATGAAAGCAACACTTATTTACTTCCATATATATTGAAGGGTTAAATGTTGTACTCTGAGGAGAGAGAGAGAGAGAGAGAGAGAGAGAGAGAGAGAGAGAGAGAGAGAGAGAGAGAGAGAGAGAGAGAGAGAGAGGAGAGAGAGAGAGAGAGAGAGAGAGAGAGAGAGAGAGAGAGAGAGAGAGAGAGAGAGAGAGAGAGAGAGAGAGAGAGAGAGAGAGAGAGAGAGAGAGAGAGAGAGAGAGAGAGAGAGAGAGAGAGAGAGAGAGAGAGAGAGAGAGAGAGAGAGAGAGAGAGAGAGAGAGAGAGAGAGAGAGAGAGGGGAGAGAGAGAGAGAGAGAGAGAGAGAGAGAGAGAGAGAGAGAGAGAGAGAGAGAGAGAGAGAGAGAGAGAGAGAGAGAGAGAGAGAGAGAGAGAGAGAGAGAGAGAGAGAGAGGAGAGAGAGAGAGAGAGAGAGAGAGAGAGAGAGAGAGAGAGAGAGAGAGAGAGAGAGAGAGAGAGAGAGAGAGAGAGAGAGAGAGAGAGAGAGAGAGAGAGAGAGAGAGAGAGAGAGAGAGAGAGAGAGAGAGAGAGAGAGAGAGAGAGAGAGAGGAGAGAGAGAGAGAGAGAGAGAGAGAGAGAGAGAGAGAGAGAGAGAGAGAGAGAGAGAGAGAGAGAGAGAGAGAGAGAGGAGAGAGAGAGAGAGAGAGAGAGAGAGAGAGAGAGAGAGAGAGAGAGAGAGGAGAGAGAGAGAGAGAGAGAGAGAGAGAGAGAGAGAGAGAGAGAGAGAGGAGAGAGAGAGAGAGAGAGAGAGAGAGAGAGAGAGAGAGAGAGAGAGAGAGAGAGAGAGAGAGAGAGAGAGAGAGAGAGAGAGAGAGAGAGAGAGAGAGAGAGAGAGAGAGAGAGAGAGAGAGAGAGAGAGAGAGGAGAGAGAGAGAGAGAGAGAGAGAGAGAGAGAGAGAGAGAGAGAGAGAGAGAGAGAGAGAGAGAGAGAGAGAGAGAGAGAGAGAGAGAGAGAGAGAGAGAGAGAGAGAGAGAGAGAGAGAGAGAGAGAGAGAGAGAGAGAGAGAGAGAGAGAGAGAGAGAGAGAGAGAGAGAGAGAGAGAGAGAGAGAGAGAGAGAGAGAGAGAGAGAGAGAGAGAGAGAGAGAGAGAGAGAGAGAGAGAGAGAGAGAGAGAGAGAGAGAGAGAGAGAGAGAGAGAGAGAGAGAGAGAGAGAGAGAGAGAGAGAGAGAGAGAGAGAGAGAGAGAGAGAGAGAGAGAGAGAGAGAGAGAGAGAGAGAGAGAGAGAGAGAGAGAGAGAGAGAGAGAGAGAGAGAGAGAGAGAGAGAGAGAGAGAGAGAGAGAGAGAGAAGGGGGGGGGCAGTTTAACTGCCAGATATAAACAACCTTAATTTCCCCAAGTGTATGATTAGCCCACTGGCATAGGTCACTGACCCACATTGGGGCCTGAGGGGCAAAATTTAATACTCCTGTAATAATAATTCAGATAAGTTAAAAAAAAAAAGCTGCCTATCTACCTATTGGACAAACTAAAATCGTTCCGGACCACGGGAGTTTCCGAACCACAGAATGCCAGACTAGAGAGGTACAACCTGTACTGAGGTAAGGAGTAGTAAAAGTTTTCAAACTTAATAATTATGATACATGATAAGTAAAGCATGTTGTGCATCGTATTAACAGTATATGGTAGGTATATATATCTACGTGAACCAGAAGAATTGGTGTAGAACACTTCTAGGAATGATAGATTTCCTAGTAACGAGACGACTGTCTCAAAGCCGGAAAACAATCCCTCATCCCCGGAATTTTCTGGAATTTTCCAGGTACCGGGAGAAATTTCTTGCAAGTTCCAGAAATTACATTACATCATCTCTCGAATCAAAAGAAATCCCCCATCCCCAGAATATTTCTGAATACTGGAATTTTCTAGAATGATGCATTATTTTCTCCAAACCGGAAAAAAATACCAGGTACCAGGAAAATTGTCTCCTCAATATTCAAGAAAATATGCTCTCAGAAAATCATTCCCAAAGCCAGAATTTTCCGGAAAACTCCGGCTTTGGGAATGATTTCCAGCAAATTTCAATTCCAGCTGTTAGAGAGTTCCAGTTAAGGGGGATTCCAGCTAGTGGAGATATTACTGTACTTGTAGTATACAAAATAAAAGTTGCTTAAAAGTATATTAAATATTGGATTGCCAATTTAAACCATTCAATTAACAGTACAATACCTTCTATTATTAATGGTATTACACTGTGTTGGTTAGTATGCAGCTGCAAGCAAACCAATTCTACATTTTCTGGTGCTGGTAAATTATTAAAATATTATTTTATTTATAACTAAAACAATACAAACTAAAATTTTTTTAATAGTTAAGTTATTATTTAATACCAATGTAAACCATACAAGTTTGAGAATCCTTCAAATTCTGGTTCTTCATTATTAGACAAAAAATTATCATCACATGGGTCTGCTGACTCTGTCACTATTGGTATCCGTTTCCTTATCACTATCTTCATGAACACATTATTTCTTTTTTAGATAATGTCTTACCTGTACCATTATTTATCCAATTTTTTTTTAGTATTTAGAGACTTAACAGCAACTTTAGGGATGAATCTAGTGTCATTTACAAGCAAATATTGGCAACACTAGCCAAGCTGCTGCACGCCAGCCAGCTATTCCCATGTGCCTGACTTGTTTACAACTTTACACCACATTCATGTTAACGTTTACAAAATCCAGTCATTACATGAATATACTGTAACTGCATTTTAAAAAATGTAACAATAAATATTAAAAGTAACTGCCCCAGTAATGTGTATTTGTATGAAACCGTAGTTAACAATGAAAGATATTCTGAAGTTTTGAAAGGTTCGGTAAGTGAAGGGGCTCCCATAATATGACTGTACCTTGTTCCATACTAAGCTGGCCCAAAAGCCCCGCCCCTTGTCTATAGCTACAAATAGGTTATTGGTTCCCCTGAGCGTTTTACTCCCCGGATTGCGCTTGTCTGAAAGTGTTTTTATATCGACCTTATATAATAAATATTTAAAATTTTCTAACATCCTCTCTGAAGTGCTAGTGCCTTGAAACCATTTGCTTTTTCATAGTTCCAATATTTAATGCTATTATAGATAATAAGAGGTCTGCTTACCAATTGTGAATATATTTACAGTAAACCCTCAATAACTCGCCATTTGGTAACTCAGAATTTCATAAAACTCAGCATAGATACGGTATTGGAAAGTATTGCTATAACTCAGGAAATGCCGAGATATATAAAATAATCTGGGAAACCTCGGCATATCTGGCCACCTTTTTCACCTACCATGCCTCTGTGTCACCTACCATGCCTCTGTGTCACTTACCAAGCTGTGTCACCTACCATACCTCTGTCACCTACCATGCCTGTTACCCTACCATGCCCCTGTGTCACTAACCATGCTGTGTCACCCACCATGCCTGTGTCACCTGCCATACCCTGTGTCACCCACCATGCCCCATGTCACCCACCATACCTGTTACACCCACCATGCCTGTTACCCACCATGCCGCTGTGTCACCTACCATGCCTCTGTCACCCACCATGCCTCTGTGTCACTTACCATGCTGTGTCACACACCATGTCTCTGTGTCACTTACCACTCTGTCACCTTCCATGCCTCTGTGTCACCCAACATGCTCTGTGTCACCCACCATACCAGACACCTACCATGCTCCTGTGTGTCACCTACTATACCCAGACACCTACCATGCCACTGTCACCCACCATGCTCTGTCACCCACCATGCCTCTGTGTCATCTACCATGCCTGTGTCACCCACCATGCCTGTGTCACTTACCATGCCCTGCATCACTTACCATGCCTCTATGTCACCCACCATGCCTCTGTGTCACTTACTCATACCTCTGTGTCACCCACCATACCTCTGTGTCACTTACCATGCCTCTGTGTCACCTACCATACCTCTGTGTCACCCACCATGCTTCTGTGTCACATACCATACCCTGTGTCACATACCATGCATGTGTCACCCACCATACTTCTGTGTCACCAACCATGCCTGTGTTACCCACCATGCCTCTGTGCCCTACCATGCTTCTGTGTCACATACCATACCTCTGTGTCACATACCATGCATGTGTCACCTACCATACTTCTGTGTCACCAACCATGCCTGTGTTACCAATTATCCTCATGTGTCACATACCATGCATGTGTCACCTACCATATTTCTGTGTCACATACCATGCTACTGTGTCACCTACACATGCTCCCTGCCTCATCTACCATGCCTCTTTGTCACCCACCATGCCTCTGTGTCACCCACCATGCCTTTGTGTCACCTGCCATGACTCTGTCACCCACCATGCCCCTGTGTCACCCACCATGCCTGTGTCACCCACCATTTCTGTGTCACCTACCATGCTTCTGCATCACCCACCATGTCTCTGTGTCACCCACCATACCTCTGTGTCACCTGCCATTCCTCTGTGTCACCCACCACCTGTGTCACCCACCACTTCTGTGTCACCCACCATGCTTCTGCATCACCCACCACGGCCCTGTGGTCACCCACCATACCTCTGTGTCGCCTACCATGCCCGTGTCACCCGCCATTCCTCCGTGTCACCCACCATGCCTGTGCTCACCCACCATGCTCTGTGTCGCCCACCATGTCCCTGTGTCACCCACCATACCTCTGTCACCCACCATGCCTGCATCACCCACCATACCTCTGTGTCACTTGCCATGCCTGTGTCACCTGCCATTCTCCTCTGTCACCCACCATGCCTGTGTCACCCACCATGTTCTGTGTCGCCCACCATGCCTCTAGGTCACCTACCATGCCTCTGTGTCGCCCACCATGCCTCTGTATCACCTACCATGCTCCTGCATCACCCACCATGCCTCTGTGTCACCCACCATGCCCCTGTGTCACCTCCAATGCCCGTGTCACCCACCATGCCCCCTGTGTCATCTACCATGCCTGTGTCACCTACCATGCCCCTGTGTCATCCACCATGCCTGTGTCACCCACCATGCCCCTGAGTCACCCACCATACCTGTGTGCTGCCTTACCATGCCTCTGTGTCACCCACCATACCTCTGTGCCACCCACCATGCCTCACCCACCATGCCCCTGTGTCACCTGCCATACCTGTGTCACCACCACCATGCCCCTGTGTCACCTACCATGCCTGTGTCACCCACCATGCCCCTGTGTCACCTACAATAACCCTGTGTCACCCACCATGCCCCTGTGCCATCTACCATGCCTGTGTCACCCACCATGCCCGTGTCATCTACCATGCCTGTGTCACCCACCATGCCCTGAGTCACCCACCATACCTGTGCTACCACCATGCCTCTGTGTCACCTACCATACCTCTGTGCCACCCACCATGCCTCTGTCACCTACCATGCCTCTCACCATCTACTTACCATGCCTGTCACCCACCATGCCTCCAGTGTCACCCACCATGCCCCCTGTGTCACCAACCATGCCCTGTGTCACCTACCATGCCCCAGGTCACCCACAATGCCCCTGTGTCACCTACCATGCCCTGTGTCATCTACCATGTCTGTGTCACCCACCATGCCCCTGTGTCACCCACCACACCCATGCTGCCTACCACATGCCCTCTGCCACCCACCATGCCCCCTGTCACCCACCATGCCTCTGTGTCACCCACATACCCAGGTCACACCCACACACTTGTGTCACCCACCATGCCCCTGTGTCACCCACCATGCCTCTGTGTCACCCACCATGGCTTTGAGTCACCCAATACCTCTGTGTCACCCCATGCCTCCTGTGTCACCTGCCATGCCTCTGTGTCACCTGCCATACTCTAGTGTCACCCCATTCCTCTGTGTCACCCACACTTCTGTGTCACCCACATACTTCTGTGTCACCTACATACCTCTCAGTGTCACCCCCATGCCCCTGTGTCACCCTGCCATGCCTCTGTGTCACCCGCCATTCCTCCAGCTGATCTGCCATTCCTCTGCATCACCTGCCATACCTCTGCTGTCACCTGCCATAATTCTGTGTCACCTGCCATACTTCTGGTCACCTGCCATGCCTCTGTCACCCACCATACCTCTGTGTCACTCTGCCATGCCTCTGTGTCACCTGCCATACCTCTGTGTCACCTGCCATACCCCTCTGTGTCACCTGCCATGCCCCCTGGTCACCCCACACTCTGTGTCACTACCACATACTTCTGTGTCACTCCATGCCCTGTGTCACCCACCATACCTCTGTGTCACTCTGCCATGCCTCTGTGTCACTTGCCATGCCCCTGGTCATCTTGCCATGCCTCTGTGTCACCCACCATGCCCCTGTGTCACCCACCACACCTGTGTCACCCTGCCACACTCTGTGTCACCTGCCATGCCCCTGTGTCACCTGCCATACTCTGTGTCACCCGCCATACTTCTGTGTCACCTGCCATACTCTGTGTGCTCACCTGCCATGCCTCCTGGTCACCCACCATACCTCTGTGTCAATTTGCCATGCCCCTGTGTCACCTGCCATGCCTCTGTGTCACCCAGCCATACCTCTGTGTCACCTGCCATGCCCTGTGTCACCCACCATACCCCCTGTGTCACCTGCCATACTTCTGTCTCACCCACCATCTCTGTGTCACCTCACACTCTGTGTCACCTGCCATACTTCTGTGTCACCTGCCATGCCCTGTGTCACCTACCATTCCTCTGTGTCACCTGCCATGCCCCTGTGCCCACCATCCTCTGTGTCACCCACCATACCTCTGTACCCCATTCCTCTGTGTCACCCACCATACCTCTGTGTCACCTGCCATTCCCCTGTCACCTGCCATACTTCTGTGTCACCCACCATCTCCGTGTCACTCCACACTTGTGTCACCTGCCATTCATCTGTGTCACCTGGCCATACTCCTGTGTCACCTACACACTTCTGTGTCACCTGCCATGCCCTGTGTCACCCACCATCCTCTGTGTCACCCACCATACCTCTGTGTCACCTGCCATTCCTCTGTGTCACCCACCATACCCTCTGTGTCACCTGCCATGCCTCTGTGTCACCCCCTGCTATACTCTGTGTCACTCCCATTCCTCTGTGTCACCTCCCATTCCTCTGTGTCACCCACCATACCTCTGTGTCACTGCCATTCCTCTCAGGGTCACCTGCCATGCCTCCTGTGTCACCCACCATACTTCTGTGTCACCTGCCATCCTGTGTCACCCACCATACCTGTGTCACCCACCATACTTCTGTGTCACCCACCATACCTCCAGGCTCACCTGCCATGCCTCTGGTCACCCACCATACTCTGTGTCACCCACCATACCTCCAGGTCACCTGCCATGCCTCTGTGTCACCCCATTCCTCCGTGTCACCACCATACTCTGTGTCACCCACCATACTTCTGTGTCACCCACCATACCCTCTGTGTCACCTGCCATGCCCCTGTCTCACCTGCCATACTCTGTGTCACCTGCCATTCCTCTGTGTCACCTGCCATTCCTCTGTGTCACCTGACATCTCTCTGTGTCACCTGTCATGCCCTGTGTCACCCACCATACCTCTGTGTCACCCCATGCCTGTGTCACCCACCATACCCCTCTGTGTCACCCACCATACCTCCAGGTCACCCACCATACCTCTGTGTCACCCACCATACCCTCTGTTGTCACCCACCATACTCTGTGTCACCCTGCCATCTCCATGTCACCTGCCATGCCCCTCTGGTCACCCACCATCCCTCTGTGTCACCCACCATACCTCTGTGCCTGCCATGCCCTCTGTGTCACCCTGCCAAGCCTCCGTGTCACCCACCATACCTCCTGTGTCACCCACCATGCCTCTGTGTCACCCACCATACTTCTGTGTCACCCACCACACCTCCGGGTCACCCACCATAACCTCCTGTGTCACCCTGCCATGCCTGTGTCACCCACCATACCTCCAGGTCACCCACCATGCCCCTGTGTCACCTCATTACACTCTGTGTCACCTGCCATCCTCTCCAGTCACCTGCCATGCCTCTGTGTCACCCACCATACCCCAGACACCCACCATACCTCCAGTGTCACCTGCCATTCCTCTGGTCACCCCATTCCTCTATGTCACCCACCATGCCTCCAGGTCACCCACCATACTTCTGTGTCACCTAACATACCTCTGTGTCACCTGCCATGCCTCCATGTCACCCTGCCATGGCTCTGTCACCCACCATGCCCCCTGTGTCACCTACCATACTCTGTGTCACCCACCATACCTCTGTGTCACCTGCCATGCCCCCTGTGTCACTCCACATTCCTCCTGTGTCACCTGCCATTCCTCCTGTGTCACCTCCATTCCTCTGGTCACCTGCCATCTCGTGTCACCACCATACCTCTGTGTCACCCCATTCCTCTGTGTCACCTGCCATGCCTGTGTCACATGCCATACTCTGTGTCACCTGCCATTCCTCTGTCACCTGCCATACTTCTGTGTCACCTGCCATACTTCTGTGTCAACTGCCATACCTGTGTCACCTGCCATACCTCTGTCACTTGCCTCTGTGTCACCTGCCATGCCCTCTGTGTCACCTGCCATTCCTCTGTGTCATGCCATACCTCTGTGTCACCTGCCATTCCTCTGTGTCACCATACCTCTGTGTCACCCTACCATACCTCTGTGTCACTTGCCATGCCTCTGTGTCACCTGCCATGCCTCTGTGTCACCTGCCATTCCTCTGTGTCACCTGCCATACCTCTGTGACACTTACCATCCCCTGTGTCACCTGCCATTCCTCTGTGTCACCTACCATACCTGTGTCACCTGCCATTCCTCTGTGTCACCTACCAT
>NW_024722227.1:20871289-20873789 GCF_018991925.1 Homarus americanus | reverse complement strand
GAAGGTTACGTTAGAGAAAACCAAAAGTTAGTGGAACACTTACGGTAGTAGAAGAGATGTAATGGCATACGATGGAGGCTGGTTCCGAAAAGCAGAGGGCAGAGATTACTGCCCCAGGTGAATCACCATTACCAGGGTGAACTACCATCACTGAACAATAACATTTAAAGCTGTCAGGCTTCCTGACAAACTCTCACAAAGCTCAACTTCACTGTCACTCATCACTGGCTTGGGCTGGCTGTGGTAAGGCTGGGCGGGCTAAGAACTCAAGCAGCTTTTTTGACGCTGGTGTTTATAAGAAGTCATGATACAATCGCGGATGCACGGCCCATAGCCTGCACCAGCCGGTACATGGAAGACTTGCAGCGTGTCATCGCCATTGTCGCGAAAGGACGATTCTAATTTTCTCTGCAAACCTATGACACTTATCACCAGTGACTTAAAACCAGTTCTCTGAGAATGATTACCTCTTTCCTCCCTCTTCACTGGCGTGTCTTTTCTTCCAACATCTCGCCAGCAGTCACTTAGATCTCTATATCACCCAGGATGTCTTCGCG
The DNA here is from genome assembly GCF_018991925.1 of Homarus americanus. Lineage (NCBI taxonomy): Eukaryota > Metazoa > Arthropoda > Malacostraca > Decapoda > Nephropidae > Homarus > Homarus americanus. Next base: position 20,873,232 of record NW_024722227.1, on the reverse strand, counting down.
GTGGTCTCGGAGAAGCTCTCTTCACAGCTGTAATATTGAGCTAGCTTGGCAAGGCCCATCAAGCACAAACAGTCTGAACTCTACCAGTCAGATCCGTTATTCCTCCTCTCACCTGGCATGCCATGGCAACACACATGTCTCCATATGTGACGGTAATCGTGAGTACAGTCAGCAAAGATCCCATGCCCACCAAAGAAGTTCAAGGAAGCTATTTAATGCTAAACTTTTTCCAAAATTGCCTGACCTAGGTTCTTGAGTCACCACCTCTTGTTCCTGTCCTCGCCGCTTTGCTCTCGCTGTTGGTGTCACCTAGCTACGCATCCATCCTTGGTGTTGGTAGAGTCGCCCAGGAGCTGAACTTCTTTGCAGAATACGCAGCTAAGACATTGCAGGATCAACTCTGGGTCCATGGCTGGATTAATGACGAAAAGGAGGAAAGGAAGACCACTACGCCAGCAGACGATCCATAAGTAGGGCAGTGTCCAGGTACGTTGTCAAGGAGCAAATAAAATATTGAATGAAAGCCATTCTGTTGCTCGCAGGAATTTCTTCACGCCGAACAAACAGTTGTCAAACCAGAAGAGGATGCAGGAAGAGGACATCCACGCCCACGCATGGCTACAGCCAGTGACATTGCTTCTTGTTCATGTCCATATTCTTGTAGAAAAGGCGCGGTTTGCGGGCCAGTGAATCACCAATAACTTTGCTTCATGGTACCGGAGGCATTGCAGGTAAACAGGACGGTGATGCCTTTCTGCAAACTTCCCACCCCTACCTTGCTGCCAAGACTGACAACGGAAGGTCTTGGAAGCCAACTTTTCCAGAAAAGACCAGGAGCCTGTCCATGTTAACACCTGGTCGCCGTGTACTGTCCTTCCTCCATAATCTCACGAAGAACAGAGGAAAATCTCTAGCCGCCACGGTCATCAGCATCGCTTTCTCACCACCAACAAGTTGATGTTGGTGATCTTGTTCTCTTTCTAAACCTATGCAGCCAAATCTGAGGAAGTATTGAAGGGTTTGGGTTTCTGCATTCCCCAGCTTACGTGACACTGCTGCGAGTAAAGCCACACGGCGCATTTCCTGCACTGCTGAGCGCGGTCTACCGCCATAAGCAGGGCCAGCGCCTTCGACGCAACCAAATATCAACTCACATTTACCTCCCTTGCCAGCACCCTGTTCTGGCAATACCTGATAGACGAAGCACCTTATTCCCTTGTGATTTTCATGTGCTCTTTTGATCTTGCTGCATCCTTGATCAAAGACAATCGAGATTCGTTGACGCGATGCTGGCGCCATGAGATCAACTTGTTGTGAAATTCTTTCTCCAAATCTTGAACAATTTGGTCACCAGAGCTTACGGAGTCGTGGCCTTCAGCCAGGTGCCGCTGGGTCCAGGTAAGGAAAGGCCCTGGTATGTGTGGTGAACCGGGCGGAAGCCATTTTACGAACAATGGATGCGGGGTTTACACGGTGTGGCCTTGAGGGACAGAAATCACGCCAGGGTCAAGCATCGCTCTCCTCCGCCTCCTCTCTCCCCGTGTCACGCCACAATACTTAAGCCAATTACAGCACAGCAAGAGGAGGTGCAGGGATGCATGGGCCAATCACAGTCCGATACGCCATATAGACGCCAGCAGATAACGCAACAAAGACAGACACACTGGCAAGAACTCAACAAGGCCGCTTGCCCAAGTGGAGGGAGGAGGAGGGAGAGGCAGGGCAGGTGCATGGGCGGTGGCGCGGTAAATTCCAAAATAGCTGCTCGAGCCGTGGACACTCACCGCTACAGAGTGATGAAAATCAAGGTTAAGTGAAAAAGTCTGATTTCATGAAAACTGCCAAAGATATGAGCAAAAAACGCGCTAAGTGAAACCGCGTTAGGCGGGGTAATACTGTACCAAAACGCTTCCCATTGGCAGCTGTAAGAGGGCGAGATGGGC
>NW_024722227.1:20863789-20866289 GCF_018991925.1 Homarus americanus | reverse complement strand
TCAGTGCTTAACGTGATTTCTCAGTGTCCCCTGCGATCTGTGGCATTCTCAGTAGCCCAAGTGCAGTTTGAGTGTTGGTCAGTGTTGAACGTAGAAATTGTGTTTCAGTGATGAAAGCGGTGTCTGTACTAACTGTTATAACTTAACATGTCTTTTAACCTACATCCTCCTCCCTGTCCAAATCCTCACCTCACCCTCCTTACCCTTCCTCCCATCCCTGCCACGCCCTGCCCCGCCCCACCGTTCCGTGCCCCGGCCTGGCCCGATCAACCACGCCTCGCCTCCTCCCCACTACACTTACCTACGCCTCACCCGCCCGGCCTCACCCGCTCCGCCTCACCCGCCCTGCCTCACCTGCCCCGCCTCCACCCGCCTCGCACCGTCCAGTGTGACCACCAATCCCCATATGTTTTGTCCCGTGAGTTATGCTTCGAAATCGGTGGTTAGTGTTACTTAATATTGCGATAATTACAGAGCTTCACTCAGTGTGTTTTTATGCTAGTATGATTTGTAATGTACTCTTTGACGCGTAGTGATAAATAATATTCAATGTAGTGAGAAGAGCTTCACTCCCCGACCCAGCCTAATGAGAATATTGTCGTGACGGAAACTATAGTTGCCAAACATTGACGTAACGTATAAAGTAAATATTTTTTTTCTTTACGAATACACTTCCAACTAATACATCATCCCTTTCGGATTGTACATACATACATACATACATACATACATACATACATACATACATACATATATATATATACAGTTGTACCCCACTTAACGCGGTCAATTGAACCCAGAGGGTCCCACGTTAAGTGAAATCCGCGTTAAGTGAACAACAGAACATATGGGATTAATTCCAATAGAAACCGGCCCGACCCCCAAACTCCACTTTTTGAAGGCACATACCTATGTTGTAGTAAAAATAACATCTTAATTTTATGATGGTACATGCACACAATTAATACTTAAGAGAAATAGAGAAATACAGTCGCCAAGTTAATGTCCATTCAAATAATGGACTCAACTCCCTCCCCCTCTCACACTACACAGCCGGCTAACAGATGGTCGGTCGGTCCCTCCCTCCCCCCCCCACCCCCCACCAACCGTCCCAAGGAGATGTGTGGGATAACCTCAAACTAAAGTTAGGAAAATATAAATGACATTGCTGGATTCCTTGTAAGACCAGGAATATTTTGAATATAAATGTCATATATTTTGGACAAAAGATAACATAGTTACCTAGAGAAAAATTTTTATCTAAAAATTGTAAGTTTAAAGCAAAATATATGATGTTTATATTCAAAATGATCACCAAATTATAAGAATTCCAGCAATGTAAATTATATTCTGACCGGGTAATTTGTATGAATTTTATGAGCTAAAACAAATATCTTCAGTAAATAAAAAAAAAATAATCTTCACGACACTATCTGTCAATCAAAGTACCCCACCTTGCCTCCCCCCCTCTTCCAACCACGCGGTCAGTCCCAACCCTCCCCCCCACCCCCCACCAATCCTCCCTTCCAGAGTTTTTAACATTTAGTATTAAATAATACCTCAGATTAAAGTTAGGATAATATAATTGACATTGCTGGATTCCTTGTAAGACCAGGAATATTTTGAATATAAATGTCATATATTTTGGACAAAAGATACCATAGTTACCTTGAGAAAAATTTTTATCTAAAAATTGTAAGTTTAAAGCAAAATATATGATGTTTATATTCAAAATGATCACCAAATTATAAGAATTCCAGCAATGTAAATTATATTCTGACCGGGTAATTTGTATGAATTTTATGAGCTAAAACAAATATCTTCAGTTAATAAAAAAAAATAATAATTCTTCACACGGTAACAGATGGTCGGTTGGTCCCTCCCTCCCCCCCACCCCCCACCAACCGTCCCAAGGAGATGTGTGGGATAACCACTAAATTTTAATAAATAATACCTCAAACTAAAGTTAGGATAATATAATTGACATTGCTGGATTCCTTGTAAGACCAGGAATATTTTGAATATAAATGTCATATATTTTGGACAAAAGATACCATAGTTACCTAGAGAAAAATTTTTATCTAAAAATTGTAAGTTTAAAGCAAAATATATGATGTTTATATTCAAAATGATCACCAAATTATAAGAATTCCAGCAATGTAAATTATATTCTGGCCTGGTAATTTGTATGAATTTTATGAGCTAAAACAGGCAGTCAGGCAGGGTGGCGGGTGGGGCAAATCTAAAAATAGCGTCTCGGACACTCACCGCGTATATGTAGAAAAAACCCGCGTTAAGTGAAAGTTCAGCTTTGGCAAGGCACCGCGTATATGCGAAAACGCGTTAAGTGAAAGCGCGTTAAGCGGGGTAAAACTGTATCTGTATATATATATATATATATATATATATATATATATATATATATATATATATATATATATATATATATATATATATATATATATATATATATATATATATATATATATATATATATATA
>NW_024722227.1:20847529-20863689 GCF_018991925.1 Homarus americanus | reverse complement strand
TACATTTCAGTTTTGTACAGTATATCTACTGCTCTATAAAATCAAACTTTTACTAAACTCAAACTAATGCCTTTGTAAACTATTTTCAACATCTCTTCTTTTCCATATTCAAATTTAATGAAAAACATTGTTCCTACAAATACAGTATAAGCTTCTCTCACCATCATTTAATTTCACAAACTTTACACATCCTGAATTTATCATAAAACCCCACAAGGATATCTACCACAAATGGCCTACTGAAGTTAATTTCAACAACTATCACATCTATGCATAACACTCTTGGGGTTTTTGTACACAAAATTGCATCTGATATAAATTATCACTTTTGGGTTTTCATACACAAATTTGTGAGTGAAGTAAAAAATTTAAATAAAATAATATTGTTTGCATGAGCGCTAGATACACAAGATGCACATTTGGCAGCGTTGGCGTGATCTGGCAACTATAGACTGGCCTCCAAGGATAGGTTACCACACCAGTCTCTCTCTGTATTTCAGTGATGCAGGACATAACACTGAACCACAATTCCCGCGCATTTCCTCATGGCTTGTGCTGGTTTCTTGTTCATCACAGTGATTCCATTTATTCATTTCGTGTAGTGAGAGTTTTGAACCATGCCTCATGATGCTGGTGATGGCACATGGTAGTAGTGTGGTGCCTCCTGATGCATTCTATTTGCCTTTACGTACAGAAATAACTATTTTATAGTGATTGCTCATAAAAAACTGTTTGTAAACAATTTATTTACCATGCTAATGCAACAAATCCCACCTTTTTATCTCAAATAACAAGCTTGCTATGACTCATATATACAATTATCTCCCATGTGCTGCAGTCAAGTGCAGGCCAGATCTTGAGCATCTCGTGGGAGAGCACCTACCCATAACCAAGAGTGTTAATATAAGGTGTCCACACAAATGTCAAGAAATTTCCATTACACATGCATATAAAATCAATAAATATGCCATGTATAATAACCATGTACTGTAAAATCTCTGTTAGCCGGAATCCCTCAAACCCGGAACTCTCCGATAGCCAGAATTGAAATTTGCTTAGAAAATCATCCAAAGCCGGAAATTAAAAAAATTTCCGGCATTGGGTCACAATTTTCTGATGTTCAAAATCAAGAGCATTTTCTGAAAATGTCTTGAATAAATATGAAAGCTAAAATATTTTTTGGGGGAGGACCTGACCTGATTCAATGTCAGGTGGAAGTAGGGTGGGGGATTAGTGGTCTCGTATATCTGACCTTCTGATGGAATGTCAGGTCACCCTTTCTTGGCCGGGGGGATTAGTGGGTCTCATGGCCTGAAGATGTCTTGAAAAAACACGAAACCTAAAGTATTTTTAGGGAGATTGTGATAAGTTTAAGTGAGCAAAGTTGTACCCCTTCAACATTACATTACATTATATTTTAAAATATGGAGTGAGAAAGGAGAAATGTGTGGGTGATTAGAGAGGAGTGGAAAGGAGTGGTAACATACACCAGTGTTGCCAAGCGATAAGCTCCTCAACAGTTGATCTTTTAATTCCCCTCCATGCTGTCACACAACAAGACCCTCACTGGATGCTTGTTGTCTTAATTCCCGTGTGTGTGTGTGTGTGTGTGTGTGTGTGTGTGTGTGTGTGTCATAACACTTGGATGAGAACCACACACGAAGGTGGCAATACTTTCGAGTTTGCCCGACTGCATACTGAGGCAGACAAGCTGCCGCCCCTCCCACACTAGATGTAGCCCTCCACATGTGCAACAACTGTGAACAACACTGCCGGTCCCATATCGGCCTCTTTAGTCACCTCAGAACTCACCAATGAAGGTGACATCCTTTATAACTCATATCATTGTATCATAGCTGGATGATGAGTGTGTTTGTGTGATGTTGTCGTATTAATTAATGAATAATAAACAATATTGTATTGTTAATGACAGTACAGTGAACCCTCTAAGATCCGAACTAAAAGGAGGGACCACCTGTCCGGATTTTCCGGCAAATAATAAATGATATAAGAAACACCAAAAATACAGTACAAATGTAGTGATAAACAAATTACCGTATATAAACCATGCATTTACCTATGATAACATAATAAGAAACATTGTATCATTACTAGAATGAATGAAATAATATTACCACAAACAACAATTGTCAAATCTGTTTATGTTTCCCACCTCCTCAGGCACCTGTGTCCAAGCAGCTGACGGGTTAAGCAGCGCCCACGGGCCTAAAATGTTCTTTGTTTTGGTTTGGGAATGTTTCTTAGGGAAACTTCTAGGAGGCTTCTTAGCCCAGCACCCTCAAATTTTTGTCCGGATCTTCCGAAACCAGGATTTCCGGGGTCCGGATCTTCAAGGGTTTACTGTAAAGTAGTTTCATGAATAGTAGTGACGATTGTAGTATGCTACTACAGGTTGTACCTCTCTAGTCCGGCATTCTGTGGTCCGTAAACTCCCGTGGTCCGGAACGATTTTAGTTTGCCCAAAAGGTAGATAGGCAGCTTTTTTTCTTTTTTCTTTTTCTTTTTTTAAACTTATCTGAATTATTATTATTATTATTATTATTACAGGAGTATTAAGTTTTTGCCCCTCAGGCCCCAATGTGGGTCAGTGACCTATGCCCGGGTGGGCTAATCCCCGTAAAAAAAAACAACAACAACAATGCCACGGGAAATTAAGGTTTGTTTACATCCGGCAGTTCGGCTGCTCTCTCTCTCTCTCTGCTTGTCTATACAGAGTACAACATTTAACCCTTCAATATATATTAGCAGTGAATAAGTGTTGCTTTCATATTCTTATGTAGAGTAATGACGATATGTTTTCACATGTGCGCATTTACATACGCGCAGTCTCATTTTTTTTTACCATTAATGGTTAGCTACTTATATTGTTCCATTTATTAACATTAAATAACATTACTTCAAACAACCATACAGTGGTCCCTCGGTTAACGAGCACAATCCGTTCCAGCAGGTTGCTCGTTAACCGAAAAACTCGTTAACCGAAACCATTGTTTCAATGGGTTTTTGGGTAGTTGGGTCCAACTCACCGAAAATTGCCTAAATTCAACAAAAAAGGAAGAAAAGTACACTTACTTTCAGGTAGAAGGCTCCTGGATGATGATGATGATGATGATGGGAATTAGAATGGGGGTGGAGGAGAAGGAAGAAGAGAAGGCATTGGGGTGAAAGAGAAATCACCCCATGGTGCCATTTCACCAATAAAATTTTAGCTCTCTTGGTGTAATTCAAGATTATTTTCTTTAAATCAACACTGCACTGCATTATATATTGTCAATATGTAAAATATATTTCAAAATGACCAATAATTTGCTTGGAAACACAGAAAAAAGCGTTTAGTTGAAGAGAGTCTCAAGCAAGATGTTACCTCCACTGAAAAGAGAGAGACTAACGCCTGTCTGGTGTGTTAACAGGCTGGATGGCACGCCAGAAACTAGTTTCTTTACCTTCAATTATGTTCAATAATTGTTAAAATGACTAAAAAAGTTAATATTAAACTTTTAAAATTATTGAATAGTATAAACTTCTTGATATTTACTAAAATAGTAAGGAATTTAAGCCCTAAAACCGATTACTGTATTGGCGGACTAATACTACAGCTGGTGGACCGCCAAATGCAAGTGAAAACATGTTGAAGTCGGCTCGTAAAAAACTCGTTAATCGAGGGATTGCTCGTTAACCGAAGTTAAGAATCTTATGGAAGGTAAATCGTTAACCGAAATCTCGTTAACCGAGGCGCTCGTTAACCGAGGGACCACTGTATTATTTTTTTTTACATTATTTTACTACATCTACAATCAGGGTCTTATTTTCTTCAGTTTTGTATGTAGAACCAATCAGTCACTGGTTTTGTAAGTTTTAACAAAAACAATACCGGCAGTCGTCTCGTCTCCTCGTGTGTTTTAATATTCCACGTATTATTAACAAATTGTATTGTTCATTTTGCACACACAAATATTAATTGAATAAAAACAAATTCAGAAACATTAATTAAAATACAGTGAACCCTCACTTTACGCGGTAAATTGAACCCACGGAGGCCCGCGTAAAGCAAGAAACGCGTAAAGTGAACAACATAACATATGGGATTAAATGAAATAGAGACCGGCTGACCCCCAAACTCCACTTTTTCCGACACAATACCTATGTTCTAGTAAAAATAACATCTTAATTTTATGATGGTACATGCACACAATTAATACTTATAGAGAAATACAGTCGCCAAGTTAATGTCCATTCAAATAATGGACTCAACTCCCTCCCCCTCTTCTCACACTCCTGGCTCTTCCCTCTCTGAGAAATGTTTGGGGGAAAACCACTAGATTTTAAGGTATAGTAATAAATAATACCTCAAACTAAAGTTAGGATAATATAATTGACATTGCTGGATTCCTTGTAAGACCAGGAATATTTTGAATATAAATGTCATATATTTTGCACAAAAGATAACATATTTACTCAGAGTAAACAAAATACTTAAAGTAGATCTAAAATTTGTATGTCTAATGCAAAATCTATGATGTTTATATTCAAAATGATCATCAAATTGTAAGAATTCCAGCAATGTAAATTATATTCTGGCCCGGTAATTTGTATGAATTTTATGAGCTAAAACAAATATCTTCAATAAATAAACAAAATATACTTACCGAAATACTATCTGTCAATCAAAATACCTCCCTCCCCCCTCTTCCCACCTGCTCCCTGGGTCCCTCCCTCCCTCCCTACCCCTCACCCCCACCTTCCCTCCCTACCAGAGAAATGATTGGGTTATAACAGTATATTTACATTTTTAGTAATAAATAATACCTCAGACTAAAGTTAGGATAATATAATTGACATTGCTGGATTCCTTGCAAGACCAGGAATTTTTGAATATACACGTCATAAATTTTGCACAAAAGATAACATATTTGCTCTGAGTAAACAAAATACTTGCATTAGATCTAAAATTTGTATGTCTAATGCAAAATCTATGATGCTTATATTCAAAATGATCATCAAATTGTAAGAATTCCAGCAATGTAAATTATATTCTGGCCGGATAATTTGTATGAATTTTATGAGCTAAATAAAAAAATTATACTTCACCGGCGTATATGAGTAGATGCGCCGCGTAAAGTGGGAATTCCGGTTCTGGCAGGGTACCGCGTAAATGTAGAAATGCTTAAAGTGAAACGGCGTAAAGCGAGGGTTCACTGTACATATGAACAGTAAATAAGTGTTGCTTTTATATTCTTATATAGAGTAATGACGATATGTTTTCACATGTGCGCACTTACAAACGATATCTCTCTTTTTTCTTTACCACTATCGTTACCTACTTATTTTGTTCCATTTATTAAAATTAAATAACATTACTTAAAAGAACCAAATTAATTTTACTACAGTACAGCTACAACCAGGGTCTTATTTTCTTCAGTTTTATATGTAGAACCAGTCAGTCACTGGTTGTTAATTAACAAAACAATGCTGTCTCATTTCCTCGGGTTTTATTATTCTACGTATTATTAATGAATTGTACTGCTCATTTTGCACACATAAACATTAATTCAATCAAAAAGACTTTCAGTAATAAAAAATAATGAAACCTTTGTACATAAGAGAAATGACGCTGTTTACACCATTGTGCACGTCATCTGAATGTTGGTGGGCCGTTCAAACCCGTCGAAATTTGAGTTTCCGCTGTCAAAATTTTTAATTTTTTTTTTGTGTGTTCAAATAGAAAACGTTGAATTAAAAACTCGCGAAATTTGAGAAGCTACTGTACGACATTTAACGCTTCAATATGTCTTCAAAGAGACCATGAAGCAGAGAAAGTGGTGCTAGTGCTTCCAAGCTTAAGCACAAGTCACTATCTATCCAGGAAAAGGGTGAATTTCCATGGTCCTGCACTGGTCAGGTCCCGAGGTTGCCGGACTAGAGAGGTACAACCTGTATTCATTAAACGACTGTCATTAACGATACAATACCTGTACTGCTTATTTATTATTCATCAATTAATACCCCAACACCGCCCACACACTCCCAATACAAGAATTAAGACAGCAAGCATCGGGAGTGAGGGTCTCATTGTATGACAAATTTGTGCGTGATTAACTGATGCATGCGTATATAAGCACGTATTTATATTGAGTTTTATCAGTTATTAAAATTATTTGGGATATATCCAGCTGTAGACACTGTAGTTCATTATATATTGTGCTGTGTTTGGTGTCAATTGTTTCTGTTTGCTTAATGTTTGGTACAAAACAAAGAAATAATGAAAATAATTGATTTAAAACCGAATTTAATCTTTGACTTCGACCTTTTATGATAAATATTTAAAATTTTCTAACATCCTCTCTGAAGTGCTCATGCCTTGAAATGATTTAAATATTGATAGTCCAGTTAATTAACATTATTTTAGATAATAACAGATCTGCTTAACAATTGTGAACATATTTAGTTTGAACAAATAAACAGCTACATGAACATTTTCTATGAATCAATCGGCTATTTTTATAGAAGAGGGGCGTGGTTTACGAGCCAGGTTAGCGTGGAAAGGGTATACAGTACGAGTAACTTATTACACCCTAAGGGCAGACAAGCCTAGTTACAAGACCATGCGGTCAGACACTACTGTATTTCTCTGCTTGGAAGATGCTGCATCGTGAAAGATGCACCCTAATTTTGGAAATGTAATTCTAGGAAAAAAAATTTTATACATACTAACCGACACCAGTGAAACCGTTGCTTGATATACAGCCTTTTAGGCAAAAGTACACACACCTCTTTGAATAACATCACTTATAACTGCTTATCAGTCGCCATTTTCATCAATTAAAAAAAAAATCTGTATAAGAAGGTGAAATCCTTAATACAGCACTCACTTTATACACCTGGTCACCATTCAAAGAATGGCCTCAACTCCCTCCCCCTCTTCTCACACTACACTCACTGGCTCTTCCCTCTGAGAAATTTTGAGGGGAAAACCACTAAATTTTAATAAATAATAACTCAAACTAAAGTTAGGATAATGCAATTGACATTGCTGGATTCCTTGTAAGACCAGGAATATTTTGAATATAAATGTCATATATTTTGCAGAAAAGATAACATATCTACTCAGAGTAAACATTACCTGTATATCTAAAATTTGAATGTCTAATGCAAAATCTATGATGTTTATATTCAAAATGATCATCAAATTGTAAGAATTCCAGCAATGTAAATTATATTCTGACCGGGTAATTTGTATGAATTTTATGAGCTAAAAGAAATATCTTCAGTTAATAAAAAAAAAAATATTCTTCACACGGTAACAGATGGTCGGTCGGTCCCTCCCTCCCCCCCACCCCCCACCAACCCTCCCTACCAGATGTGTGGGAAAACCAGAATATTTACCTTTTTAGTAATAAATAATACCTCAAACTAAAGTTAGGATAATATAATTGACATTGCTGGATTCCTTGTAAGACCAGGAATATTTTGAATACAAATGTCATATATTTTGCACAAAAAATAACATATTTACTCAGAGTAAACATTATATCTAAAATTTGTATGTCTAATGCAAAATCTATGATGTTTATATTCAAAATGATCATCATATTGTAAGAATTCCAGCAATGTAAATTATATTCTGGCCGGGTAATTTGTATGAATTTTATGAGCTAAAACAGGCAGGCAGGCAGGCAGTCAGGCAGGGTGGCGGGTGGGGCGAATCTAAAAATAGCATCTCGAGCCGGACACTCTGCGCGTATACGTGGAAAAAACCCGAGTTAAGTGAAAGTTCGGCTTTGGCGAGGCACCGCGTATACGTGAAATCGTGCTAAGCGAAACCGTGTTAAGCGGGGTATTACTGTATATACATTTAGTGGGTCTAAATGGTCGTAAAATGGGAAACTTGGGGTTGGGTCGTGGGTGCCTGGAACCAATTAGAATGAATCCCATAGGTTCTGTATTTTCATTATCGCGTTTTTCGTTATCACGCACTCGGCGGGGTCCCAATTAGGCACGATAACCAAGGGATGACTGTACTGTACTGTATATACTTGTGACACTGGCCAATTGCTTCTGGTGTTGTGGTACAGGGGTACCAAGTTACAGCACTACGATCCCGCTTCCTCTATCAAGGAATAAACAATTGAAATTGAAATTGAAAAAAAAAACATTCAAATAATGGGACGTAGCGAACCTAAATGGCCCTAGAGAGGGCACAGTCACGTTTGAGTCACGTATGCATCGCGTATTCTTATAGATTGTGCTGCCAGGCATATTATGATACAGTACAGTAACTATATATCCATAATATGTTTTGATAGATATAAGAAATGCCTATGTTACTGTTTTTGTTTTTTGTCTATTGTAGTGTACAGTACATTACTTTTAATTTGATTTCCTTACTTACGAAATAAAAAGTTTACAGTGGTCCCTCGGTTAACAATGGACCTACGTGCAAACCTGTACTGTACATGTACTAAATGATTACGGTACTAAAATTGTTGTCTATTGCAAATATAGATTGTTTATACAGGTATTCAAATAAATCACTATCTTACAAGAATCTCAGCAATGTAAGTTATGTTCACCCAGGTCGTTTGGGTGGCTAATTATGAGAAGAGCTTACCGTATATCTCGGCTTATAAGACGGAATTTGAACATTAAAAAAATCTGCCCAAAGTTAGGGGGTCGTCTTAATCACCAGGTATAAAATTCTTACCTCTTAAATATTGTGGTTTAGTGTGTCAAGAGTGGTGATGGAAACATCGTAAGCCACTCACAAGGTCCTACCACTAATTATTTTATACTGAAACTTACGTTTGGCAAGCTGGATTCAAATTAAGATTACCAGTATAATAAAATAATAAAAATGTATTATAAACCTGTCTAACATACCGTAAAAGAACATTATACCCCTGTGATAAACACAGCTATCATCACACACCCCTCCCCATGCCCCCCCCCATTTGCCAGTGAGGAGAGAAGAAAGGGAAAGTGACAGCGAAATTGGGCTATTTTTAGCCGTGGAGGTGGTCAGTAATGCATATCGGTATATTTACTGATAATAATACTTATCTCCTATAAATAAATAATTTAAAATTTATTTTTTTACAAGGAATATTCAGTAAATGACTGTGTTAATTCTTGTAACTACCGACAGTTAAATACAGACGCTTAAGTGACGTCACTAGTGTTTACACTACACCAGCTGGTAACATTTGATGCCATTACTTGAAGTGAATTGGCAGTATTTTAAGTAACTAGCCATAAATAAATACAAAAATTTAAAAAAAAGATCAAAAGTGAGAAAAAATATACTGTATGTATGTTGTGTTGTCAAAGTAAGAGGAACAATTGAAACTGCAATTGTGTGTACATGAGGCAGAAAGTCAGGTCAGCAACCTGGGACTTGGTCACAATTTTCGTGATGCCATATGGCAGCAGGGTCTACCATTAGACAACACATTATGCTTCCAATATCTTCCCAGGCGGTAATATCTACCTGTTTGGTAGCTGCCTACTACCCACACAATTTTTAGTAATATTACTTTGATACATGATAAATTAGACAAACAATGAAAATAAACATAAAATTTAATTACCAAGACGCTTCCCATTGGCAGCTGTAAGAAGAAAGGGAGATGGGCTATTTTTATCCCGTCTTTGTGAAAGAAGTTGCCAGTAATACCATATATTTACTGATCATAATACTTATCTCCTAAAAATAATTAATTTAAAATTTATTTTTTACATAGAATATTCAGTAAATGACTTTTAAATAAATAAACAAATAATTCGGTAAATCTATTTCAAGTAAATGGAAAAAAAGCAAACAAATGTTATTTACCAAGACCCTTCCCTCTGGCTCAGGGTGAGATGGAGGGTAGATAAAGAAGGCTATTTATAGCCAGTCTTTGTGTCTGAAGTGGCCAGTACCCTAATGCACCATAAATAATTCATTTAACATTTATTTTTTGTACATAGAATATTCAGTACATGACTGCAATTATAAAATAATGTGAATGAGTATATTATATATATATATATATATATATATATATATATATATATATATATATATATATATATATATATATATATATATATATATATATATATACAGTTTTACCCCGCTTTACGTGGTTTCACTTTCCGCGATTTCTCATTTACGCGGTGCCTCGCCAGAACCGAACTTTCACTTTCCGCGGTGCATCTACTCATATACGCGGGAAGTGGCGCGGGCAGGATGCGCACAAGGTCGCCCAGTCATCAAAACATTACCGAGTTCTTCACCCGCCACCCACCACAGCCGGCCTAAGTCAGTGATAGTGAGGATATGGACTTCTTATAAGTGGACTTAAATGGACTTTATATATATATATATATATATATATATATATATATATATATATATATATATATATATATATATATATATATATATATATATATATATATATATATATATATATATATATATATATATATATATATATATATATATATATATATATATATATATATATATATTTTTTTTTTTTTTTTTTTTTTTTTTTTTTCATGTAAACTAATAATGAAAACGTGGATAAGATAAATTTTGATAAAATCACACGAAAATGGAAACAACGAGTACTTGCTGTTTTTTATTCACATCTTCAGAGGCAACTGAGGAGATGTCTTGAATAAAGACGAAAGCTAACGTGCTCACATTACGCGGTGCGTGAACCCCATTACGCGGAGAGCGTCCGGCGCGACGCTATTTTTAGATTCGCCCCACCCGCCTGCCTGCCTGTGCTCTCGCCTCTCCCTCCCTCCGCTTGGGCAAGCCGCGCGGTAAGGTTGCGCAGTGTGTGTCTTTGTTGCGTTATCACTGACGTCATATGACGTATCGGACTGTGATTGGCCATGCATCCCTCACCCCCTCTGCTGCTAGCTGTAATTGGCTTTAAGTATTATGACGTGTCCACCCGGAGGAGGGAGGGAGGGAGGGAGGAAAAATGATCCTTGACCTAGCCGCGCCAGTTTCATCCCTCCACGCCAGACCGTGTAAACTTGCATCCATTGTTCTCTAAAATGGCTTCCGCCGGACCACCACCCCAAGAGAGAAACCTTTCCTTACCTGGACCCAGCGGCACTAAGCCAAAGAAGACACGACGTTCCTTAAGCTACGAGGTGAAGTATACCATCATCCAAGAGTTGGAGAAAGGAACTAGGCAGGTTGATTTGGCGCGCCAGCATGGTGTGAATGAATCTACGATTCGAACAATAAAGAAGGATGCAGCCAAGATAAAGGAGCACATGAAGATCACAAAGTCTACAGGTGCTTCTATGATCAAGTATTTTCACAACCAGGTGCTTCTCAAGACAGAAAAATTACTTGTGAGGTACTTGGTGCGTTAGGCGCGACGGAACATGGCGGTCGACACGCGCTCTGTTAAGGAGTACGCACGTGAACTGTACATTGCAGTGGCACGAAAGATGGGAACTACAGAGCCCAAACCCTTTAATGCTTCCTCTGGGTGGTTACAGAGGTTTAAGATCCGGAACAAGATCACCAATATAAACATTGGTGGTGAAGAAGCGAGTGCTGACCGTGCTGCGGCTAGGGAATTTCCTCCGTGTTTACGTGAGATTATGGAGGAAGGACAGTACAGTGACGACCAGGTGTTTAACATGGACGAATCTGGTCTTTTCTGGAAAAAGCTACCTTCCAAGTCCTTCGCTGTAAAGAATGCCAGCAGGATTCGGGGCCGGAAGATGCAGAAGGAACGCATCACCGTCCTGTTTACCACCAATGCCTCCGGTACCTGTAAGCTCAAGTTATCGGTGATCCACACAGCACGCAAGCCGCACGCCTACAAAACCATGGACATGACCAAGCTAAATGTCCACTGGCTGACCGCACGTAAGGCGTGGATGTTCTCTACACTGTCCCTCTCCTGGCTTGATGACTGTTTTGTTCCCGATGTAAAGAAATTCTGTGAGCGACAGAATGTGCCATTCAAGATTTTGTTGCTGCTGGACAACGCACCAGGACACTCGCCCCTACTGTTAGATCGTCACCCCAACGTTAAAGTGGTCTTCCTTCCTCCCAACACTACGTCTATATTACAGCCCATGGACCAAGAGTTAATCTGTAATGTAAAAGCTGCATTCTCTACGAAAAAATTCAAACTCCTGAACGACTACACCAACACCAGGGAAGAGTTGCGTAACCTGAGTGACACCACCACCGATAGCAAGAGCGAAGAAGATGAGGATCAACAGTTGGCACAGCAAAAATACTGTTCAAACAATTCTGGAGAGTATTTAACATCAAGAAAGCTGTGGACTTCTTGGTGGAGTCATGGGATCAGCTGTCTATTGCTACAATTCGTCACGCATGGAGACATGTGTTGCATGGAATACCAGGTGAGAGGAGGAGTCAATCTGTGACTGGTGAGGTTCAGACTGTTGCAGTAGCAGTGAACCTTGCCAGAGAAGCTGCGCAGACTGTTACAGTTCCAGGCTTCTCCGAGACCACCAACGATTTGGTTATCCTGGGAGGTGACCAGATCCTGAAGTGACTGCTGGCTTAGATAAGCAAGAAGATCACCAGTGAAGAGGGAGGAAGGCGCCACTCTCAAGAAACACAGCTTAACTCTATGGCATTGGCAAGGTGAGCAAAGTATAGGGAGGAAGCTGTGTCCTTCTTCTGCTATTAAATGACGGCGACCTCCAGACGACATCACGTATCACGACAACATCAACACCAACCGTCAGCAAAGCATAACAGATTTCTTCGCCCGCAACCCACCACAGCCAGCCCAAGCCAGTGATAGTGACAGTGAAGATGACTTTGAGGGATTTGTCAGGGAAGCCCTGACAACTGTAAGTGACAGTGATGGTGATTCACCTAGTAATGGTGATTCACCTGAGGGCCAGTAATCTGCCCTCTGCCTCGGAACCAGCCTCCATCCCCGTATGCCGACCCATCTCTTCTACTAACGTAAGTGTTCCACATAACTTTTAGTTTTCTAACCCAACCTTTATTTTCCTATGTTAACCTATATTTTTCCTAACCTAACCTCTTCTATATTACTTGTTTTTTCATACCATCATAAAGTTAAGATAAAATTTTTACTACAACATAGTTGTGTGTCGTCAAAAAGTGGAGTTTGGGGGTCGGCCCGGACTCTATTTCAATTAATCCCATATGTTATGTTATTCACTTTACGCGTTCCTCACTTTCCGCGGGACCCTGCGGGTTACATTAACCGCGTAAAGTGAGGGTTAACTGTACATTGAAGTAATTGAAGTACATTCAAATCGCGCGGGGCACCGCGCACCGCCCGCCACCCCCCACACACACACGCGTCGTGCCACCCCGCGCTTCCTCACTCAGTCAGTCTCGCTGTAACCACGCTTGTGTTGACATCAGTATTGTAGGTTGACCCTGATTTTTTTGACCAAAAAATAAGTTAATTTATGATATTCCTTGTTTATAGGTCGACCCAAGTTTTTTAGGGGATTGGAACAACAAAACCTTCAGTAAAAACACTCTACGTCCTATAAACTGAGGCTCGCTGTGCCTGAAACACAGAGTGCCAAAGGCAAATTGTTTACCATTTATTATTACAACACTTTACACTGATGGGCGGGTAGTTTCAACAAAAATATTGTACAGTAGCACCCCGATTTACGCGGTCAATTGAACCCACAGGGTACCGCGTTAAGTGAAATCCGCTTAAATGGAACAACAGAACATATGGGATTAATTCCAATAGAGACTGGCCCGACCCCCAAACTCCACTTTTTCCAACACAATACCTATGTTGTGGTAAAAATAACATCTAAATTTTATGATGGTATGGTCACACAATTAATATTTAAGAGAAATACAGTCGCCAGAAGACTCAAATATTGAATGTCTCTCATCTTCCTGGTGCCCAGTCATTCCCCTCAGCCTCTGAAAATATCGTAAAATTAGATTTAACGCTAGTAATATAATTGACATTTCTGGATTCCTTGCAGGTCAGGGAATATTTTGAATGTAAACTTCATATATTTTGCAAAAAAGATAAAATACTTGCTTTGTGTAAACCAAGTTATTACATTAGATCTAAAATTTGTATGTCTAATGCAAAATCCATGATGTTTATATTCAAAATGATCATCATATTGTAAGAATTCCAGCAATGTAAATTATATTCTGGTCCAGAAATTTGTATGAATTTTATGAGCTAAAACAAATATCTTCAGTTAATAAAAAAAAAAAATATTCTTCGCGACACTATCTGTCAATCAAAGTACCCCAACTTGCCTCCCCCCTCTTCCAACTGCGCCAGATGGTCGGTCAGTCCAAACCTTCCCCCCACCCCCCCACCTTCCCTCCCTACCAGAGAAATGTTGGGTGAAAAAACTAATTTTAACTTTTAGTAACAAATAATATCTCAGACTAAAGTTAGGCTAATATAATTGACATTGCTGGATTCCTTGTAAGACCAGGAACATTTTGAATATAAATGTCATATATTTTGCACAAATGATAACATATTTACTCAGAGTAAACATTACATCTAAAATTTGTATGTCTAATGCAAAATCTATGATGTTTATATTCAAAATGATCATCAAATTGTAAGAATTCCAGCAATGTAAATTATATTCTGGCCAGGTAATTTGTATGAATTTTATGAGCTAAATAAAAAAATAAATTATACTTCACGCATATATGGGTAGATGAACCGCGTAAAGTGAAAGTTCGGTTCTGGCGAGGCACCGCGTATATGACAAATCGCGTAAAGTGAAACAGCGTAAAGTGAAACCGCGTAAAGCGGGGTACAACTGTATACAGTCGGCCCTTAACATACGCGGGTTTAGCATACACGGAGTTGCAAATACGCGGATTGCCCCGCCGGAGGAATATTCTGTACATTGAAGTAATTGAAGTACATTCAAATCGCGCGCCATTCAACTTGCACGCGGCACCGAACACGGGACACCGCCCGCTCCCGCAACCTCACACACACACGCATAGCTCTCCCTCACTCAGTCAGTCTCGCTGTAACCACGCTTGTGTTGACATCAGCATTGTAGTTGCAAAAATATTACATTTCCGTGAATGTATTATATCAAGCACAGTATGAATAGAATATCACTAATATAAGAGTATTTTAACCGAAAACTACTAAAAAAACAGAAGACCTTTAAAGTCTTGCAGTCATCCTAATTTATATTGAAAATGCATTTACGTCAGCAAACTACTACAGTTTTACCCCGCCTAATGCCGGTTTGCACAAACTTTCACTTAACGCGGATTTTTTCCACATATATGCGGTGAGTGTCCGAGACGCTATTTTTAGATTTGCCCCACCCGCCACCCTGCCTGACTGCCTGTTTTAGCTCATAAAATTCATACAAATTACCAGGCCAGAATATAATTTACATTGCTGGAATTCTTATAATTTGGTGATCATTTTGAATATAAACATCATATATTTTGCTTTAAACTTACAATTTTTAGATAAAAATTTTTCTCTAGGTAACTATGGTATCTTTTGTGCAAAATATATGACATTTATATTCAAAATAATCCTGGTCTTACAAGGAATCCAGCAATGTCAATTATATTATCCTAACTTTAGTTTGAGGTATTATTTATTAAAATTTAGTGGTTATCCCACACATCTCCTTGGGACGGTTGGTGGGGGGGAGGGAGGGACCAACCGACCATCTGTTACCCTGTGAAGAATTATTATTTTTTTTTATTAACTGAAGATATTTGTTTTAGCTCATAAAATTCATACAAATTACCCGGTCAGAATATAATTTACATTGCTGGAATTCTTATAATTTGGTGATCATTTTGAATATAAACATCATAGATTTTGCTTTAAACTTACAATTTTTAGATAAAAATTTTTCTCTAGGTAACTATGGTATCTTTTGTGCAAAATATATGACATTTATATTCAAAATATTCCTGGTCTTACAAGGAATCCAGCAATGTCAATTATATTATCCTAACTTTAATCTGAGGTATTATTTAATACTAAATGTTAAAATCTCTGGAAGGGAGGATTGGGACTGACCGCGCGGTTGGAAGAGGGGGGGAGGCAAGGTGGGGTACTTTGATTGACAGATAGTGTCGTGAAGATTATTTTTTTTTTATTAAC
>NW_024722227.1:20711178-20847429 GCF_018991925.1 Homarus americanus | reverse complement strand
GAAGTTACGTATTGCTACCTGCACACCATTACTATCACCTGCAACACCATCACCATCACACAACACCACCATCACCATCACCTGCAACACCATCACACATCACCTGCAACACCACACAAATCATCTACACCATCACTACCACCTGCACACATCATTACTATCACCGCAACAATCCATCACTATCACACCACACATACTCATCACCTGCAACACCATCATTACTTCATCACCTGCAACACCATCACCACTTCACCTGCAACACCATCACCATCACCTCACACCATACACCTGCACACACACACATCAACACACACACACCTGCCACACCACACACATCACCTGCAACACCACACACACCTGCAACACCACACCACACCTGCAACCCACATCACTTGCAACACACACACACCACACACACTCATCACCTGCAACACCACACCATCACATTTCACCACCAACACCTGCACCACCATCATACCATCACCTGCACACCCACAACACCGCAACACCACCACTACCATCACCTGCAACACCATCATACTATCACCATCACACACATCACCGCAACACCACTGCTTACTCACCTTCAACAACACCATCACTATCACCCGCAACCCATTAACATCACTCAGCAACAACACCATCATTACCATCACATGCAACACCACCATTACCATCACATGCAACACCATCACTACCACCTGCAACACACCAACAACCATCAAACCCACTAACACCTGCAACACCACACCAACTCACACCACCCACTTCAACACCACATCATTACTATCACCTGCAACACCACCACACATCACCGCAACACATCATTACTCATCACCTGCAACACCACCCCATTACATCACCAACAACACCACCACCACATCACCAACAACACCACATCACTATCACCTGCAACACCACCATTACCATCACCTGCAACACCACAATCACCATCACCTGCAAACCATAACTACTACCAACAACACCACCACCCATATCACCTGCAACACCACCACTATCACCTGCAACACTCTCCACCACAACACCTGCAACACCACAATCACTATCACCTGCAACACCATAACTATCACAACCAACACCACTCCATATCACCCGCAACACCAACCACATCACCCACACACCTGCAACACCACCCACACACTTCATCACCTGCAACACCACATCACCTTCACACCACACACTGCAACACCACACACCATCACTTTACCACCCGCAACACCAATCTCATCACATCAATTCAAACCACCATAACACCCATCAACTCACCTGCACACCACATTACTATCACCTGCAACACCACCCACACATCACCCACCATCACCATCACCTGCAACACCACACACACACACACACACCATCACATCACACCATCATCACCCGAACACCATCATCACCATCAACACCACCATCACCACACCATCACCTGCAACACCACCAACCATCAACCAGAACACCACCACTCACCACACACCTGCAACACACACACCTGCAACACCACACCACACATCACCTGCAACACCACCACACACCTGCAACACCAACACCATCACCACACCACCACACTGCAACACCACCACACATCACCTGCAAACCAATCACCACCATCACCTGCAACACCTGACTTCATACATCACCTGCAACACCACCATTACTTATCACCTGCAACACCACTCACACTATCACCAACACCACCATTACACTGCACACTATTACCATCTGACCAACACCACCCACACATCATTACTATCACCAACACCACCATCACTTCATCACCCAACACCATCATTACTATCACCTGCAACACCACCACTACCACCCTGCAACACCACCCATCACTTTCATCACCTGCAACACCATCATTACTATCACCTGCAAACACCACCACATTTATCACCTGCAACACCATCACACATCACCTGCAACACACCAACACCATCACCTGCAACACCACCATTACCATCACCTGCAACACCACCCACACATCACCGCAACACCCACACACACCTGCAACACCACACACACCTGCACACACACCTGCAACACCACACACACACCTGCAACACCACCACACACACCTGCAACACCACTCACACCATCACCTGCAACACCACCACACATCACCTGCAACACCACCACTTTCATCACCTGCAACACCACCACACCATCACCTGCAACACCACCAACACATCACCTGCAACACCACTACATCACCTGACCACCACATCAATTGCAAACACCACCACACACCTGCAACACCACACACATCACCCCACACTACCAGCAACACCACCACACCAAACCCACACACCAACCACACACACCTGCAACACCACACACCTGTAACACAACACCAACACTCCACACATCACCAACCACCATCAATATTACCACACCTGCAACACCACCACACACCATCACACATCACACCACCACACCACACCCTGCACACCACACACACCTGCACACACACACACATCACCTGCAACACCACCACACACCAAGCACCACACCATTATTACCACCTGCAACACCATCAATACTATCACCTGCAACACCACCATTACCATCACCTGCAACACCAACATTTATCACCTGCAAAACCACAAATCACCCAACACCACTCATTAATACCTGGCAACACCACTACTATCACCAAACCACCACACCCACCTGCAACACCACCAACCATATCACCTGCAACACCACCACCAACAACACCACCAACCATATCACCTGCAACACCACCACATCACCTGCAAACACCACACTTATCAACCCAACAACACCACCCCAACATCACACCTGCAACACACCCATAACACCACCAACAACACCACACCTGCAAACATTCCACCTGCAACACCACCACACACACCACACCACACACACACCTGCAACACCACCACACATCACCTGCAACACCACCACACTTCATCACCTGCAACACCATTATTATCACCTGCAACACCACCATTACAATCACCAACAACACCACCACACTTATCACCCAACACCATCACACTCAACACCACTATCACACCACCCCATCACCTGCACAACACCATCATCACCCAACACCATAACTATCACCAACAACACCACCACCCATATCACCTGCAACACCAACCACACCACCACCTGCAACACCACCACCCATATCACCTGCAACACCACCACACCCATATCACCCAACACCACACACCCACATCACCCAAACACCACCCACATCACCTGCAACATCACCATACCATCACCTGCAACACCACCACCATATCACCTGAACACCATCACGCACCAACACCACTAATACTATCACCTGCAACACCACCATTACTATCACCTGCAACACCACACCTCACACACACACCTGCACACCACCACACACCCGCACACCACCATTACTATCACCTGCAACACCACCATTACTACCACTGCAACACCATTACTAACACAACACCACCACACATCACCTGCAACACCTAACATTCACCCAACACCATCACAATCACCCACAACACCACACACACTGCAACACCACTACTTACACCTGCAACACCACTCACCATCACCCATAACACCCATCACTCATCACCTGCAACACCACCATCACCACTGACCCACAACACCACACCTGCAACACCACCCACTTACACCCAACACCACTTGTATCACCACTACACACACCTGCAACACCACCATCACCATCACCTGCAACACCATAACTATCACCAACAAACCACCACCCATATCACCTGCAACACCATCACACTACATCACCAACAACACCACCACCCATATCACCTGCAACACCACACCCATATCACCTGCAACACCATCATTACTATCACCAACAACACCACCCACCATATCACCCTAACACCATCATTAATACTGCACACCACCACACACTATCACCTGCAACACCACACACTATCACCTGCAACACACACCCATATATCACCTGAAAACACCATATTACTATCACCTGCAACACCAATTATTATCACCTGCAACACCCATCATTACTATCACCGCAACACCACACACCACCTGCAACACCACCATTACTATCACCTGACACCACCATTATTATCAACTATCACCATCACTATCACCTGCAACACCATCATTACTATCACCTGCAACACCATTACTATCACCTGCAACACCATCACAAACCACCCAACACCATCACCATCACCTGCAACACCATCATCACCATCACCTACACCATCACTATCACCTGCAACACCATCATTACTATCACCAGCAACACCATCACTTTTCACATCCTGCAACACCCCACCCCACACCTGCAACACCATCATTACTATCACCAACACCAACACCACCACACCTATATCACCTGAACACCACCATTACTATCACCTGCAACACCACCATTACTATCACCTGCAACACCATCATTACTATCACCAACAACACCACCACCTATCACCTGTAACACCACCATTACTATCACCTGCAACACCACCATTACTATCTCCTGCAACGCCATCATTACTATCACCTGCAACACCATAATTCTTATCACCTGTAACACTATTACTATCCCTGCAACACCATCATTACTATCACCTGCAACACCATCATTACTATCACCTGCAACACCACCATTAGTATCACCTGCAACACCATCACACTATCACCTGCTACACCATCATTACTATCACCTGAACACCCATTACTATCACCTGTAACACCATCATTACTATCACCTGCAACACCATCATTACTATCACCTACAACACCACCATTACTATCACCTGCAACACACCTCATTACTATCACCAACAACACCACCACCTATATCACCTGCAACACCACCATTACTATCACCTATAACACCACCATTACTATCACCTGTAACACCATCATTACTATCACCTGCAACACCATCATTACTATCACCTACAACACCACCATTACTATCACCTGCAACACCATCATTACTATCACCAACAACACCACCACCCATATCACCTGCAACACCACCATTACTATCACCTGCAACACCACCATTACTATCACCTGCAACACCACCATTACTATCACCTGCAACACCATTACTATCACCTGCAACACCATCATTACTATCATCTGCAACACCATCATTACTATCACCAACAACATCACCACCCATATCACCTGCAACACCACTATTACTATCACCTGCAACATCATCATTACTATCACCTGCAACACCATTGCTATCACCTACAACACAATCATTACTATCAACAACAACATCACCACCCATATCACCTGCAACACCACCATTACTATCACCTGCAACACCACCATTACTATCACCTGCAACACCATTACTATCACCTGCAACACCATCATTACTATCACCAACAACATCACCATTACTATTACCTACAACACCATCACTACTATCACCTGCAACACCACCATTACTATCACCAACACCATCGTTGCTATCACCAACAACACCACCACCCATATCACCTGCAACACCACCATTACTATCACCTGCAACACCATTACTATCACCTGCAACACCATCATTACTATCACCAACAACATCACCACTACTATTACCTGCAACACCACCACTACTATCACCTGCAACACCACCATTACTATCACCTGCAACACCATCATTGCTATCACCAACAACACCACCACCCATATCACCCAACACCACTCATTAACATCATCATTATCACCTGCAATTCAATTACTATCACCTGCAACACCACCATCATTATGACCAGCAACACCATCATTACTATCACCTGCAACACCATCATTACTATCACCCGCAACACCCATCATTACTATCACCTGCAACGCCACCATTACCATCACCAGAAACCACCACATAACCATCACCTGCAACACCATCATCACTTACTTTCACCAGCACAGCATCATTACATCACCTGCAACACCATCACCATTACCTGCAACACCACTATCACACACCTGCATCACCATCACACATCACCTGCATCACCATCATTACTATCACCTGCAACATCACGATTACTATCACCTATAACACCACCATTACTATCACCTGCAACACCACCACACTATCACCTGCAACACCACCATTACCATCACCTGCAACACCACCCATAAAGCACCTGCAACACCACCATTACTACTCAACTGCAACACCACCATCACCTGCAACACCATCATTACCATCACCAACAACATCACCACTACTATTAACGCAACACCACCACCACTACCATCACCTGCAACACCACCACATTACCACCTGCAGCACCACCACACTATCACACCTGCAACCACCTTTTACTCACCTGCAACACCACCATTACCACACCGCAACACCATTACTGTCACCTACATCACATCATTACTATCACCGGCAATACCATTATTGCCTCTGCAACACCACCATTACCACCTGTAACACCATCATTACTATCTCCTGCAACACCATCACACTACTTCACTTGCAACACCACAATTCCCATCACCTGCACTATTACTATCCCCAACACCATCACACATCCCCTGCAGCACCATCATTACCATCAGCTGCAAACACCATCATTACTCATCACCCGCAACACCACCATTCTATCACCTGCAACACCACCACACTATCACCTGCAACACCACACCATCACCTGCAACACCATCATTTACTATCATCTGCAACACCACCATTACTATCACCAACAACATCATCACCCATATCACCAGCAACACCACTATTACATCACCTGCAGCACCATCATTACTATCACCTGCAACACCATTACTATCACCTGCAACACATCATTACCATCAACAACAACACCCAAATCACCTGCAACACCACCATTACTATCACCTGCAACACCACCATACCATCACCTGCAACACCATTACTATCACCGCAACACCATCACACTATCACCAACAACATCACCACTCACACACCTGCAACACCACCCCACCACTCACTCACCTGCAACACCACCCACACCATCACCCGAAACACCACCACACTTCATCACCTGCAACACCACTCACACTTCATCACCTGCAACATCACACACTACCACCAGCAACACCCATCATTACATCACCAGCAACACCATCACACTTCATCACCCACAACACCACTACCATTTCATCACCCACAACACCATCATTACCATCACCTGCAACATCACCATTACCACTGCAACACCACTCATTACTTACTCACCACAACAACACCATCACACATCACCTACAACACTACACCATCACCTGCAACATCACCATTACTCATCACCAGCAACACCACACACATCACCAGCAACACCCATCACACACTATCACCAGCAACACCCATCACATTATCACCTGCAACACCATCATTACTATCACCTACAACACCATCACTATATCACCTACAATTCACTACATATCACCTGCACACCACCATCATTATGACCAGCAACACCATCATTACTATCACCTGCAACACCATCATTACTATCACCCGCAACACCACCACATTACTATCACCTGCAACGCCACCATTACTATCACCAGCAACACCATCATAACTATCACCTGCAACACCATCATTACTATCACCAGCAACAGCATCATTGCTAACACCTGCAACACCACCATTACTATCACCTGCACACCACCATTACCACCGCAACACCACCCATAGCACCTGCAACACCACCATTACTATCACCCGCAACACCACCATTACTATCACCTGCAACACCACCATTACTATCACCTGCAACACCACCATTACTATCACCTGCAACACCAATTCCTTTACTCACCGCAACACCACCATTAATATCACCTGCAACACCACACACCCACATCACCATCATTACTATCACCGGCAACACCATTATTGCTATCACCTGCAACACCACATTATTGCTATCACCTGCAACACCACCACCATTTCAATACCTGCAACACCATCACATTATCTCCGCAACGCCACTACACATCACCTGCAACACCATAATTCCTATCACCTGCAACACTATTAATATCCCCTGCAACACCATAATTACATCACCTGCAACACCATAAATATCACCTGTAAAACCATCATTACTATCACCTGCAACACCATCACTACTATCACCTGCAACACCATCACATCACCTGTAAACCATCACATTATCACCTGCAACACCATTACTAATACCTGTACCACCATCATTACTAGCACCTGCAAACATCATTCCTTCTACCTGCAACACCATCATTACTATCACCTGCAACACCACCATTACTATCACCTGAAACACCATCATTACTATCACCAGCAACACCATCACCTGCAACACTATTACTATCACCTGCAACACCATCATTATATCACCTGCAACACCACATGCTCACCGCAAATCATTACCTATCACCTGCAACACCACCATTACTATCACCTGCAACACCACCATTACTATCACCTGCAACACCACCATTACTATCACCTGCAACACCACCATTACTATCACCTGCAACACCATCAATACTAACACCTGCAACACCACCATTACTATCACCTGCAACACCACCATTACTATCACCTGCAAAACCATAACTATCACCAACAACACCACCACCCATATCACCTGCAACACCACATCATTACTATCACCAACAACACCACCACCCATATCACCTGCAACACCACCACCCATATCACCTGCAACACCATCATTTCTATCACCAACACCCACCACCCATATCACCTGCAACACCACCACCCATATCACCTGCAACACCATCATTACTATCACCAACAACACCACCACCCATATCACCTGCAACACCACCCATATCACCTGCAACACCATCATTACTATCACCAACAACACCATCACCATCACCTGCAACACTATTACTTACCTGCAACACCACCATTACTATCACCTGCAACACCATCATTACTATCACCTGCAACACCACCACATTACAGTCACCTCAGCAACACCATCATTACTATCACCTGCAACACCATCATTACTATCACCTGCAACACCATCATTACTATCACCTGCAACACCATCAAAACTATCACCTGCAACACCACCATCACTATCACCTGCAACACCCATCACCATCACCTGCAAAACCATACCATCACCAACAACACCACCACCCATATCACCTGCAACACCAACATTACTCTCCACCAACAACACCACCACCCATATCACCTGCAACACCACCACCCATATCACCCGCAACACCACCACCCATATCACCTGCAACACCACGACCCATATCACCTGCAACACCACCACCCATATCACCTGCAACACCATCATTTCTATCACCAACAACACCACCACCCATATATCACCTTGAACACCATCACTATTACCTGCAACACCACCATTACTATCACCTGCACACCACCTCCTACTCATCACCGCAACCCCATCATTACTATCACCTGCAACACCCATTACTATCACCTGCAACACCACCATTACTATCACCTGCAACACCACCACACACCAAGCACCACACCATTATTACCACCTGCAACACCATCATTACTATCACCTGCAACACCACCATTACCATCACCTGCAACACCATTATTTATCACCTGCAACACCATAAATTACACCTCAAACACCACTCACCTTATTAATACCTGCAACACCACTACTATCACCAAACCACCACACCCACCTGCAACACCACCCCAAACCATATCACCTGCAACACCACTATCACCAACAACACCACCAACCATATCACCTGCAACACCACCACATCACCTGCAAACACCACACTTATCACCCAACAACACCACCCCAACATCACACCCTGCAACACACCCATATCACCACCAACAACACACACACCTCAAACATTCCACCTGCAACACCACCACACACACCACACCACACACACACCTGCAACACCACCACACATCACCTGCAACACCACCACACTCATCACCTGCAACACCATTACTATCACCTGCAACACCACCATTACTATCACCAGCAACACCCACACATCACCCAACACCATCACACTGCAACACCATACTATCACACCACCCCATCACCTGCACAACACCATCATCACCCAACACCATTACTATCACCTGCAACACCACCACCCTATCACCTGCAACACCAACATCACCACCAACCTGCAACCACCACCACCATATCACCTGCAACACCACCACACCCTATCACCCAACACCATCACATCACCAAACACACCCACATCACCCGCAACATCACCATTACTATCACCAGCAACACCACCACCATATCACCTGAACACCATCACCACCAACACCACATACTACCACCTGCAACACCACCATTACTATCACCTGCAACACCACACCTCACACACACACCTGCACACCACCACACACCTGCACACCATCATTACTATCACCTGCAACACCACCATTACTACCACTGCAACACCATTACTAACACAACACCACCACACATCACCTGCAACACTCTAACATTCACCCAACACCATCACTATCACCCGCAACACCACACACCTGCAACACCACTACTTACACCTGCAACACCACTCACCATCACCCAACACCCATCACTATCACCTGCAACACCACCATCACCACTGACCCACCACACCTGCAACACCACCCACTTCACCCAACACCACTCTATCACCACTACACGACACCTGCAACACCACCATTACTATCACCTGCAAAACCATAACTATCACCAACAACCACCACCCATATCACCTGCAACACCATCACATTACTTCACCAACAACACCACCACCCAAATCACCTGCAACACCACACCCATATCACCTGCAACACCATCATTTCTATCACCAACAACACCACCCACCATATCACCCTAACACCATCACTAATACTGCACACCACCACACACTATCACCTGCAACACCACACACTATCACCTGCAACACCATACTACCACATTCTATCACCTGCAAACACCATTACTATCCCTGCAACACCAATTACTATCACCTGCAACACCATCATTACTATCACGCAAACACACATCACCTGCAACACCACCATTACTATCACCTGACACACCATTAATATCACCTAACACCATCACTATCACCTGCAACACCATTATTACTATTACCTGCAACACCATTACTATTACCTGCAACACCATCACAACCACCCGACACCATCACCATCACCTGCAACACCATCATCACCATCACCTACACCATCACTATCACCTGCAATACCATCATTACTATCACCAGCAACACCATCACTTTCACACCTGCAACACCCCACACCACACCTGCAACACCATCATCACCCAACACCCACTATCACCCAAACACCATCACCTGTAACACATCATTACTAAACAACCATCACTACCATCACCTGCACACCACATCATTACTTTCATCACTGCAACACCACCCCTGCAACACCTACATCACCTGCAACACCACTCATTACTATCACCTGCAACAACACCATCACCACAACACCTGCAACACCACCATTAGTATCACCTGCTACACCATTACTAGCACCTGCAACACACCATCATTACTATCACCTGCCACCATCATTACTATCACCTGCAACACCATTACTATCACCTGCAACACCACCAACATATCACCTCAAAACCATAACTATCACCAACAACACCACCACCATATCACCTGCAACACCATCATTACTATCACACCAACAACACCACCACCCAAATTCACCTGCAACACCACCATTCGTATCACCTGCAACACCATTTCTATCACCAACAACACCACACCCATATCACCTTCAACACCATCACTACCTGCAACACCACCATTACTATCACCGCAACACCACCATTACTATCACCTGCAACCCCACATCATTACATCACCTGCAACACCATTACTATCACCTGCAAAACCACACACCACTATATCACCTGCAACACAACCATTATTATCACCTGCAACACCATCATTACTATCACCTGCCACACCATTACTATCACCTGTAACATCACCATTATCACCTGCAACACCATCACTATCACCTGCAACACCATTATTACCTACCTGCACACCACACACACGCAACACCATCACACACCATACACCACCATCACCTGCAACACCATCACTATCACCAACACCATCACCATCATCTACACCATCACCATCACCTGCAACACCCATCATTACTAGCACCCGCAACACCACTCACTATCACTGACCACCATCACTATCACCTGCAACACCACCACACATCACCTATCAACGCCATCATTACAATCATCTACACCACCACCATCATTACTAGCACCTGCAACACCATCACTATCACCCAGCACCATTATTACCATCATCACCTGCACCCACACACACACTTCTCACACAACACCATCATACTATCACCAGCACACCATCACTATCACCGCAACACATCATTACTATCACCAACAACACCATCACTATCACCTGCAACCCATTAATATCACTCTGCAACACCATCATTACTACATCACATGCAGCACCATCATTACTCATCACATGCAACACCATTACTATCACCTGCAACACCACCATAAATCACACTTTAAGAAAATTCACTAACACCCTAAAACCATCATTACCACCTGCAATACCACTTTACTAACACCGGCAACACCATTATCACCAACACATCATTACTATCACCGGCAACACCATCATTACTATCACCGGCAACACCATCATTACTATCACCAACAACACCACCACCCATATCACCTTCTACACCATCACTATTACCTGCAACACCACCATCACTATCACCTGCAACACCACAATCACTATCACCTGCAAAACCATAACTATCACAAACAACACCACCACCCATGTCACCTGCAACACCACCATCACCACACACTCCGCAACACCACACCACTATCACCTGCAACACCACAATCACCATCACCTGCAAAACCATAACTATCACAAACAACACCACCACCCATGTCACCTGCAACACCACCACATCACCATCACCTGCAACACCACCACACATCACCTGCAACCCCATCATTACTTCATCACCTGCAACACCATTACCATCACCTGCAACACCACCATTACTATCACCTGCACACCACCATTACTTCATCAACACCAATTCACTACCATTTCATCAATTCTGCAACACCATCATTACTATCACCTGCAACACCACATTACATCACCTGTAACATCACCATTAATATCACATCCATCACCATCACCATCACCTGCAACACCATTATTACTATCACCTGCAACACCATTACTATTACTTGCAACACCATCACTATCACATGACACCACACCCGCAAACACCATCATCACCATCATCCACACCATCACTATCACCTGCACACCACCACACTACCTCAACACCATCACCATCACAGGACCACACCATCACCTGCAACACCATCACCATCACCCGTAACACCACCATTACTATCACCTGCAACACCATCATTACCATCACCTGCAACACCACCACACCATCACCCGCAACACCATCACTATCACCTACAACACCATCACACTTACATCACCCGCAACACCATCACCATCACCTGCAACACCACCATTCTCCATCAGCGCATCACCCACCATTCTCCCAAACTGCAACACCATCACACTACACCTGCAACACCATCACACCACCCAAACAACCACACCACACCACCAGCCACCCACCACCACACATCACCTGCAACACCACCACCATCACCACACCACAACATTCCACCAAGCAACACCACCACACATCACCCCAAACACCACCAACACCATCACCTGCAACACCACCACCACTCATCACCTGCAACACCACCATTACCATCACCCAAAACAATCATTACTATCACCTGCAACACCACCATTACTATCACCTGCAGCACCATCATTACTATCACCTGCAACACCATCATTACTATCACCAGCAACACCATCATTACTATCACCTGCAACACCATCATTACTAACACCTGCAACACCATCATTACTATCACCTGCAACACCATCATTACTATCACCAGCAACACCATCATTACTATCACCTGCAACACCACCATTACTATCACCTGCAACACCACCATTACTATCACCAGCAACACCATCATTACTATCACCTGCAACACCATCATTACTATCACCTGCAACACCATCATTACTATCACCAGCAACACCATCATTACTATCACCAGCAACACCATCATTACTATCACCTGCAACACCATCATTACTATCACCTGCAACACCATCATTACTATCACCTGCAGCACCATCATTACTATCACCTGCAACACCATCATTACTATCACCAGCAACACCATCATTACTATCACCTGCAACACCATCATTACTATCACCTGCAACACTATCATTACTATCACCTGCAACACCATCATTACTATCACCAGCAACACCATCATTACTATCACCTGCAACACCATCATTACTATCACCTGCAGCACCATCATTACTATCACCTGCAACACCATCATTACTATCACCAGCAACACCATCATTACTATCACCTGCAACACCACTCCACATTTCATCACCTGCAAACACCACCACACCACTTCCACCCACCACACTTTCATCACCAGCAGCCTACACCACCATTACTACCACCTGCAACACCATCATTACTATCACCCATAACACCATCATTACTATCACCTGCAACACCATCATTACTATCACCTGCAACACCATCATTACTATCACCTGTAACACCACCATTACTATCACCTGCAACACCTCCATTACTATCACCTGCAACACCATCATTACTATCACCTGCAACACCATCATTACTATCACCATCATTACTATCACCAGCCCACACCACCATTACTACCACCTGTAACACCATCATTACTACCACCTGCAACACCATCATTACTACTACCTGCAACACCATCATTACTATCACCTGCAACACCATCATTACTATCACAAGCAACACCATTACTATCACCTGCAACACCACCATTACTATCACCTGCAACACCATTAATATCACA
This sequence comes from Homarus americanus, assembly GCF_018991925.1. Taxonomy (NCBI): domain Eukaryota; kingdom Metazoa; phylum Arthropoda; class Malacostraca; order Decapoda; family Nephropidae; genus Homarus; species Homarus americanus. The sequence goes on along the minus strand of NW_024722227.1, from coordinate 20,832,337 downwards.
TGCAACACCATCATTACTATCACCAGCTACACCATCATTACTATCACATGCAACACCATAACTATCACCTGCAACACCACCATTACTATCACCTGCAACTCCATTAATATCACTTGCAACACCATCATTACTATCACATGCAGCACCATCATTATTATCACATGCAACACCATTACTATCACCTGCAACACAACCATTACTATCACATTTAAGAAAATTACTAACACCTGCAACACCATCATTACCATCACCTGCAATACCACCTTTACTAACACCTGCAACACCATCATTACTATCACATGCAACACCATCATTACTACTACCTGCAACACCATCATACCATCACACCAGCTGACCATCATTACATCACAAGCAACACCACTTACTATCACCTGCAACACCACCATTACTATCACCTGCAACACCACACACATCACATGCAACACCATCATTACTTATCACCAGCTACACCATCACATCACATGCAACACCATTACTATCACCTGCAACACCACCATTACTATCACCTGCAACTCCATTAATATCACTTGCAACACCATCATTACTATCACATGCAGCACCATCATTACTATCACATGCAACACCATTACTATCACCTGCAACACCACCATTACTATCACACTTAAGAAAATTACTAACACCTGCAACACCATCATTACCATCACCTGCAATACCACCTTTACTAACACCTACAACACCATCATTACTATCACATGCAACACCATCATTACTATCACATGCAGCACCATCATTACTATCACATGCAACACCATTACTATCACCTGCAACACCACCATTACTATCACATTTAAGAAAATTACTAACACCTGCAACACCATCATTACCATCACCTGCAATACCACCTTTACTAACACCTGCAACACCATCATTACTATCACATGCAACACCATCATTACTACTACCTGCAACACCATCATACTATCACCAGCTACACCATCATTACTATCACAAGCAACACCATTACTATCACCTGCAACACCACCATTACTATCACCTGCAACACCATTAATATCACATGCAACACCATCATTACTATCACCAGCTACACCATCATTACTATCACATGCAACACCATTACTATCACCTGCAACACCACCATTACTATCACCTGCAACTCCATTAATATCACTTGCAACACCATCATTACTATCACATGCAGCACCATCATTACTATCACATGCAACACCATTACTATCACCTGCAACACCACCATTACTATCACACTTAAGAAAATTACTAACACCTGCAACACCATCATTACCATCACCTGCAATACCACCTTTACTAACACCTACAACACCATCATTACTATCACATGCAACACCATCATTACTATCACATGCAGCACCATCATTACTATCACATGCAACACCATTACTATCACCTGCAACACCACCATTACTATCACATTTAAGATAATTACTAACACCTGCAACACCATCATTACCATCACCTACAATACCACCTTTACTAACACCTGCAACACCATCATTACTCTCACATGCAACACCATCATTACTATCACATGCAACACCATCATTACTATGACCTGCAATACCACCTTTACTAACACCTGCAACACCATTAATATCACATGCAACACCATCATTATTATCACATGCAACACCATTACTATCACATGCAACACCATTACTATCACCTGTAACACCACCCTTACTATCACCTGCAACACCATTATTATCACCTGCAACACCATCATTACTATCACCAACAACATCACCACCCATATCACCTGCAACACCAGTATACTATTACCTGCAACATCGCTACACTATTACCCGCAACACCACCATCACTATCACCTGTAACACCACTATACTATCACCTGCAACATCGCTACACTATCACCCGCAACACCACCACCCATATCACCTGCAACACCACCACTCATATCACTTTCAATACCACCGACCATATCACCTGCAACACCATCAATATCACATGCAACACCATCATTACTATCACCAGCTACACCATCATTACTATCACATGCAACACCATTACTATCACCTGCAACACCACCATTACTATCACCTGCAACACCATTAATATCACATGCAACACCATCATTACTATCACATACAACACCATCATTACTATCACATGCAACACCATTACTATCACCTGCAACACCACCATGACTATCACCTACAACACCATTAATATCACATGCAACACCATCATTACTATCACATTTAACACAATTACTAACACCTGCAACACCATCATTACTATCACCTGCAACACCATCATTACCATCACCTGCAACACCACCCCTTACCATCACCTGCAACACCACCGCCTATCACCTGCAACACCACCGCCCATCACCTGCAACACCACCGCCCATCACCGGCAACACCCACCCCACTATCACCTGCACACCAACCTCACTATCACCTGCAACACCACCGCCCATATCACCGGCAACACCACCCCTACTATCACCTGCAACACCACCGCCCATACACCTGCAACACCACCACCCATATCACCTGCAACACCATTGCCCATATCACCGGCAACACCACCCTTACTATCACCTGCAACACCACCGCCCATATTACCTGCAACACCAGTCTTACTATCACCTGCAACACCACCCTTACTATCACCTGCAACACCACCGCCCATACACTGCAACACCACCGCCCATATCACCTGCAACACCATTGCCCATATCACCGGCAACACCACCCTTACTATCACCGGCAACACCACCGCCCATATCACCTGCAACACCACCGCCCATATCACCGGCACCACCCTTACTATCACCTGCACACCACCGCCCATATCACCTGCAACACCACACCGCCCATATCACCTGCAACATCATATCACCTGCAACACCACCGCCTATATCACCTGCAACACCACCGCCCATATCACCTGCAACACCACTGCCCATATCACCTGCAACATCACGGCCCATATCACCTGCAACACCACCGCCCATATCACCCGCAACTGCTGCCCATATCACCGCAACACCACCCCTACTATCACCGGCAACACCACCTTACCATCACCTGCAACACCCACCGCCCATATCACCGCAACACCATCCCTTACTATCATCACCCTGCAACACCACCGCCCATATTACCTGCAACACCACCACCCATATCACCTGCAACACCATCGCCCATATCACCTGCAACACCAGCTTTACTACATCACCGGCAACACCACCGCCCATATCACCTGCAACACCACCGCCCATCACCTGCAACACCACCGCCCATATCACCTGCAACACCACCGCCCATATCACCGGCAACACCAATTACCATCACCTGCAACACACCGCCCATATTACCTGCAACACCACCGCCCATATCACCCTGCAACACCATTGCCCATATCACCGGCAGCAACACCACCCTTACTATCACCGGCAACACCACCGCCCATATCACCTGCAACACGACCGCCCATATCACCTGCAACACCATCGCCCATATCACCTGCAACACAACCGCCCATATCACCTGCAACACAACCGCCCAAATCACCTGCAACACCACCCAAACCATCACCTGCAACACCATCCCGCCATCACCTGCAACACCATCTCCCATATCACCTGCAACACCACCGCCCATATCACCTGCAACACCACCGCCCATATCAACTGCAACACCACCGCCCATATCACCTGCAACACCACTGCCCATATCACCTGCAACATCACGGCCCATATCACCTGCAACACCACCGCCCATATCACCTGCAACACCATTGCCCATATCACCGGCAACACCAATCCTTACTATCACCGGCAACACCACTTACCATATCACCTGCAACACCACCGCCCATATCACCGGCAACACCACCCGCCATCACCTGCAACACACACCGCCCATATTACTCAAAAACCACCACCCATATCACCTGCAACACCATTGCCCATATCAGGCAACACCACCCTTACTATCACCGGCAACACCACCGCCCATATCACCTGCAACACGACTGCCCATATCACCCGCAACACCATCGCCCATATCACCTGCAACACAACCGCCCATATCACCTGCAACACAACCGCCCAAATCACCTGCAACACCACCCAAACTATCACCTGCAACACCATCCTTTATCACCTGCAACACCATCTCCCATATCACCTGCAACACCACCGCCCATATCACCTGCAACACCACCGCCCATATCAACCGCAACACCACCGCCCATATCACCTGCAACACCACCGCCCATATCACCTGCAACATCACGGCCCATATCACCCTGCAACACCACCGCCCATATCACCTGCAACACCATTGCCCATATCACCGGCAACACCACCCTTACTATCACCGGCAACACCACCCTACTATCACCTGCAACACCACCGCCCATATCACCGGCAACACCACCCATACACTATCACCGCACAGCACCACCGCCCATATTACCTGCAACACCATTGCCCCATATCACCGGCAACACCACCCTTACTATCAGCAACACCACCGCCCATATCACCTGCAACACGACTGCCCATATCACCTGCAACACCATCGCCCATATCACCTGCAACACAACCCCCATATCACCTGCAACACAACCGCCCAAATCACCTGCAACACCACCCAAACTATCACCTGCAACACCATCTCCATATCACCTGCCACCACCGCCCATATCACCTGCAACACCACCGCCCATATCAGCTGCAACACCACCGCCCATATCACCGGCAGCACCACCATACTATCACCGGCAACACCACCGCCCATATCACCTGCAACACGACTGCCCATATCACCTGCAACACCATCGCCCATATCACCTGCAACACAACCGCCCATATCACCTGCCACAACCGCCCAAATCACCTGCAGCACCACCCAAACTATCACCTGCAACACCATCTCCCATATCACCTGCAACACCACCGCCCATATCACCTGCAACACACAGTATCAACTGCAACACCACCGCCCATATCACCTGCAACACCACCGCCCATATCAACTGCAACACCACTGCCCATATCACCTGCAACATCACGGCCCATATCACCTGCAACACCACCGACCATATCACCTGCAACACCACCGACCATATCACCTGCAACACCACCCTTAATATTTCGCCATCACCACCCATACTATCATCTGCAACACCACCTTACTATCACCGCACCACCCTTACTATTTATGCACCACCGACCATATCACCTGCAACACCACCGCCCATATCACCTGCCAACACCACCGACCTTATCACCTGCAACACCACCGACCATATCACCTGCAACACCACCGACCATATCACCTGCAACATCGACCATATTACCTGCAGTACCAGCTTATTATCAGTACAACACCACCCTTACTATCACCTGCCACCACCCTGACTATCACCTGCAACACCACCACACATCACCAGCAACATCACCTTATCACCTGAAACACCACCGACCATATCACCTGCAACACCACCGACCATATCACCTGCAACACCATCGACCATATTACCTGCAGTACCACTTTTATTATCAATTACAACACCACCCTTACTATCACCCTGCAACACCACCTGAACTATCACCTGCAACACCACCACACACACCAGCAACATCGCTTACTATCACCTGAAACACCAGACCATATCACCTGCAATACCACCCTTACTATCACCTGCAACACCACCCTACTATCACCTGCAACACAACCACACATAACACCTGCAACACAACCGACCATATCACCGCCTGCACCACCCTTACTATCACCTGCAACACCCCCTTACTATTTCTGCAACACCACCGCCCATATCACCTGCAACACCACCGCCCATATCACCTGCAACACACCCTGCCCATATCACCTGCAACACCACCGCCCATATCACCTGTAACATCACTGCCCATATAACCTGCAACACTACCGATCATATCACCTGCAACACCATCGACCATATCACCTGCAACACCTCAGCCCATATCACCTGCAACAACCCGATCATATCACCTGCAACACCACTGCCCATATCACCTGCAACACCTCAGCCCATATCACCTGCACGCCACCGATCATATCACCTGCAACACCATCGACCATATCACCTGCAACACAACCGATCATATCACCTGCAACACCATCGACCTTATCACCTGCAACACCTCAGCCCATATCACCTGCAACAACACCGATCATATCACCTGCAACACCATCGACCATATCACCTGCAACACCATCGACCATATCACCTGCAACACCTCAGCCCTATCACGCAACAACACCGATCATATCACCTGCAACACCATCGATCATTTCACCTGCAACACCTCAGCCCATATCACCTGCAACACCATCGACCATATCACCTGCAACACCTCAGCCCATATCACCTGCAACAACACCTATCATATCACCTGCAACACCATCGACCATATCACCTGCAACACCTCGGCCCATATCACGCAACAACACCGATCATATCACCTGCAACACCATCGACCATATCACCTGCATCACCTCAGCCCATATCACTTGCAACAACACCGATCATATCACCTGCAACACCATCGATCATATCACCTGCAACACCTCAGCGCCCATATCACCTGCAACACCATCGACCATATCACCTGCAACACCTCAGCCCATATCACCTGCAACAACACCTATCATATCACCTGCAACACCATCGACCATATCACCTGCACACCTCGGCCCTATCACTTTCAACACCACCGATCATATCACCTGCAACACCATCGACCATATCACCTGCAACACCATCGACCATATCACCTGCAACACCACCGACCATATCACCTGCAACACCACCGACCTAATCACCTGCAACACCACCGACCATATCACCTGCAACACCACCGCCCATATCACCTGCAACACCACCGCCCATATCACCTGCAGCACAACCATCCATATCACCTGCAACACCATCCACTATATCACCTGGAACACAACCGCCCATATCACTTGCAACACAACCGCCCATATCACCTGCAACACAACCGCCCATATCACCTGCAACACAACCGCCCATATCACCTGCAACACCACCCTTATTATCACCTGCAACACAACCACCCATATCACCTGCAACACAACCATCCATCACCTGCAACACCATCCACTATATCACCTGCAACACAACCGCCCATATCACCTGCAACACCACCCTTAATATCTCCTGCAACACCACCCATACTATCATCTGCAACACCACCTTACTATCACCTGCAACACCACCCCATTATTTCCCAACACACCGCCCATATCACCTGCAACACCACCGCCCATATCACCTGCAACACCACTGCCCATATCACCTGCAACACCACCGCCCATACCCTGTAACACCACTGCCCATATAACCTGCAACACTACCGATCATCACCTGCAACACCATCGACCATATCACCTGCAACACCTCAGCCCATATCACCTGCAACAACACCGATCATATCACCTGCAACACCACTGCCCATATCACCTGCAACACCTCGCCCATATCACCTGCAACGCCACCGATCATATCACCTGCAACACCATCGACCATATCACCTGCACAACCGATCATATCACCTGCAACACCATCGACCATATCACCTGCAACACCTCAGCCCATATCACCTGCAACAACACCGATCATATCACCTGCAACACCATTGACCATATCACCTGCAACACCATCGACCATATCACCTGCAACACCTCAGCCCATATCACTTGCAACAACACCGATCATATCACCTGCAACACCACTCGATCATATCACCTGCAACACCTCAGCCCATATCACCTGCAACACCATCGACCATATCACCTGCAACACCTCAGCCCATATCACCTGCAACAACACCCACTATATCACCTGCAACACCATCGACCATATCACCTGCAACACCTCGGCCCATATCACTTTCACACCACCGATCATATCACCTGCAACACCATCGACCATATCACCTGCAACACCATCGACCATATCACCTGCAACACCACCGACCATATCACCTGCAACACCACCGACCTAATCACCTGCAACACCACCGACCATATCACCTGCAACACCACCGCCCATATCACCTGCAACACCACCGACCATATCACCTGCAACACCACCGACCTTATCACCTGCAACACCACCGCCCATAACACCTGCAACACCACCGCCCATATCATCTGCAACACCTCAGCCCATATCACCTGCAACACCACCGCCCATATCACCTGCAACACCACCGACCTTATCACCTGCAACACCACCGACCTTATCACCTGCAACACCACCGCCCATATCACCTGCAACACCTAAGCCCATATCACCTGCAACAACACCGCCCATATCACCGCAACACCACCGACCTTATCACCTGCAACACCACCGCCCATATCACCTGCAACACCTCAGCCCATATCACCTGCAACACCACCGACCATATCACCTGCAACACCACCGCCCATATCACCTCGCAACACCACCGACCTTATCACCTGCAACACCACGGACCATATCACCTGCAACACCACCGACCATCACCTGCAACACCATCGACCATATTACCTGCAGTACCACTTTATTATAATACAACACCACCCTTACTATCACCTGCAACACCACCCTGACTATCACCTGCAACACCACCACACATCACCAGCAACATCACCCTACTATCACCTGAAACACCACCGACCATATCACCTGCAACACCACCGACCATATCACCTGCAACACCATCGACCATATTACCTGCAGTACCACTTTTATTATCAATCATAAACACCACCTTTACTATCACCTGCAACACCACCTGACTATCACCTGCAACACCTCAGCCCATATCACCTGCAACAACACCGCCCATATCACCTGCAACACCACCGACCTTATCACCTGCAACACCACCGCCCATATCACCTGCAACACCTCAGTCCATATCACCTGCAACACCTCAGCCCATATCACCTGCAACACCACCGACCATATCACCTGCAACACCACCGCCCATATCACCTGCAACACCACACCCGACCTTATCACCTGCAACACCACCGACCATATCACCTGCAACACCACCGACCATATCACCTGCAACACCATCGACCATATTACCTGCAGTACCACTTTTATTATCAATTACAACACCACCCTTACTATCACCTGCAACACCACCCTGACTATCACCTGCAACACCACCACACATCACCAGCAACATCACCATTACTATCACCTGAAACACCACCGACCATATCACCTGCAACACCACCGACCATATCACCTGCAACACCATCGACCATATTACCTGCAGTACCACTTTTATTATCAATTACAACACCACCCTTACTATCACCTGCACACCACCCTGACTATCACCTGAAACACCACCGACCATATCACCTGCAATACCACCCTTACTATCACCTGCAACACCACCCTACTATCACCTGCAAACACAACCAACGCCTGCCACCGCAACACAACCATCCATATCACCTGCAACACAACCGACCATATCTGCAACACCACCGACCATATCATCACCTGCAACAACCGACCATATCAACGTGCAACCGCCCATATCACCTGCAAACACCTACCCATGTCGGCTGCAACACAACCGCCCATATCATCTGCAACTCAACTACCCATATCACCCGCAACACAACCGACCATATCACCTGCAACACAACTGACCATATCACCTGCAACACAACCGCCGATATTACCTGCAACATAACTACCCATATCACCCAACATAACAGCCCATATCACCTGCAACACAACCGCCCATGTCGCCTGCAACACAACCTATCCATATCACCTGCAACTCAACCGCCCATATCACCTGCAACACAACCGCCCATATCACCTGCAACACCCACCCATATCACATACAACACAATCGATCATATCACCTGCAACACAACCGTCCATATCACTTGCAACACAACCGACCATATCACCTGCAACACAACCACCCATATCACCTGCAACACAACCGTCCATATCACCTGCAACATAACCCCCATATCACGTGTAACACAACCGACCACATCACCTGCAACACAACTGCCCATATTACCTGCAACACAACTGACCATATCACCTGCAACACAACCGCTCATATCACCTGCAACACCACCTTACTCTCACCTGCAACACAACCATCCATATCACCTGCAACACCATCCACTATATCACCTGCAACACAACCGCCCATATCACCTGAACACAACCGACCACATCACCACAACACACAACTGCCCATATTACCTGCATCACAACTGACCATATCACCTGCAACACAACCGCCCATATCACCTGCAACACCACCGACCTAATCACCTGCAACACCACCGACCATATCACCTGCAACACCACTGCCCATATCACCTGCAAGACCACCGACCTTATCACCTGAAACACCACCGACCATATCACCTGCAACACCACCGACCATATCACCTGCAACACCATCGACCATATTACCTGCAATACCACTTTTATTATCAATTACAACACCACCCTTACTATCACCTGCAACACCACCCTGACTATCACCTGCAACACCACCACACATCACCAGCAACATCACCCTTACTATCACCTGAAACACCACCGACCATATCACCTGCAATACCACCCCTCACTATCACCTGCACCACCACCCCTACTATCACCTGCAACACAACCACCCATAACACCGCAACACAACCATCCATATCACCTTCAACACAACCGACCATATCACCTGCAACACCACCGACCATATCACCTGCAACACAACCGACCATATCACCTGCAACGCAACCGCCCATATATCACCTGCAAAACACCCACCCATGTCAGCTGCAACAACCGCCCATATCACCTGCAACTCAACTACCATATCACCTGCAACACAACCGACCATATCACCTGCAACACAACCGACCATATCACCTGCAACACAACCGCCCATATTACCTGCAACATAACGACCCATATCACCTGCAACATAACAGCCCATATCACCTGCAACACAACCGCCCATGTCGCCTGCAGCACAACTATCCATATCACCTGCAACTCAACCGCCCATATCACCTGCAACACAACCGCCCCATATCACCTGCAACACAACTACCCATATCACATGCAACACAAACACATCACCTGCAACACAACCGCCCATATTACCTGCAACACAACTGACCATATCACCTGCAACACAACCGCTCATATCACCTGCAACACCACCCTTACTATCACCTGCAACACAACCACCCATATCACCTGCAACACAACCATCCATATCACCCTGCAACACCATCCACTATATCACCTGCAACACAACCGCCCATATCACCTGTAACACAACCGACCACATCACCTGCAACACAACTGCCCATATTACCTGCATCACAACTGACCATATCACCTGCAACACAACCGCCCATATCACCTGCAACACAACCTCCCATATCACCTGCAACACCACCTTACTATCACCTGCAACACAACCACCCATATCACCCAACACAACCATCCATATCACCTGCAACACCATCCACTATATCACCTGCAACACAACCGACCATATCACCTGCAACACCACCGACCATATCACCTGCAACACAACCGCCCATATCACCTGCAACACCACCCTTATTATCACCTGTAACACAACCACCCATATCACCTGCAACACAACCGCCCATATCACCTGCAAACACCATCCACTATATCACCTGCAACACAACCGACCATATCACCTGCAACACCACCGACCATATCACCTGCAACACAACAGCCCATATCACCGCAACACAACCGCCCATATCACCTGCAACACAACTACCCATATCACCTGCAACACAACCGCCCATATCACCTGCAACACAACTACCCATATCACTTGCAACACAACCGTCCATATCACCTGCAACACAACTGCCCATATCACCTGTAACACAACCGACCACATCACCTGCAACACAACTGACCATATCACCTGCAACACAACCGCCCATATCACCTGCAACACAACCTCCCATATCACCTGCAACACAACCTCTCATGTCAATTTGCTCCATCAACATTCGTTTTGTTCTTCTTCCCGGTTTTTGTCATCCTTTGCGCCTAAGTTTAGCCGTGAGGGACATGAAAGTACTGTCGTCTTACTATGTGCGAGCCTACAGTACATGCTCGCGGGTGTCACATCGCCAGTGCATCATGTAAATGCGATAGCTCTAACAAACAGAAACGGATTTCAATGTTATTCGGTTTGATATGTTATTCGGTTTATGAATGTAAACAAACAAGATCTTGGTCGAATTCAATACTCGGTATGTTTTTTATTTATTTTTTATTTTTTTTACGGGGATTAGCCCACCCGGGCACAGGTCAATGGCCCTGGCCCACATTAGGGCCTGGGAGGCGAAAAATATAATAATAATAATAATAATAATAATAATAATAATAATAATAAAATAATAATAATAATAATAATAATAATAATAATAATAATAATAATAATAATAATAATAATAATAATAATAATAATAATAATTATAATAATAATAATAATAATAATAATAATAATAATAACGACAACGACAACGAAAACGAAAACAGAAACGAAAACGAAAATGAAAATGAAAATAATAATAATAATGAAAATAATAATAATAATGAAAATAATAATAATAATGAAAATAATAATAATAATGAAAATAATAATAATAATGAAAATAATAATAATAATGAAAATAATAATAATAATAATAAAGAACCATACATACAAAAATGAAAAAGATCAAAAGTGAGAAATGATATAATTATGTATGTTGTGTTGTCAAAGTAAGAGAAACAAATGAGACCCTGCAATTGTGTGTAAATGAGGCAGAAATATCAGCAACCTGGGACTTGGTCACAATTTTCGTGATGCCATTAGACAATACATTATGCTTCTAATATCTTCCCAGGCGGTAGTATCTCCCTGTTTGGTAGCTGCCTACTACCTACTGATCGTTTAAAATGTTAAGATTTTGCATAATGTAGTATTAACGATAAGTAATTAGTCTTAGTTTGCCTTATTGTGGGTAAATATAAGTTTATATTAAATGTGTCCTCCGAAAACGTGAATTTGCTACCAGAGTTTAACAGTTAATTCATGTATAATAGGTTACTTCTAATTAACTTCCTACGTGCTCATGTTTGAAATAATGACTGTACTGTATGTATCTTTATATAATTTAGCTAAATATCTTTCTCGCCAGAAACGGGCATCCCAATTATTATGAATAGTCTCATTTAGAAATACATCATTACTTCAGGACGAAATCGGACAGATTTGCAACAGCCAATCAGCTATAACTCTTGAGGAGAGGGAGGGGCATCTTTTCTCAGCTGGGAAAAAAACGCATTATAGTGTTGGTCATGGATTTCCAGCAAAAACACCCACTATTTGACTGCCGTTGATATATTTTCGCTACATTAATATTATATTATTCTACTAAAGATGGAGCACAGTGATTCACCACAATTACAACAAATGTCAGAAATAATAACTGGCAATCTCACACAAACTAGGAAAGCAGGCCTACCAACTATGATGTCCCTCCTTGCTACCCACAACACGGAGGCAAAGCAAAGTTGATAAGTAAAAATAAGTAGTGAATAATCTAGGGGTTGAAATACGTGGATGCATCAAGTAAGGTGCACTCACACAAGAATCACTGTTATCGTGACAGACAAATTTTAGTAATTTAATAACAGTTATATTGCGTATTGAATAAGTAAGTTTATTAGGTACTGTACAGTACATTAAATAACAAGTAAAATGCAAAATATGCAATTATCAAAAAAGGAAAACAACTATGCATCTACCAAAACACACCAGAATATTACCCTATTATTCTTACTAAAAACATTAAATACACATATATACAACAAACAAAAACCTTATAGAGCTGGCAGCTCAGGTAGCAAGTCTAGGTTGCGATGGCCAACCACAAGGAGCCAGGGATAACGCCGTAGTCCACTACCATCACAACACCACCAGCAGTAGTTCTTAATACAATTATTTGTCCACACCCCGGGAGAAGAGGAACATCGTAGGCCGCAGAGAAGAGACTGAGCTTACCCGCCTTACCATACTAGGCAGACACACTTGCCTCGATACCTTGGTCTCACAGTCAGATGGAAAACTGGTCTCATAGTCGGATGGGAAACTGGTTTTGAAATGGTGCTCACTGGGGTCGAGTAGCTTCGTGAAGCAGTTTCTTCTCATGGTGTCCAATTGGAGCAAGTGATGGTTATAGTGGTAAAGAGAGGAAGGGACAGAGTCGCCACACAACATAATGCAGGAATCAAAATTAGTGATCTGAATATTCATCCATTGTGACATTGTATCGATGAGAAGAGGGGCCGATACTTTTTGGGGAGAGTGTACAGTACGTACCATGAGCCATGTCCATCAAGGTTCTCATAATCAACTGACATGATGGTTCATATTCTTGAGTTTTTCTTCTTGTTTTGGTGCTTTCTGTTTCAATTCAGAATTTAAGCAACTGTGCTCACTGAGCTCTGATGATATACAGGGTCGTTGTATCAGCTTACTAGCTGATTTACTTTTTTCCAGATACTTAACTATTTCAGTTTCTTGATCAGTCACACATTTCCTTTTGGAAGGTACAGACGTCTTTGTCAATACTGCATTTTTCAGTAACAATATGGAATGATTTATAAAATAAACATTAGTACAGCTACCGCACAACCACAGACCACACATTTAACAAACGACACAAGCATACTGAAGGAGACGTTTCCGTCTCGCCAACGGTAGTAAATAGTCGTACGACTGCCAATAAACAGAAAGTTCGCATTGTGTCCTGATTATAATCAGGACACAATGCGATATTCGATAATTATCGAATATCGTTTTTCTAATTATATTTTTTTGTTATGCTATTCGAAAAATCTAATTTCACAGTTGAAATTTGAATTTTTGGGGCAGATGGAACGAAGTGAGGAAATGGGCTACCTAGCAGCAGAAAAGACATTTTTAACAGGTGTGCGTAGACACGTGCATAGAGACAACACGGGGACGTATGTAGTGTAGCCTATAGGATATTTCAGTCGACTTTAGGGTGTGAAGCTTGCAAGAGTTAATAACAGATTAAAAGTAACATATATAATGTGCTTGAGAACAAGATGTGATGTGAATAGGAAGCAAAGGATATGGAATTCGGCAATAAGTACTGGGCGGTAGACTGGATTAAGGTCTGCTTAGGTGGCAAATATGTATTGAATAAAAATGTGTGTGGTGAAAGATTGTTAGAAATCGTGTATGAATTCCAAGAAAGATAATAAAACAAGAGAAAGGAAAGCAAAGAAATACATGTTGATGAAAGGATGGAGTGAAGGAAGTTGGTGGAACGATGGAGTGAAGGAAGTAGATGGAAGGTTAGAGTGAAGGAAGAAGATAAAGGAATGGAGTGAAGGTAAGTAGATGAAAGAAGTATGATAGACGACGGAAACCCAGGAAGTAGCAGTGTGCGTAAAAAAGCGGGAAGCTGACATAGAGTGAATTTAGAAAAGATTAACTTTAATTTATTGATGGGTGATGCTGGTTTGTGTGAGGCAGCAGAAGTAAACAAAACATGCCTTTGAAACCTTGTTTTGCACTGCGAAGACTACACAGCAACAAGAAGCGATGGAATATACCAGAGAATACACTTCTATGACAGTCATATATTCAATACGATATGGAAATTAATATGGCCCAGGTTGTTGGCCTATTTGTTTAATTATCAAGGAGACAAATTCCAAGAAATGAAAAAAGTACTTCACTTATCACCAAAATGTGTGATTCTGTTTCATTTCTAAAAAAAGAGTCTGATTAAGTCATGGAAGAAAGTATTTAGACGCCCCCTGGCGACCATTATGTGCACTGTAGTGATCGTCTCCCCTACAAACTGCGTAGCAGCCCACCACCTGCTATCACATTCCAAGGTGCCGTTGCTCAGCAACGAAACTATTCACCGGCGACTTCTCGGGTTTTCCCAACATGGCCTATAGCGGCTGCTGGGTATATAAGCTCTGTCTCTCCATTGAGATTCATTCTGACCATTCTTGAACAAGCAACACCTCCTCCTCCGCTGCTGCCTGGCAGCCCTAGCTCCTCCTCGCCTGCCTGGCGGTCCTCGCTCCCGCCAGCGAGCATGGCGACCCACCAGCTGTCCTCTGAGCCTCCTCACCAACCAACTCTCATTCTGCCCATTTTCCTGAACAAGCAACACCTCCTCCAGCAAGCTCCTAGCTGTCCAGCATTCATTCAATCAGGAGGCCAGCAACAGGCAACATCTTCTCTAACGAAGCTCCTGCACATCTACCTCCTACAACACGCTACTCCCGAACGTCTTCTACTGAGCAGCCCCTCACCAGACGGCATCTCCAGCACCAGACTGTCTCTCATATAACTTATATTATACAAGAAAACCACATTAGAGTTTCCTTCCATCCTGAGTGCTAGACAACATTAATATCTCGATACCCCTACAGCACCATTGTGTTCCCTGATGACCATTATATGCATTATAGTGTTCCCCCACTAGACATGGGGCTGATTACATCATTTGATAACGATTAGGCTTATGATTAATAGTTACAATAAATGTTGATTAGGATTATATGATGAATATATAATAATTACAAAACTGAGTATGATTTCATTTGAATAAAAAAATTTGAAAAAATCTTGATTATGAATACTCATATGAATACCATATGCATACATATTCATACTTGAATGTAAATAACACAAATTGGCATTCTCTATGAAACCTGATGTAATTCAAAATCTTTTCCAAGTGAAATGAGTACATCACGTAATAATTCATAGTAAGTAGTAGACATAACTATAAAAATATGCAAATTACAGAATTATCCGAGTCAGTACTCACTACTTCGTGATACCTTGAATTTTCATGATATGCTTATTGCATTTTAGAAAGTGAAAGTGTTCGATGATTGGAGTCCATAATAACTGAGTTCACGATCAGCTTGTCTAAGAATGAATGAGTGGTTGGAGTGGAATGAAGCTCCAGCCCCTTACCATTGACGTGTACCAGACGCGTACAAGTCTGGTACATCTAATGGTGTTTATTGTAAGGCGTTTTCGATTTACGGAATAGCTAACGCGTTAGCTATTCTGTATGTGCAGACGCTGCTTTTGAGCTGTGCACATGGAACATTCAGAGGGAAGAGCTAACACCTCGATCAGGTATTAGCCTTGAGCAGCGACCAAGCGGCCCAAATAGCTAACAACCAATCAGGCTGTTTCTCCCATGTACACACTGTGTAAATATGTGGATCATGGCCGCTTATGGAGAATATCTTGATTAATATTGAAGAGGTGTGGAAGTCGACAAAGTTAAGAAGAAAATCCAGAAATTCAAGACGTGGGTTAGGTCAAACGATGAGCAGGACAGGAGGATGTATGCAAGAGCCAGAAACCAAGCAAAGGCAGAGTGTAGAAGGGCTGAAAAGGAGTTCCAGAGGCTGGTTGCAAGCGAGGTCAAGTCAAACCCAAAGGCGTTTTACCGCTATGGAAAGTCGAAATTAAAAACGCGAGCAGGAGTATCAGACCTGAGGCTTGAAGATGGTAGTTAAGCAGATTTTGACCAGGATAAAGCTGAGGAATTGAACAGCTTCTTTTCCTCGGTGTTCACAAGAGAGGATGCGATTAACCTTCCTGCGTTTGAGGACAGACGGTTCGACACAACACTGACCCACATTGTGTTCACAGAAGAGGGTATAAGAAATAAACTATCAAAGCTAAAGGTCCATTAGAGTCCCGGCCCTGACATGGTGCATCCCAGAGTGCTAAGAGAGTTGTGCAATGAGCTTGCCGAGCCCCTGAAGATCCTGACCAGCATAGTATGTAAAGTACTTGAGAGTATTATCAGAGATGCCGCGATGGAACATCTACTACGAAACAACCTTGTAAATGATTGCGAACACGGTTTTATGCCGGGGCGCTTCTGCTTAACACAATTGCTCAGGGTATTGGATAGTTGGACCCATATTCTGGAACGGGGTGGTAATATCGATAATATATACCTAGATTTTGCCAAGGCTTTTGACAGTGTACCTCATGAAAGGCTGAAAATCAAACTGAAATGGTACAGAATTCGGGGAAATGTCCGAACGTGGATAGAAGATTTCTACATGACCGTAAGCAGTGTGTGGTGATTAATCGCACGAAATCATCATTTGTACCTGTCACAAGCGGGGTACCACAGGGCAGAGCATTGGACCCGCTGTTGTTTGTTTGTTTGTTTCATAAATGACATGCCTGATGTTGTACATTCCTCCATACAAATATTTGCGGATGACGCCAAGTTATTTCGGGAAATCAAGAACCAAGCGGACTGTGAAGAGCTGCAGAAGGATCTCTGTGAGCTCCAAGAATGGTCGAAGAAATGGCTGCTGAGATTCATTGTCACGAAGTGCAAGAGGATGCACCTGGGGCTCACCAACGGTAAGGAGGTGTGTCATATGTCCCAACGGGATGAAGAAACTGCACTATTTGAGACTGAATGTGAGGACCCAGGTGTGTATGTTGACAATGGGCTGAAGTTCTCGGGCCATTGCGAGAAGAAGGTAAATCGGACAAATAAATTATTAGGTTTTATAAGAAGGTCGTTCAGATATCTAGATGGTCCGTCCCTCGTAACGATCTTCAAGAGTGAAGTGCTTCCTCATCTGGAGTACTGTCACCCCGTCTGGTCCCCGAGATATGCAAGGGACTGTCAGTTGGTTGAAAATTTTCAAAGGAGGGCCACCAGACTGGTGTCTGCACTTCGGCACCTCAACTACCCTGAGAGATTGGAGTTCCTGAACTTGCCTAGCTTATACTACAGACGGGCAAGGGGCGACCTAATTGAGGTGTATAAGCATCTCAAGGGGCACTACTAGTCGAGTGTCGTTACTTGGAGCTGGCGGACGCTCGCCCCACAAGGAGTCACAGCTCAAGAATGAAGAAGCCGCAGGCCCAGAAAACTGTGAGGGCAAACTTTTTCGGAGTGAAAGTTGTGAACTCTTGGAACAATCTGCCAGAAAGTGTTGTGACGGCACCGAGTGTGAGCTCTTTCAAGACCAGGCTTGACCAACACTGGAGCAGGTTCAGGTACATTCAGGAGCCGGTGCATGCTCAGTACTTGCCAACAGCGAGTAACAGATTTAGTTTTAGTTTAACAAATTTATTGGCAAAGCTTGTAGTACAGTTTGCCTATTCTGAGTAATTCAGTCAGGTCTTGACACTGAGGGTGGTATCACTTCTCACTGCCACGCAGGACAGAGGTTCATACACAAAGAAATACATCATATTCATTAACAGCTATAAATGTATTGAGGTCAGATTCATATGGGTAATGTCACTGTTCACTGCCATGCAGGACAGAGGTTCGTACACGAAGAGATGCATCATATTCATTGACAGTACATATACATATATGTAAACACACACACACATATACATACATATACATACACATATACATGTACATGCACATATATATATATATACACACACGCACACATACATACATATTGTTACGCCGTCTCTTAATTTACTTAAATATCCGGGTTCTAGGCGTAACCAAACAAAAATGTGAAGTAAATTAAAAGGGAATAAAAATAGATAAAGTAAACCTTTAAGAATTTAATTAATTAAATATTAACACAATAAAGAGCCTCGTAGGCTGTCACAACAAATTGATTCACCATCGAAACTTTTAAGACACAAATGATACTAAACATCGAAACATCAAAAGAATAAAAATAAAGCATTGGATTACGTTAACACTGCATAAACATATAAAAACTAACACTGAAATTAACTAACGTGAAACAACACTGAATTACTTAAATGTATCTAAGCAAATACTGATGGACATAAATAGAGACATAAATAGGTACTCACATAGATATACCACATTGGTGGCGACAGGAACAACACAAAGAAATTAAGTATAAGTAACAGGTGACGAGTGTCACTCAAAGGATGTGGACTGTATGACAAGAGGACTGAACTGACTCCATCAGTTGGTGGGTCATATATATAAGGTCGGTTCCCGCCACGCAACCCGCCGGTGGGTCGTTTAACAATGCAGATGGTCGTTAGAGAACAAAGAATACTGGTTACAATACAAAATGGGTTTGAACAAATAATAACAGTTAAAACCTTAACAGCACAGGGTTAAGGTGACTAGATTATATAATAGTAAATACAACACACCATTACAGGAATAATATGGAGCATGGAAGCATGTAATATAAAAAAAAATAGAAAAATACGACACGGTCGTAACAATATACGTCGGTCAGATTCATGTGGGTAATGTCACTTTCACTGCCATACAGGACAGAGGTTCATACACAAGGAATGCATCATATTCATTGACACTATATATAGGTCAGATTCATGTGAGTAATGCCACTGTTCACTGCCATGCAGGACAGAGGTTCGTACACAAAGAAGGAAATACATCATATTCATTAGCAGTATATATAGGTCAGTGGATCACATACATTGGAGTCATATTCTAATTGAAGACTAATCAGTGTGGGCTAGCAAGTTTGGGATAAACAGCAAGAATGTCCTCAAGCACACCTGATTCAATGAAGTAATTACATAGTTCAAGATACAATAAGTCAGGTGGCCTGAAGTCTTTGACAGTGTCACATTCAATAATATTGTGTTCAAGTGTATGCTTTAAAGGTTTATCACAAAGTTTACATGCTGAGTGTTCCGGTATGAGTACAGCGTTACTAACTTGCCAGATGTGTCTGTATCCTAGCCTAATTCTGGCCACGACTACATCACATTGTCTGGTTTTGTCCTTATGCTGGCCAAACCGGTACCTCTTGTTACAAAATTTGTCATACTTACTAATGCTACATCTGTCAGGTCTCTCTGCATTTCTCACTTCTTCTAGATCAGAGTTCATGATTCTGATACTTGAATGTTTTTAATTACAGCATTGGACAGGCCAAGGTCACGGTCAACATTTTCTTTCTTACATGCCTCATTGGCCAGTCTATCAGCACGGTCATGATACCTCATTCCAACATGGGACGGAATCCACACAAATTCGATACGAAAGTTGTTCGACCGATCGCCCAAGCGGCTAACAAGCCGATCAGAGGTGAAGAGGATAAAAGTAAAAGATATGATAATAAGAATAATTCTACATACGGTAGTTCTCGTATATTGGATAGGACCTAAAGCAAAGTATATGGCGTGAAAGAATTGAAAAGGATTTCACCGAGTTGAAACCAGTTTGGGCTCCGCCCATTTTTACTTGGGCGCTGTCAGATTTCATTAATCGCTGGTGAATTTTGTGTAAAATATTGCTAATTACTCATATATGATTAAAATTTTATCATTACTCATAAGTTACTTTAAATAGGGGTGAACAAGTTGATTAAAGTTCTATAAATGCAAAAATTAATAATTAAAACGAACCTGAAATTCGTTGTATTGCGTGTTTGTATGCGAACAGCGGTAAACAATGTAGCAGTGAGACAAGAGCGTACGTAGTGTGATTTAAAGCTCCCACCCTGGAGTCCGGACACCCACCTTTACAACGGGCACGATTTTTTGTGTAATTTTTATTTATTGTAGACTGGTTGATTGTTTTCCTTTTTTTTTGTCTTTTTCCATAATTTTCTATGCGTTTTCTTCGCTATTTCTTTCCGCATTGTGTCCAAATAATAGTTCTCCTAATTTTATTGCTTTCTGAAGACTGTTATACAACAGTTATTCCCAAGACGCAGTACAATGTATTCTTTCTTGGCAGTCCGGGAAAGCTAACTTGTTAATTATTTCGTGCATCTTAAAGCGTCTTAATTGTAGTTGCTCTTGTACCTGCCATGGATGCGTACCAGACTCGTACAAGTCTGATACATCTAATTGTAGCTGCTCTTGTACTCAAGTAATACCAGCTAGAATTTAGGCTTGTTGAAATAAGAGACACATGGTCAATTTCCATGTAATAATCACACTATAATTCATTGATTATATGATAATTATCTAATTTTGATTATAATTATACTGTGATTATTAAATTTTCCCATTATGATTTCATTATAATCATAATTTTTAATCATCCAAAACAAATGATTATGATTATATGATGATTACATAAACATCATAAGAGATTATGATTAATAATCAGCCTCATGTCTGTCCCTCACGACCATTATGTGCACCATAGTCTTCCCTCACGACCATTATGTGCACCATAGTCTTCCCTCACGACCATTATGTGCACCATAGTCTTCCCTCACGACCATTATGTGCACCATAGACTTCCCTCACGACCATTATGTGCACCATATTGTTCCATGACTTTCCTTTATCTTCCCAATGAAATTTTGCTACATCAAATTCGAGCCGCCCGACATATTACCAACTTGCAGTAACGTGTATAATTATTACTACTTGTCAGTCACATATACTGTATTAGCTAAACCCATTGACGTGCTCCTCAAAGAATTTTCGTTGAGGAATATTTTTTTTTCTTTCACAATTATAGAGGTTCATTGTTTAGTAAGATTTCGTTACAAGCCGTTTATGATAACATCTCTCCCTAGCAATTCACACTTGTTGAGAATGCGATTCAGGTCATACATGTAATAACAAAACCCTTCAGTAATATAATATAACCCTTGAGTACTACATCATAACCCTTCAGTAATATAATATAACCCTTGAGTACTACAACATAACCCTTGAGTAATACAACATAATCATTGAGTAATATAATATAACCCTCGAGTACTACAGCATAACCCTTCAGCAATATAATATGACCCTTGAGTTCTACAACATAACCCATGAGTACAGTACAACATAACCCTTGAGTAGCACAACATAACCCTTGAGTACTACAACATAACCCTTGAGTACTACAATATAACCCTTGAGTACTACAACATAACCCTTGAGTACTGCAACATAACCCTTGAGTACTACAACATAACCCTTGAGTACTACTGTAAGAATACCTTTATTTTACCTTTTATTTTATTTATTTATTTCTATTTATTCTTTCTTCATTTCTGTTTCTCTTCTTATTCTCTTACTATTGGTTTCGACAAGTGAAGGAGGGAGTGAGGGAGAGAGAGAGAGAGAGGACTATGGAATGTGAGAAGCGAGGGGTGTGAGTGAAAGGAGGCAAATGGCTGGTTTGTGGTAAGCAGCTGCCCTCACACAAGGGGAGACAGAGCAAGAATGGACGGGGACGATGATAAAATGGGGAACAGGAATAACATGCGATAACTGAGACACTAGGGGACACTGGAGATGGTTATGTTATTGCTAATGGCTCACTGTATAACTGCATAACACCAATGACATGTATGACAATGTTTTACTCAACACCAAGGGGGAATTTATAACACTTCTTAACGGTTCTTTGTTTATTGGACACCTTCTGTTGAGATTGACAATTATATGTTAAAACAATAAACCTATTTTCTTAGCCAGTTAAACCGGGGTCACATAAATCGCAATAAATTTCGTGAAATGGATAAAACCTTAAGGGTTGTAGTGGACTCCACAGTACGCTACAGGGTAATCACCTAAATATATCCCGCCATGTTGGGAAGCCGACCACGCGCATGTCTATCCTTCACTACCTCTGACCAGACTCTGTCTTAAAACAAAGACATCTTACAGGATGCCACATGTTAATGACGTCAAGTCTCACAGGCTCTTCTTATTGGTTCAGGCCTAAAGCATTCACACTCACAGGTCACTGCGATTGGCTCACGCTTAGCGGGAAATACTCACAAACTCATGACATTATAACAATACAACATAACACATGAGTACCACAACATAACCCTTGAGAACTACAACATAACACATGAGTACCACAACATAACCCTTGAGAACTACAACATAACCCTTGAGTACTGCAACAACCCTTGAGTACTGCAACATAACCCTTGAGTACTACAACATAACACATGAGTACCACAACATACCCCTTGAGTACTGCAATATAACCCTTGAGTACTGCAACATAACCCTTGAGTACCACAACATAACCCTTGAGTACTACAACATAACACATGAGTACCACAACATAACCCTTCAGTACTACAACATAACACATGAGTACCACAACATAACCCTTGACTACTACAACATAACCCTCGAATACAACATAACCCTTGAGTACTACAACATAACCCTTGAGTACTACAACATAACACATGAGTACCACAACATAACCCTTGGCTACTACAACATAACCCTTGAATTCAACATAACCCTTGAGTACTACAACATAACACATGAGTACCACAACATAACCCTTGAGTACTACAACATAACACATGAGTACCACAACATACTCCTTGAGTACTGCAACATAACCCTTGAGTACTGCAACATAACCCTTGAGTACCACAACATAACCCTTGAGTACTACAACATAACACATGAGTACCACAACATACTCCTTGAGTACTGCAACATAACCCTTGAGTACTGCAACATAACCCCTGAGTACTACAACAAAACCCTTGAGTACTACAACATAACCCCTGAGTACTACAATATAACCCTTGAGTACTACAACATAACCCTTGAGTACCACAACATAACCCTTGACTACTACAACATAACCCTTGAGTACTACAACATAACCCTTGAGTACTACAACATAACCCTTGAGTACTGCAACATAACCCATGAGAACTACAACATAACCCTTGAGTACTGCAACATAACCCTTGAGTACTGCAACATAACCCTTGAGTACTACAACATAACCCTTAAGTACTACAACATAACACATGAGTACCACAACATAACCCTTGAATACTGCAACATAACCCTTGAATACAACATAACCCTTGAGTACTACAACATAACACATGAGTACTACAACATAACCCTTGAATACATAACCCTTGAGTACTACAACATAACACATGAGTACCACAACATAACCCTTGACTACTACAACATAACCCTTGAATTCAACATAACCCTTGAGTACTACAACATAACACATGAGTACCACAACATAACCCTTGACTACTACAACATAACCCTTGAATTCAACATAACCCTTGAGTACCACAACATAACCCTTGAGTACTACAACATAACACATGAGTACCACAACATAACCCTTGAATACAACATAACCCTTGAGTACTACAACATAACCCTTGAGTACTACAACATAACACATGAGTACCACAACATAACCCTTGACTACTACAACATAACCCTTGAATACAACATAACCCTTGAGTACTACAACATAACACATGAGTACCATAACATAACCCTTGAGTACTACAACATAACACATGAGTACCACAACATAACACATGAGTACCACAACATAACCCTTGAGTACTACAACATAACCCTTGAGTACTACAACATAACCCTTGAGTACTACAACATAACCCTTGAGTACAACATAACCCTTGAGTAACACACCATAACCTTGAGTATCACATATAACCTTGAGTAACACACCATAACCTTGAGTAACACACCATAACCTTGAGTAACACACCATAACCTTGAGTATCACACTATAACCTTGCGTAACACACCATAACCCTGAGTAACACACCATAACCCTTGAGTAACACACCATAACCTTGAGTATCACACTATAACCTTGCGTAACACACCATAACCCTGAGTAACACACCATAACCCTTGAGTAACACACCATAACCCTTGAGTAACACACCATAACCTTGAGTACCACCATGACTCTTGAGTAACACAATAACCTTGAGTATCACACTATAACCTTGAGTAACACACCATGACCAGGTAACACCATAACCCTTGAGTAACACACTATAACCGTAAACACCATAACCCTGAGTAACACACCACCAACCCTTGAGTAACACACCATAACCTTGAGTATCACACTATAACCTTGCAACACACCATAACCCTAACACACCATAACCCAGGTAACACACCATAACCCTTGAGTAACACACCATAACCAGAGTACCACCATGACTCTTAGTAACACAATAACCTTGAGTATCACACTATAACCTTGAGTAACACACCATAACCTTGAGTAACACACCATAACCTTGAGTATCACACTATAACCTTGCGTAACACACCATAACCCTGAGTAACACACCATAACCCTTGAGTAACACACCATAACCTTGAGTATCACACTATAACCTTGCGTAACACACCATAACCCTGAGTAACACACCATAACCCTTGAGTAACACACCATAACCTTGAGTACCACCATAACTCTTGAGTAACACAATAACCTTGAGTATCACACTATAACCTTGAGTAACACACCATAACCTTGAGTAACACAACATAACCCTTGACTACTACAACATAACCCTCGAATACAACATAACCCTTGAGTACTACAACATAACCCTTGAGTACTACAACATAACACATGAGTACCACAACATAACCCTTGACTACTACAACATAACCCTTGAATTCAACATAACCCTTGAGTACTACAACATAACACATGAGTACCACAACATAACCCTTGAGTACTACAACATAACACATGAGTACCACAACATACTCCTTGAGTACTGCAACATAACCCTTGAGTACTGCAACATAACCCTTGAGTACCACAACATAACCCTTGAGTACTACAACATAACACATGAGTACCACAACATACTCCTTGAGTACTGCAACATAACCCTTGAGTACTGCAACATAACCCCTGAGTACTACAACAAAACCCTTGAGTACTACAACATAACCCCTGAGTACTACAATATAACCCTTGAGTACTACAACATAACCCTTGAGTACCACAACATAACCCTTGACTACTACAACATAACCCTTGAGTACTACAACATAACCCTTGAGTACTACAACATAACCCTTGAGTACTGCAACATAACCCATGAGAACTACAACATAACCCTTGAGTACTGCAACATAACCCTTGAGTACTGCAACATAACCCTTGAGTACTACAACATAACCCTTAAGTACTACAACATAACACATGAGTACCACAACATAACCCTTGAATACTGCAACATAACCCTTGAATACAACATAACCCTTGAGTACTACAACATAACACATGAGTACTACAACATAACCCTTGAATACATAACCCTTGAGTACTACAACATAACACATGAGTACCACAACATAACCCTTGACTACTACAACATAACCCTTGAATTCAACATAACCCTTGAGTACTACAACATAACACATGAGTACCACAACATAACCCTTGACTACTACAACATAACCCTTGAATTCAACATAACCCTTGAGTACCACAACATAACCCTTGAGTACTACAACATAACACATGAGTACCACAACATAACCCTTGAATACAACATAACCCTTGAGTACTACAACATAACCCTTGAGTACTACAACATAACACATGAGTACCACAACATAACCCTTGACTACTACAACATAACCCTTGAATACAACATAACCCTTGAGTACTACAACATAACACATGAGTACCACAACATAACCCTTGAGTACTACAACATAACACATGAGTACCACAACATAACACATGAGTACCACAAAATTAACCCTTGAGTACTACAACATAACCCTTGAGTACTACAACATAACCCTTGAGTACAACATAACCCTTGAGTAACACACCATAACCTTGAGTATCACATATAACCTTGAGTAACACACCATAACCTTGAGTAACACACCATAACCTTGAGTAACACACCATAACCTTGAGTATCACACTATAACCTTGCGTAACACACCATAACCCTGAGTAACACACCATAACCCTTGAGTAACACACCATAACCTTGAGTATCACACTATAACCTTGCGTAACACACCATAACCCTGAGTAACACACCATAACCCTTGAGTAACACACCATAACCTTGAGTACCACCATAACTCTTGAGTAACACAATAACCTTGAGTATCACACTATAACCTTGAGTAACACACCATAACCTTGAGTAACACCATAACCCTTGAGTAACACTATAACCTTGCGTAACACACCATAACCCTGAGTAACACACCATAACCCTTGAGTAACACACCATAACCTTGAGTATCACACTATAACCTTGCGTAACACACCATAACCCTAGTAACACACCATAAACACACCATAACCTTGAGTACCACCATAACTCTTGAGTAACACAATAACCTTGAGTATCACACTATAACCTTGAGTAACACACCATAACCTTGAGTAACACACCATAACCCTTGAGTAACACACCATAACCTTGAGTAACACACCATAACCTTGAGTAACACCATAACCCTTGAGTAACACACCATAACCTTTGAGTAACACACCATAACCTTGAGTAACACACTATAACCTTGAGTAACACCATAACCCTTGAGTAACACACCATAACCTTGAGTAACACACCATAACCTTGAGTAACACATCATAACCTTGAGTAACACACCATAACCCTGAGTAACCCACCATAACCTTGAGTAACACATCATAACCTTGAGAAACACACCATAACCTTGAGTAACACACCATCAGGGCCGGACTCAGCAGTGGGCGAAGTGGGCAGCTGCCCAGGGGCCTTCACAATCTGGGGGCCTCCACATATTACAATATTTTATTTATTTTTTTATTCATTTGGATTATTTTTATTTTCATTCTTTAAAATTCATGTTTATCTATTCCATCACGTAAAACTATGTTCAGCAAGAAGTGTGATAGAAATTAGGCTAGCTACTCCTTGAAATTCATGAATACCTGGTTTTCCTATGAACGGTATATTTTTAATGAATGCTATTGTTTGTGTTGCTAATAATATATTTAGAATTCCACAAACATATATTGATTAAAAATGAACTACATGGAATAACGAAATTGAGATTAAGAAAAAAATAAATAAAATATTTTTTTCATTATCACTTCCATTACGAATGCCATCAGGGCGCTGTGTTCTAATTTCCTCAATATAACTGCATATGGCTTCAAAATTCTCCAAAGATGTGTTCAAATTTCAAAATTTTCCCGGGGGACTCCCAGATGTTTAGGCTTGCTTCAGTCGCTTCCGCTAAATTTAATTTCGCTAAGTTTAAGTCCACTAACAAAATTTATACATGTTTGTTCCTGTCTGTTGTAAGCGTGTGATGCAGCGATGCGTGTCTCCAACAGCCAGTCAGGCACGCTTGGCTGACTGCGTGTTAGTACGTGTAAAGTTTAGAGTTTTCTGTTTATTACATGACTAAGACCAACAATAAGTTATATAAAAATGCACTGGTATAATGACTAAGACCAACAATAAGTTATGTAAAAATGCACTGGTTTAATGACTAAGACCAACAATAAGTTATATAAAAATGCACTGGTATAATGACTAAGACCAATAATAAGTTATATAAAAATGCACTGGTATAATGACAAAGACCAACAATAAGTTATATAAAAATGCACTGGTATAATGACTAAGACCAACAATAAGTTATGTAAAAATGCACTGGTATAATGACTAACACCAACAATAAGTTATATAAAAATGCACTGGTATAATGACAAAGACCAACAATAAGTTATATAAAAATGCACTGGTATAATGATTAAGACCAACAATAACTTATATAAAAATGCACTGGTATAATGTGTATGTGGTTGGTATTGCATATTTACATGAATAATGAATAAGGCCGATAGGTTGTATGAGAATGCAAATTAATTATTTGTGAAATTGTGTACAGTGTACACCTTGATAAGCTGATCATCATCTGATCTTGGCATGATGCTATTTGCTACCTATGCTATACAGTACTACACTTTCTGTCTTTTCGTACAGTAAATAAAGATTATAAAGTGAATGTTGAAACTTGAATGTAAACTAACGTTTAATTTCATTTATTCATTTAATTATTTGTGTACACCTTGATCATCATCTATTCTTGGCATGCTATACCTTTTTGGAAAGCTCTATGACTAAGCTACAAGACAACATGTGAAAATTTCAGCTCTCTAGGTCTGTTTTTAAGGGTTTTAGAGCCAAAAAAAAAAAGAAGCAAAATTCATATAATAAAAGTTAGCGGTTAGCGTTAGCTTAGGCTAATTTTTTTTAGCTGTTTAGCGGTTTAGCGTTAGTGAAGTTAACTTTTTAGTTAGCGGATTAGCCGTTAGCGAAGCTAACTCTTCGTTTAGCTGTGCCCACCACTGCCTCAACATTACATGAACTATTTGTACTACTTGTTCTCCTCAGCATTCTGCGCCACTCTACCTGAGACGCACGGTCCCTACACCAGTGCGAGCCGGGCTGTGGGTGTGTGTAGTGGCGGGGGCGTGTGTGGTAGCGTGGGCATGCGTAGGCGTGGCGGCAACACCCCAGAACTTCCCCGAGGCCTCCGAGGACAACCACTTCATCTTCAAAGCTGATGGGACATATTCCTTTTCCTACGATACTGGTAAGTGTGTTGTTATGTAATGTTATGTGTACAGTAAGTCCTCGTTTAGCATCGCCCCGCTTAACGTTGTTTCGGTACTACGTCGCTGAACTTTAGAGACCAAAGATTCGTTAAACGTCCTGGTGATCGGATACTACGTTGTTTTGCGTCGTCACAGACTACTTTCTACGGCGCATCACCCACTTTTGTCTGGCCGCGCTACGCTCTCTCGGCTTGGCGCGCTGCCCTCACTCACATAACGTCACAGCACCCACCTAAGCGATGCCAAGCCAGTCTCTGTTACGACTTCACATAATTCGTGCGTGTTTAAGTGTTTTTGCTCTAAAACTGTACTCTAACCATTCGAAACAGCTTCCAAGCGCCCATCAAGTGCTACTGATGCTAGTTTAGTGAAGAGGCAACATAAGATCATTACCCTTGCTACGAAAATGGATGTATTAACCCAATTTGAAAAAGGGGAACGTGCTGTGGACATAGCCACTGTGCTTGGTCTAACCCCCACAACGTTGCGAACTATCCGGACCAACGCTGACAAGATTAAGGTTAGTTCTGGAAGTGGTTCTTCTCTGAGTGCTACTAAGACGACTCGTTCTAGAAGCACTGTGATAGAGAAGGTAGAAAAGATGCTGGCAGTGTGGATAGAGGACCAGAATCAACACAAAGCACCTGTGAGCCTTATGGTTACCCAGCATAAAGCCAGATCCTTGTTTGATGACATAAAGGAAGAAGAGGGAGAAGGATCGAAGGAAGAGACCTTTAAGGCCAGCCGAGGATGGTTTCAACGATTTAAGTGCAGGTATAACTTCCACAATATTAAGATGACTGGTGAAGCTGCCAGTTCAGATACGGTTGCGGCCGAGACATTCCCGCCAGAATTCAAACAGGTTATCCAGCAAGGAGGCTACTCATTGAAGCAAGTCTTCAATGTGGATGAAACTGGTCTCTTTTGGAAGAGGATGCCTGAGAGGACCTATATCTCCAAGGAGGAGAAAAGAGCGCCAGGTTTTAAAGCGGCAAAAGACCGCTTGACGCTGCTGTTTGGCGCGAACGCTGCCGGCGACTTCAAGCTGAAGCCTATGCTGATCTCGCGCTGCTAACACACGCGCCCTGAAAGGTTACTCTAAGGATCACCTTCCTGTCATTTACAAGGCAAAAAGAAGGCATGGATAACAGGCGCCATATTTAGCCAGTGGTTAAACGTGTACGCCGTCCCTACACCGAAGGAATACTGTGCCAAGGAGAACCTTAACTTCAAAATTCTTCTGATCCTTGACAATGCTCCAGCTCATCCTCCCAATCTCGACGACTTGCATGATAGTGTAAAAGTTGTATTCCTGCCTCCCAACACGACAGCACTGACGCAGCCAATGGACCAATGCGTCATCGTCATATTCAAGGAGTATTATTTATGCCGTACAATGGCCCAGCTGCTCAAGGCTACAGACGGAGAAAATAAACCTAGAATCTGAGAATATTGGCGTGGCTTAAACATTCTTAATGCAATTGACAACATTGGCAAAGCATGGGAAGGGATTTCAGAAAGTTGCCTGAATGGTGTGTGGCTTAAATTGTGGTTTGAGTGCGTCAACAGTTTTACGGTTGTTATATATGTGTATGTTTATATGCTGCCTTTATTGATTATATATACATTATATATTATGTTACTGCTTACCAAAGTTAGAATGTGTTTAGGCCTGTGTAATCACGAATGTGTTAGGCAAGTGGTACACAACAACAACAATAAACGACCTGAGTAAGAGTCAGCATGTGGCTTCTCATTCTCCCATTAAATCATGTAAGATACTACAACGGTATTCAGGGACTTATAGTCCTAGCTGTGAATAGGAATATCCTCAGCTTGGCTAGACAGGCAGGCTTTGATGAGCTGGAATCAGAGGATATTGAGGACGACCTGTTATCCCATACAGAAGAGCACACCAGCGAAGATCTGCAACAATTAACAGAACACAGCCCCATTGAAGACGACGATGACGACGAAGAAGAAACTCAACGAATGCTAACTTCAAAGAGGATGGCAGAATCGTTCAACGTGTTCCAGCAAGCAATGTAAATCCTTATAGATGACGACCCGAACAGAAAATGTAGCTCAAAGGTTCAACGCAGAATTGATGACAGTCTTGGTTGTTACACTGAGATCTATAAGGAGAAGAAGAAGAGTAGCATCATGCAGTCAACACTGGATTCATATGTTCGTCACGGGAGGGCAGAAGCAGCTTCTTCGCAACAGCCGGCAGCCGAGGAGGAGCAAACAACAACGGAGGAGGAGCAAACTTCGAGGAGGACCAAACAGCGGCGGAGGAACCGTAGTCAGAACAGGAGGAGGAGGAGGCAGCTGCAGAGTCTCAGTGACACATCACCCTACTCCTCTCCCGCCCTCCTCCACTCCCACCCTCCTCCTCCGCTCCTGCCATACTCCTCCCCTACCGCGATCCTCCTCCTTTGCTCCACTACCCACCACACACATGCTCTACCACCTCCACCCATCGGTGAGTACCAATACAAACTATCTATATACTATTTTCTATACAAATGGCAATGATTTTCTGTATATGTAATGTTTTTCATGGACCAAAGGGAGGCTCAGGAACATAACTCCCGTATTTTATCTATTTCTTAAGGGTGAAATTTGATCCGCTTAACGTTGTTCGTATAACGTCGAATTTTCAGGAACGTAACCATGAAGTAAAGCGAGAACTTACTGTACTGTTGAACCTGTGTGTACTGTTGAACCTGTGTGTACTGTTGAACCTGTGTGTACTGTTGAACCTGTGTGTACTGTTGAACCTGTGTGTAATGTTGAACCTGTGTCTACTGTTGAACCTGTGTGTACTGGTAAACCTGTGCGTACTGTTGAACCTGTGTGTACTGTTGAAATTGTGTCTACTCTTGAACCTGTGTGTGCTGTTGAACCTGTGTGTACTGTTGAACCTGTGTGTACTGTTGAAATTGTGTCTACTATTGAACCTGTGTGTACTATTGAACCTCTGTGTACTATTGAACCTGTGTGTAATGTTGAAATTGTGTGTAATGTTGAAATTGTGTGTGCTGTTGAACTTGTGTGTGCTATTGAACCTGTGTGTACTGTTCAACCTGTGTGTACTGTTGAAATTGTGTCTACTGTTGAACCTGTGTACTGTTGAACCTGTGTGTACTGTTGAACCTCTGTGTACTGTTGAAATTGTGTCTACTGTTGAACCTGTGTGTATTGTTGAACCTGTGTGTACTTTTGAACCTGTATGTAATGTTGAAATTGTCTATTGTTGAAACTGTGTGTACTGTTGAACCTGTGTGTACTGTTGAACTTGTGTGTACTGTTGAACCTGTGTGAAATGTTGAAATTGTCTACTGTTGAACCTGTGTATACTGTTGAACCTGTGTGTACTGTTGAACCTGTGTGTACTGTTTAACCTGTGTGTGCTGTTAAACCTGTGTGTACTGTTGAAATTGTGTCTAAAGTTGAAAATGTGTGTACTGTTGAACCTGTGTGTAATGTTGAAATTGTGCATTCTGTTGAACCTGAGTGTACTGTTGAACCTGTGTGTACTGTTGAACCTGTGTCTACTGTAGAACCTGTGTGTACTGTTGAAATTGTGTCTACTGTTGAACCTATGTGTACTGTTTAACCTGTGTGTGCTGTTGAACCTGTGTGTACTGTTGAAATTGTATCTACTGTTGAACCTGTGTGTACCATTGAACCTATGTGTATTGTTGAACCTGTGTGTAATGTTGAACCTGTGTGTACTGTTGAACCTGTGTGTACTGTTGAAATTGTGTCTACTGTTGAACCTGTGTGTATTGTTGAACATGTGTGTAATTTTGAACCTGTGTGTAATGTTGAAATTGTGTCTACTGTTGAAATTGTGTGTACTGTTGAACATGTGTGTACTGTTGAACCTGTGTGTACTGTTGAACCTGTGTGTACTGTTGAACCTGTGTGAAATGTTGAAATTGTGTCTACTGTTAAACCTGTATATACTGTTGAACCTGTGTGTACTGTTGAACCTGTGTATACTGTTGAACCTGTGTGTGCTGTTAAACCTGTGTGTACTGTTGAAATTGTGTCTAAAGTTGAAAATGTGTGTACTGTTGAACCTGTGTGTAATGTTGAAATTGTGTATACTGTTGAACCTGAGTGTACTGTTGAACCTGTGTCTACTGTAGAACCTGTGTGTACTGTTGAAATTGTGTCTACTGTTGAACCTATGTGTACTGTTTAACCTGGTTGTGCTGTTGAACCTGTGTGTACTGTTGAAATTGTGTCTACTGTTGAACCTGTGTGTACCATTGAACCTGTGTACTGTTGAACCTGTGTGTAATGTTGAAATTGTGTGTGCTGTTGAATTTGTGTGTTATGTTGAACCTGTGTGTTCTGTTGAACCTATGTGTACTGTTGAACCTGTGTGTACTGTTGAACCTGTGTGTTATGTTGAAATTGTGTGTGCTGTTGAACCTGTGTGTTCTGTTGAGCCTGTGTGTACTGTTGAACCAGTGTGATAGTTGAACCTGTGTGTACTATTGACCCTGTGTGTACTGTTGAACATGTGTGTACTGTTGAACCTGTGTGTAATCTTGAAATTTAATGTACTGTTGAACCTTTGTGTACTGCTGAACCTATGTGTACTGTTGAACCTGTGTCAACTGTAGAACCTGTGTGTAATGTTGAAATTGTGTCTACTGTTGAACCTGTGTGTACTGTTGAACCTGTGTGTGCTGTTGAACCTATGTGTACTGTTGAAATTGTGTGTACTGTTGAACCTGTGTGTACTGTTGAAATTGTGTGTACTGTTGAACCTGTGTGTAATGTTGAAATTGTGTGTGCTGTTGAACTTGTGTGTACTGTTGAAATTGTGTCTACTGTTGAACCTGTGTGTATTGTTGAACCTGTGTGTACTTTTGAACCTGTGTGTAATGTTGAAATTGTGTCTACTGTTGAAACTGTGTGTACTGTTGAACATGTGTGTACTGTTGAACCTGTATGTACCGTTGAACCAGTGTGTACTGTTGAACCTGTGTATACTGTTGAACCTGTGTGAAATGTTGAAATTGTGTCTACTGTTGAACCTGTGTATACTGTTGAATCTGTGTGCACTGTTGAACCTGTGTGTACTGTTGAACCTGTGTGTGCTGTTAAACCTGTGTGTACTCTTGAAATTGTGTCTAAAGTTGAAAATGTGTGTACTGTTGAACCTGTGTGTAATGTTGGAATTGTGCATACTGTTGAACCTGAGTGTACTGTTGAACCTGTGTGTACTGTTGAACCTGTATCTACTGTAGAACCTGTGTGTACTGTTGAAATTGTGTCTACTGTTGAACCTATGTGTACTGTTTAACCTGTGTGTGCTGTTGAACCTGTGTGTACTGTTGAAATTGTGTCTACTGTTGAAC
Source organism: Homarus americanus (assembly GCF_018991925.1). Taxonomy (NCBI): domain Eukaryota; kingdom Metazoa; phylum Arthropoda; class Malacostraca; order Decapoda; family Nephropidae; genus Homarus; species Homarus americanus. The sequence goes on along the minus strand of NW_024722227.1, from coordinate 20,796,372 downwards.
CTGTGTGTATTGTTGAACCTGTGTGTACTTTTGAACCTGTGTGTAATGTTGAAATTGTGTCTACTGTTGAAACTGTGTGTACTGTTGAACATGTGTGTACTGTTGAACATGTGTGTACTGTTGAACCTGTGTGTACTGTTGAACCTGTGTGTACTGTTGAACCCAGTGAATGTTGAACCAGTTCACTGTTGAACCCAGTATACTGTTAAATCTGTGTGTACTGTTGAACCTATGTGTACTGTTGAACCTGTGTGTGCTGTTAAACCTGTGTGTACTCTTGAAATTGTGTCTAAAGTTGAAAATGTGTGTACTGTTGAACCTGTGTGTAATGTTGGAATTGTGCATACTGTTGAACCTGAGTGTACTGTTGAACCTGTGTGTATTGTTGAACCTGTGTCTACTGTAGAACCTGTGTGTACTGTTGAAATTGTGTCTACTGTTGAACCTATGTGTACTGTTTAACCTGTGTGTGCTGTTGAACCTGTGTGTACTGTTGAAATTGTGTCTACTGTTGAACCTGTGTGTATTGTTGAACCTGTGTGTACTTTTGAACCTGTGTGTAATGTTGAAATTGTGTCTACTGTTAAAACTGTGTGTACTGTTGAACATGCGTGTACTGTTGAACCTGTGTGTACTGTTGAACCTGTGTGTACTGTTGAACCTGTGTGAAATGTTGAAATTGTGTCTACTGTTGAACCTGTGTATACTGTTGAATCTGTGTGTACTGTTGAACCTGTGTGTACTGTTGAACCTGTGTGTGCTGTTAAACCTGTGTGTGCTCTTGAAATTGTGTCTAAAGTTGAAAATGTGTGTACTGTTGAACCTGTGTGTAATGTTGGAATTGTGCATACTGTTGAACCTGAGTGTACTGTTGAACCTGTGTGTATTGTTGAACCTGTGTCTACTGTAGAACCTGTGTGTACTGTTGAAATTGTGTCTACTGTTGAACCTATGTGTACTGTTTAACCTGTGTGTGCTGTTGAACCTGTGTGTACTGTTGAAATTGTGTCTACTGTTGAACCTGTGTGTATTGTTGAACCTGTGTGTACTTTTGAACCTGTGTGTAATGTTGAAATTGTGTCTACTGTTGAAACTGTGTGTACTGTTGAACATGTGTGTACTGTTGAACATGTGTGTACTGTTGAACCTGTGTGTACTGTTGAACCTGTGTGTACTGTTGAACCTGTGTGTACTGTTGAACCTGTGTGTGCTGTTAAACCTGTGTGTACTGTTGAAATTGTGTCTAAAGTTGAAAATTTGTGTACTGTTGAACCTGTGTGTAATGTTGAAATTGTGTACTCTGTTGAACCTGAGTGTACTGTTGAACCTGTGTGTACTGTTGAACCTGTGTCTACTGTAGAATCTGTGTGTACTGTTGAAATTGTGTCTACTGTTGAACCTATGTGTACTGTTTAACCTGTGTGTGCTGTTGAACCTGTGTGTACTGTTGAAATTGTGTCTACTGTTGAACCTGTGTGTACCATTGAACCTATGTGTACTGTTGAACCTGTGTGTAATGTTGAAATTGTGTGTGCTTTTGAATTTGTGTATTATGTTCAACCCGTGTGTTCTGTTGAACCTATGTGTACTGTTTAACCTGTGTGTACTGTTGAACCTGTGTATTATGTTGAAATTGTGTGTGCTGTTGAACCTGTGTGTTCTGTTGAGCCTGTGTGTACTGTTGAACCAGTGTGATTGTTGAACCTGTGTGTACTATTGACCCTGTGTGTACTGTTGAACCTGTGTGTACTGTTGAACCTGTGTGTACTGTTGAACCTGTGTGTATTCTTGAAATTGTATGTACTGTTGAACCTGTGTGTACTGCTGAACCTATGTGTACTGTTGAACCTGTGTCAACTGTAGAACCTGTGTGTAATGTTGAAATTGTGTCTACTGTTGAACCTGTGTGTACTGTTGAGCCTGTGTGTACTGTTGAACCTGTGTGTACTGTTGAAAGTGTGTGTACTGTTGACCCTGTGTGTACTGTTGAAATTGTGTATACTGTTGAACCTGTGTGTAATGTTGAAATTGTTTGTGCTGTTGAACTTGTGTGTACTGTTGAACATGTTTCTACAATTGAACCTGTGTGTATTGATTGAACCTGTGTGCATTGTTAAACCTGTGTATGCTGATGAACCTGTGTGTACTGTTGAACTTGTGTGTACTGTTGAACCTGTGTGTAATGTTGAAATTGTGTCTACTGTTGAACCTGTGTGTATTGTTGAACCTGTGTGTACTTTTGAACCTGTGTGTAATGTTGAAATTGTGTCTACTGTTGAAACTGTGTGTACTGTTGAACCTGTGTGTACTGTTGAACCTGTGTGAAATGTTGAAATTGTGTCTACTGTTGAACCTGTGTATACTGTTGAACCTGTGTGTACTGTTGAACCTGTGTGTACTGTTGAACCTGTGTGTGCTGTTAAACCTGTGTGTACTGTTGAAAATGTGTGTACTGTTGAACCTGTGTGTAATGTTGAAATTATGCATACTGTTGAACCTGAGTGTACTATTGAACCTGTGTGTACTGTTGAACCTGTGTCTACTGTAGAACCTGTGTGTACTGTTGAAATTGTGTGTACTGTTTAACCTATGTGTACTGTATAACCTGTGTGTGCTGTTGAACCTGTGTGTACTGTTGAAATTGTGTCTACTGTTGAACATGTGTGTACCATTGAACCTATGTGTACAGTTGAACCTGTGTGTAATTTTGTACCTGTGTGTAATGTTAAACCTGTGTGTACTGTTGAAATTGTGTCTACTGTTGAACCTGTGTGTATTGTTGAACCTGTGTGTACTTTTGAACCTGTGTGTAATGTTGAAATTGTGTCTACTGTTAAAACTGTGTGTACTGTTGAACATGTGTGTACTGTTGAACCTGTGTGTACTGTTGAACCTGTGTGTACTGTTGAACCTGGGTGTACTGTTGAACCTGTGTGAAATGTTGAAATTGTGTCTACTGTTGAACCTGTGTATACTGTTGAATCTGTGTGTACTATTGAACCTGTGTGTACTGTTGAACCTGTGTGTGCTGTTAAACCTGTGCGTACTCTTGAAATTGTGTCTAAAGTTGAAAATGTGTGTACTGTTGAACCTGTGTGTAATGTTGGAATTGTGCATACTGTTGAACCTGAGTGTACTGTTGAACCTGTGTGTACTGTTGAACCTGCGTCTACTATAGAACCTGTGTGTACTGTTGAAATTGTGTCTACTGTTGAACCTATGTGTACTGTTTAACCTGTATGTGCTGTTGAACCTGTGTGTACTGTTGAAATTGTGTCTACTGTTGAACCTGTGTGTATTGTTGAACCTGTGTGTATTTTTGAACCTGTGTGTAATGTTGAAATTGTGTCTACTGTTGAAACTGTGTGTACTGTTGAACATGTGTGTACTGTTGAACCTGTGTGTACTGTTGAACCTGTGTGTGCTGTTAAACCTGTGTGTACTGTTGAAATTGTGTCTAAAGTTGAAAATTTGTGTACTGTTGAACCTGTGTGTAATGTTGAAATTGTGTACTCTGTTGAACCTGAGTGTACTGTTGAACCTGTGTGTACTGTTGAACCTGTGTCTACTGTAGAACCTGTGTGTACTGTTGAAATTGTGTCTACTGTTGAACCTGTGTGCTGTTTGCTGTGTGTGGCTGAACCTGTGTGTGTACTGTTGAGTGTGTCTGCTGTTGAACCTGTGTGTACCGTGAACCTATGTACTGTTTAACCTGTGTGTACTGTGTTGAACCTGTGTGTATGTTCCGTGTGTGTGCTTTCTGTTGAACCTGTGTGTGTTCTGTTGAGCCTGTGTGTACTTTTGAACCAGTGTGATTGTTGAACCTGTGTGTACTATTGACCCCTGTGTGTACTGTTGAACCTGTGTGTACTGTTGAAATTGTGTCTAAGTTGAAAATTTGTGTACTGTTGGCAGACCTGTGTGTAATGTTGAAATTGTGTACTCTGTTGAACCTGTGTACTGTGTTGAACCTGTGTGTACTGCTGAACCTGTGTGTACTGTTGAAAGTGTGTGTACTGTTGACCCTGTGTGTACTGTTGAAATTGTGTATACTGTTGAACCTGTGTGTAATGTTGAAATTGTTTGTGCTGTTGAACTTGTGTGTACTGTTGAACATGTTTCTACAATTGAACCTGTGTGTATTGATTGAACCTGTGTGCATTGTTAAACCTGTGTATGCTGATGAACCTGTGTGTACTGTTGAACTTGTGTGTACTGTTGAACCTGTGTGTACTGTTGAACCTGTGTGTACTGTTGAAATTGTGTCTATTGTTGAACCTGTGTGTATTGTTGAACATGTGTGTAATTTTGAACCTGTGTGTAATGTTGAAATTGTGTCTACTGTTGAAACTGTGTGTACTGTTGAACATGTGTGTACTGTTGAACCTGTGTGTACTGTTGAACCTGTGTGTACTGTTGAACCTGTGTGAAATGTTGAAATTGTGTCTACTGTTAAACCTGTATATACTGTTGAACCTGTGTGTACTGTTGAACCTGTGTGTACTGTGGAACCTGTGTGTGCTGTTAAACCTGTGTGTACTGTTGAAATTGTGTCTAAAGTTGAAAATGTGTGTACTGTTGAACCTGTGTGTAATGTTGAAATTGTGTATACTGTTGAACCTGAGTGTACTGTTGAACCTGTGTCTACTGTAGAACCTGTGTGTACTGTTGAAATTGTGTCTACTGTTGAACCTATGTGTACTGTTTAACCTGGTTGTGCTGTTGAACCTGTGTGTACTGTTGAAATTGTGTCTACTGTTAAACCTGTGTATGCTGATGAACCTGTGTGTACTGTTGAACTTGTGTGTACTGTTGAACCTGTGTGTACTGTTGAACCTGTGTGTACTGTTGAAATTGTGTCTACTGTTGAACCTGTGTGTATTGTTGAACATGTGTGTAATTTTGAACCTGTGTGTAATGTTGAAATTGTGTCTACTGTTGAAACTGTGTGTACTGTTGAACATGTGTGTACTGTTGAACCTGTGTGTACTGTTGAACCTGTGTGTACTGTTGAACCTGTGTGAAATGTTGAAATTGTGTCTACTGTTAAACCTGTATATACTGTTGAACCTGTGTGTACTGTTGAACCTGTGTGTACTGTGAACCTGTGTGTGCTGTTAAACCTGTGTGTACTGTTGAAATTGTGTCTAAAGTTGAAAATGTGTGTACTGTTGAACCTGTGTGTAATGTTGAAATTGTGTATACTGTTGAACCTGAGTGTACTGTTGAACCTGTGTCTACTGTAGAACCTGTGTGTACTGTTGAAATTGTGTCTACTGTTGAACCTATGTGTACTGTTTAACCTGGTTGTGCTGTTGAACCTGTGTGTACTGTTGAAATTGTGTCTACTGTTGAACCTGTGTGTACATAAGAACATAAGAACATAAGAATGGAGGAAACTGCAGCGGGCCTATTGGCCCATACTGGGCAGTCCCGTTTACACCCAACCCCTATTGCTCATATGAGCATCCAACCTATGTTTGAAGCAATTCAGCGTATTCGAGTTAATGATGATATTTGGTAACTTGTTCCATTCATCCACTACTCTGTTTCCAAACCAGTGTTTACCTATTTCACGCCTAAATCTAAATTTGTCTAATTTAAAACCATTGTTACGAGTTCGCTCCTGGTTGGATAATTTGAGTACCTTTGTAATGTCCCCTTTGTTTAGCCCTGTCTTCCACTTATACACCTCTATCAGGTCGCCCCTCGCTCTACGTCTCTCGAGGGAGTGCAAATTAAGATGCTTTAACCTGTCTCTATACTCAAGGTTCCTAATGCCTGGGATTAGTCTTGTCATTCTCCTCTGAATTCTTTCCAAGGATTCTATATCCATTCTGTAATACGGTGACCAGAACTGAACTGCATAATCCAGGTGTGGTCTCACAAGAGCAAGATACAGTTTTAGGATGACCTCAGCTAGTTCGAAATCTAACACTCCTTTTGTGCTGTCCTACCATTTAGCCTTGTTAATGAAAGCAAAACACATTGTTTACTTAGCTATATTCCTACTTATCATTACTCCTAAATCTCTCAAGAGTCGATTTCTATGGCATCGTTGTTCATCTGGTATCTGGTTTCTGTTTACATCTCCTATACTGAGTACTTCTTATATTTGTCGACATTGAATTTCATCTGCCATTTTTCAGACCATCTGAAAATTTCTTTAGATCTTCCTGTAGTTTTGCCGAGTCCTCGTCAGATTTAATAACACGTCCTATTTTAGTGTCATCAGCAAATTTACTTATGTTGCTGTCTATGCCGATATCTATGTCGTTTATGTATATAATAAATAATAATGGTCCAAGTACTGAGCCTTGGGGAACTCCACTTGTGACGTTGCTCCAATGGGATTTAGTGCCGTTAATGCTCACTCGCTGTTTCCTGTCCTGTAACCACGCTCTAATCCATTTAAGGATGTCACCTTTGATGCCATGAGCTTCTACCTTTCTAATTAGTCTTTCGTGGGGGACTCTGTCGAAGGCTTTGCTAAAGTCGAGATATACCACATCATAATTGTGCCCCTCGTCCACTGATTCAAAAACTGATGAAAAGAATGTTAATAGATTAGTTAGGCAAGAACGTCCGCTTGTGAAGCCATGCTGGGAATCATTGATCAATCTGTGCTTCTCCAGGTGATTTCGAATAGAGTTTGAAATGATTGCTTCCAGTAATTTGCCTACTATTGATGTTAGACTGATTGGGCGGTAGTTAGAGGATAGTGATCTATCCCCCTTCTTGAAAATCGGTATTACATTCGCTATCCTCCAGGATTCTGGTACTACACCTGTTTTAAGGACATGTTAAACAACTTTGCTATGGGCATACTAAGCTCTTCCTTACATTCCTTTAATACTCTGGCAAATATCTCATCGGGACCAGGTGACTTATTAGGCTTTAGTTTGTCTATTTGCTTACTAACATCGTTACTAGTCACTACTATCTCTCTTAATTTGTTTTCTTCACTATCTCTGAATAGAGTCGGTACTCTCGGGTATCATGTTTAAATTTCGGTGGTGAAAACTGTTGAAAAATATTTATTCAAATTATTGCTCATTTCTCCGTCGTATCAGTGAGCTCGCCGGAGTCTAACCCGTATTGGTCCAATCTTTTCTCGTTTTTAGTTTGATACATTTGGTAGAATCCTTTGGGGTTTGTCTTCGCCTCCCTTGCTATCCTTACCTCATTATTCCTCTTTGCTTTCCTTATCTCGGTTTTTAACTCTACCTCAATACCCTATAATAGTCCCGGAGGTGAATTTCGCACGATTTATCCTTCTACCTATAGCCTTCCTTTGGCCAATGATGTTCTTTAAATAATTATTTATCCATTTAGGGTCATTGTTGTCTGATCTGAGTTTTTTGTATGGTATGTTCTGCCTTTGTGCGTTAAGTAACTCACTATTTAAATTATCGTGGAACTCGGCAATCTCAGATCTCGTTATCAGGTCGGTGTCATCTGTCAGGTTCACGGCCAAGCGCGACACCCCCTCTCTCAGCTGCCTCTTTAAACTGTCAAAGTTGGCCCTTCTGAAATCTGGTACTTTAGTGGAATTTTCCTTACGTCTGCCCTGAAAATCTAACTGGAATCGAATTTCTTTGTGATCGCTGTTTGCAAGTTCGTTCCCTACCTCGACATTGTTAATGAGGTTTTCTCTGTTCGTCAGAACTAAATCAGTATATTATTACCCCGTGTGGGTTCGGTTATATGTTGACTTAGGAAACAGTCCTGGATCGTCTCGAGAAAATCCTCTGATTCTGAGTTACCCGTAAGGACAGTCCAATCTATTTGGCCAAGGTTAAAGTCGCCTACTATACAGACTTTGTTGTGTATGGAAGCCCTGCGCATTTCATCCCAGATAAGTCGCTCATTGACGCTATCAAGATTGGGGGTCTATATATTACCCCTGTGATTAATTTTTCCCGACCGTCGCTTAATTCTATCCAAATTGTTTCTGTATTCCTCTCAGTTTTTATTTCCTTATTTATTTCACACTTCAGATTATCCCTAACATAGATTGCTACTCCGCCTCCTTTTCTGGTCTGCCTATCGGTATGGAACAGTTTGTAACCCGCAATTTGGTATTCGACTGGTAATTCACGTGTGTCTAGGTTGATCCATGTTTCAGTGAATGCAATTATATCGATTTCTTCGGTACATACCAAGGCCTTAATATCATCCATTTTGTTTCTCATACTTCTACTGTTCGCGTAGTATACATTTAAGTTAGTCGTGTTCTGAGTCCTTCCCTTACCGCGTTTAGTTTTAAATTCCCTGTCTAATTTAGTTTTGTCATCATTCCTAACACTATTTCCCTGTAATCTTTCGCCTTGTTTACCCGCTCCCACTGCAGTCTCCTCCACCCCCGTGCTCCTATGTTCTCTTAGCAGTTTAAAGACTTCGATATCTTTTGAACTGCCCCCTCTAGAGCCCCAGCCAGGGTTGCTACTCCATCCCTAGACAGGTGCACCCCATCCCTAGCATAAAGGTCCCTTCTGCCATAGAAGTTGTCCCAGTTGTCAATGAATGGGACTGATATTGACTTGCAATATCTGTCAAGACGGTCGTTAACACCAACTGCCCTTGACAACCATTCACTGCCAACTCTCCTTCTAGGCAGGACACCGCATATGATAGGGATCCCTCCCTTAGTCCTAATACGATCTATGGCTGCCTTGAACTTATCAAGAAGTTCCTCGCTCCTACACCGGCCAATATCATTGCCTCCTGCACTGAGGCAGATAATGGGTTTGTTCCCATTACCAGACAAGATATTGTCCATCCTGTCAATTATATCCCCCACCCCAGCTCCTGGCAAACACACCCTCATCTTATTTTTGTTTTTACCACAAAAGGCCCTGTCCATGTACCTTACCTGTGAGTCACCAACAATTAAAGTTTTTATACCTTCCTTGTCATCCCTGCCCCTGACTGTACTAACGTCCAATTCGTCTATCAAGGGACTGAACGGGTTGGTACACTTAGCTGTTGTTGTCGTTGTTGTCGTATCCTTTGAGTGCTTCTTGACCACCAGCTTGGTCCTCCCACTACTCACGACTTTCCACTCGTTTGATTTTTCGTCAGACACTGGCTTTACTCGTCCAGCCTCTCCTTTTAACTTCGCCAGCTCTTTCCTTAATTTCAGGTTCTCCAACGTGGCCCTCTCAATTTCTAACTTGGCCCTCGCCAATTCTTCAGTGGACCACTCCAGTTTGGTCAACAAACTCTCATACCCAAGACCGCACATATCACTGGCCATATCTGATAATTATCCCTCTGGAGCTAACCCTGCCGTGACCTTTCCCCTAGTGTACCATTGAACCTGTGTACTGTTGAACCTGTGTGTAATGTTGAAATTGTGTGTGCTGTTGAATTTGTGTGTTATGTTGAACCTGTGTGTTCTGTTGAACCTATGTGTACTGTTGAACCTGTGTGTACTGTTGAACCTGTGTGTTATGTTGAAATTGTGTGTGCTGTTGAACCTGTGTGTTCTGTTGAGCCTGTGTGTACTGTTGAACCAGTGTGATTGTTGAACCTGTGTGTACTATTGACCCTATGTGTACTGTTGAACATGTGTGTACTGTTGAACCTGTGTGTAATCTTGAAATTTAATGTACTGTTGAACATTTGTGTACTGCTGAACCTATGTGTACTGTTGAACCTGTGTCAACTGTAGAACCTGTGTGTAATGTTGAAATTGTGTCTACTGTTGAACCTGTGTGTACTGTTGAACCTGTGTGTGCTGTTGAACCTATGTGTACTGTTGAAATTGTGTGTACTGTTGAACCTGTGTGTACTGTTGAAATTGTGTGTACTGTTGAACCTGTGTGTAATGTTGAAATTGTGTGTGCTGTTGAACTTGTGTGTACTGTTGAAATTGTGTCTACTGTTGAACCTGTGTTTATTGTTGAACCTGTGTGTACTTTTGAACCTGTGTGTAATGTTGAAATTGTGTCTACTGTTGAAACTGTGTGTACTGTTGAACCTGTGTGTACTGTTGAACCTGTGTGTACTGTTGAACCTGTGTGTACTGTTGAACCTGTGTGAAATGTTGAAATTGTGTCTACTGTTGAACCTGTGTATACTGTTGAATCTGTGTGTACTGTTGAACCTGTGTGTACTGTTGAACCTGTGTGTGCTGTTAAACCAGTGTGTACTCTTGAAATTGTGTCTAAAGTTGAAAATGTGTGTACTGTTGAACCTGTGTGTAATGTTGGAATTGTGCATACTGTTGAACCTGAGTGTACTGTTGAACCTGTGTGTACTGTTGAACCTGTATCTACTGTAGAACCTGTGTGTACTGTTGAAATTGTGTCTACTGTTGAACCTATGTGTACTGTTTAACCTGTGTGTGGTTGAACCTGTGTGTACTGTTGAAATTGTGTCTACTGTTGAACCTGTGTGTATTGTTGAACCTGTGTGTACTTTTGAACCTGTGTGTAATGTTGAAATTGTGTCTACTGTTGAAACTGTGTGTACTGTTGAACATGTGTGTACTGTTGAACCTGTGTGTGCTGTTAAACCTGTATGTACTCTTGAAATTGTGTCTAAAGTTGAAAATGTGTGTACTGTTGAACCTGTGTGTAATGTTGGAATTGTGCATACTGTTGAACCTGAGTGTACTGTTGAACCTGTGTGTATTATTGAACCTGTGTCTACTGTAGAACCTGTGTGTACTGTTGAAATTGTGTCTACTGTTGAACCTATGTGTACTGTTTAACCTGTGTGTGCTGTTGAACCTGTGTGTACTGTTGAAATTGTGTCTACTGTTGAACCTGTGTGTATTGTTGAACCTGTGTGTACTTTTGAACCTGTGTGTAATGTTGAAATTGTGTCTACTGTTAAAACTGTGTGTACTGTTGAACATGTGTGTACTGTTGAACCTGTGTGTACTGTTGAACCTGTGTGTACTGTTGAACCTGTGTGTGATGTTGAACCTGTGTGTAATGTTGAAATTGTGTCTACTGTTGAACCTGTGTATACTGTTGAATCTGTGTGTACTGTTGAACCTGTGTGTACTGTTGAACCTGTGTGTGCTGTTAAACCTGTGCGTACTCTTGAAATTGTGTCTAAAGTTGAAAATGTGTGTACTGTTGAACCTGTGTGTAATGTTGGAATTGTGCATACTGTTGAACCTGAGTGTACAGTTGAACCTGTGTGTACTGTTGAACCTGTGTCTACTATAGAACCTGTGTGTACTGTTGAAATTGTGTCTACTGTTGAACCTATGTGTACTGTTTAACCTGTGTGTGCTGTTGAACCTGTGTGTACTGTTGAAATTGTGTCTACTGTTGAACCTGTGTGTATTGTTGAACCTGTGTGTATTTTTGAACCTGTGTGTAATGTTGAAATTCTGTCTACTGTTGAAACTGTGTGTACTGTTGAACATGTGTGTACTGTTGAACCTGTGTGTACTGTTGAACCTGTGTGTGCTGTTAAACCTGTGTGTACTGTTGAAATTGTGTCTAAAGTTGAAAATTTGTGTACTGTTGAACCTGTGTGTAATGTTGAAATTGTGTACTCTGTTGAACCTGGGTGTACTGTTGAACCTGTGTGTACTGTTGAACCTGTGTCTACTGTAGAACCTGTGTCTACTGTTGAACCTGTGTGTACCTGTGTGTGCTGTTGAACCTGTGTGTACTGTTGAAATTGTGTCTACTGTTGAACCTGTGTGTACCATTGAACCTATGTGTACTGTTTAACCTGTGTGTACTGTTGAACCTGTGTATTATGTTGAAATTGTGTGTGCTGTTGAACCTGTGTGTTCTGTAGAGCCTGTGTGTACTTTTGAACCAGTGTGATTGTTGAACCTGTGTGTACTATTGACCCTGTGTGTACTGTTGAACATGTGTGTACTGTTGAACCTGTGTGTATTCTTGAAATTGTATGTACTGTTGAACCTGTGTGTACTGCTGAACCTATTTGTACTGTTGAACCTGTGTCAACTGTAGAACCTGTGTGTAATGTTGAAATTGTGTCTACTGTTGAACCTGTGTGTACTGTTGAGCCTGTGTATACTGTTGAACCTGTGTGTACTGTTGAAAGTGTGTGTACTGTTGACCCTGTGTGTACTGTTGAAATTGTGTATACTGTTGAACCTGTGTGTAATGTTGAAATTGTTTGTGCTGTTGAACTTGTGTGTACTGTTGAACATGTTTCTACAATTGAACCTGTGTGTATTGATTGAACCTGTGTGCATTGTTAAACCTGTGTATGCTGATGAACCTGTGTGTACTGTTGAACTTGTGTGTACTGTTGAACCTGTGTGTACTGTTGAACCTGTGTGTACTGTTGAAATTGTGTCTATTGTTGAACCTGTGTGTATTGTTGAACATGTGTGTAATTTTGAACCTGTGTGTAATGTTGAAATTGTGTCTACTGTTGAAACTGTGTGTACTGTTGAACATGTGTGTACTGTTGAACCTGTGTGTACTGTTGAACCTGTGTGTACTGTTGAACCTGTGTGAAATGTTGAAATTGTGTCTACTGTTAAACCTGTATATACTGTTGAACCTGTGTGTACTGTTGAACCTGTGTGTACTGTTGAACCTGTGTGTGCTGTTAAACCTGTGTGTACTGTTGAAATTGTGTCTAAAGTTGAAAATATGTGTACTGTTGAACCTGTGTGTAATGTTGAAATTGTGTATACTGTTGAACCTGAGTGTACTGTTGAACCTGTGTCTACTGTAGAACCTGTGTGTACTGTTGAAATTGTGTCTACTGTTGAACCTATGTGTACTGTTTAACCTGGTTGTGCTGTTGAACCTGTGTGTACTGTTGAAATTGTGTCTACTGTTGAACCTGTGTGTACCATTGAACCTGTGTACTGTTGAACCTGTGTGTAATGTTGAAATTGTGTGTGCGGTTGAATTTGTGTGTTATGTTGAACCTGTGTGTTCTTTTGAACCTATGTGTACTGTTGAACCTGTGTGTACTGTTGAACCTGTGTGTTATGTTGAAATTGTGTGTGCTGTTGAACCTGTGTGTTCTATTGAGCCTCTGTGTACTGTTGATCCAGTGTGATTGTTGAACCTGTGTGTACTATTGACCCTGTGTGTACTGTTGAACATGTGTGTACTGTTGAACCTGTGTGTAATCTTGAAATTTAATGTACTGTTGAACCTTTGTGTACTGCTGAACCTATGTGTACTGTTGACCCTGTGTCAACTGTAGAACCTGTGTGTAATGTTGAAATTGTGTCTACTGTTGAACCTGTGTGTACTGTTGAACCTGTGTGTGCTGTTGAACCTGTGTGTACTGTTGAAATTGTGTGTACTGTTGAACCTGTGTGTACTGTTGAAATTGTGTGTACTGTTGAACCTGTGTGTAATGTTGAAATTGTATGTGCTGTTGAACTTGTGTGTACTGTTGAAATTGTGTCTACTGTTGAACCTGTGTGTATTGTTGAACCTGTGTGTACTTTTGAACCTGTGTGTAATGTTGAAATTGTGTCTACTGTTGAAACTGTGTACTGTTGAACCTGTGTGTACTGTTGAACCTGTGTGTACTGTTGAACCTGTGTGTACTGTTGAACCTGTGTGAAATGTTGAAATTGTGTCTACTGTTGAACCTGTGTATACTGTTGAATCTGTGTGTACTGTTGAACCTGTGTGTACTGTTGAACCTGTGTGTGCTGTTAAACCAGTGTGTACTCTTGAAATTGTGTCTAAAGTTGAAAATGTGTGTACTGTTGAACCTGTGTGTAATGTTGGAATTGTGCATACTGTTGAACCTGAGTGTACTGTTGAACCTGTGTGTACTGTTGAACCTGTGTCTACTGTAGAACCTGTGTGTACTGTTGAAATTGTGTCTACTGTTGAACCTATGTGTACTGTTTAACCTGTGTGTGCTGTTGAACCTGTGTGTACTGTTGAAATTGTGTCTACTGTTGAACCTGTGTGTATTGTTGAACCTGTGTGACTTTTGAACCTGTGTGTAATGTTGAAATTGTGTCTACTGTTGAAACTGTGTGTACTGTTGAACATGTGTGTACTGTTGAACCTGTATTGCCGTTGAACCAGTGTGTACTGTTGAACCTGTGCATACTGTTGAACCTGTGTGTGAAATGTTGAAATTGTGTCTACTGTTGAACCTGTGTATACTGTTGAATCTGTGTGCACTGTTGAACCTGTGTGTACTGTTGAACCTGTGTGTGCTGTTAAACCTGTGTGTACTCTTGAAATTGTGTCTAAAGTTGAAAATGTGTGTACTGTTGAACCTGTGTGTAATGTTGGAATTGTGCATACTGTTGAACCTGAGTGTACTGTTGAACCTGTGTGTATTGTTGAACCTGTGTCTACTGTAGAACCTGTGTGTACTGTTGAAATTGTGTCTACTGTTGAACCTATGTGTACTGTTTAACCTGTGTGTGCTGTTGAACCTGTGTGTACTGTTGAAATTGTGTCTACTGTTGAACCTGTGTGTATTGTTGAACCTGTGTGTACTTTTGAACCTGTGTGTAATGTTGAAATTGTGTCTACTGTTAAAACTGTGTGTACTGTTGAACATGCGTGTACTGTTGAACCTGTGTGTACTGTTGAACCTGTGTGTACTGTTGAACCTGTGTGAAATGTTGAAATTGTGTCTACTGTTGAACCTGTGTATACTGTTGAATCTGTGTGTACTGTTGAACCTGTGTGTACTGTTGAACCTGTGTGTGCTGTTAAACCTGTGTGTGCTCTTGAAATTGTGTCTAAAGTTGAAAATGTGTGTACTGTTGAACCTGTGTGTAATGTTGGAATTGTGCATACTGTTGAACCTGAGTGTACTGTTGAACCTGTGTGTACTGTTGAACCTGTGTCTACTGTAGAACCTGTGTGTACTGTTGAAATTGTGTCTACTGTTGAACCTATGTGTACTGTTTAACCTGTGTGTGCTGTTGAACCTGTGTGTACTGTTGAAATTGTGTCTACTGTTGAACCTGTGTGTATTGTTGAACCTGTGTGTACTTTTGAACCTGTGTGTAATGTTGAAATTGTGTCTACTGTTGAAACTGTGTGTACTGTTGAACATGTGTGTACTGTTGAACCTGTGTGTACCGTTGAACCAGTGTGTACTGTTGAACCTGTGTATACTGTTGAACCTGTGTGAAATGTTGAAATTGTGTCTACTGTTGAACCTGTGTATACTGTTGAATCTGTGTGCACTGTTGAACCTGTGTGTACTGTTGAACCTGTGTGTGCTGTTAAACCTGTGTGTACTCTTGAAATTGTGTCTAAAGTTGAAAATGTGTGTACTGTTGAACCTGTGTGTAATGTTGGAATTGTGCATACTGTTGAACCTGAGTGTACTGTTGAACCTGTGTGTATTGTTGAACCTGTGTCTACTGTAGAACCTGTGTGTACTGTTGAAATTGTGTCTACTGTTGAACCTATGTGTACTGTTTAACCTGTGTGTGCTGTTGAACCTGTGTGTACTGTTGAAATTGTGTCTACTGTTGAACCTGTGTGTATTGTTGAACCTGTGTGTACTTTTGAACCTGTGTGTAATGTTGAAATTGTGTCTACTGTTAAAACTGTGTGTACTGTTGAACATGCGTGTACTGTTGAACCTGTGTGTACTGTTGAACCTGTGTGTACTGTTGAACCTGTGTGTACTGTTGAACCTGTGTGAAATGTTGAAATTGTGTCTACTGTTGAACCTGTGTATACTGTTGAATCTGTGTGTACTGATGAACCTGTGTGTACTGTTGAACCTGTGTGTGCTGTTAAACCTGTGTGTGCTCTTGAAATTGTGTCTAAAGTTGAAAATGTGTGTACTGTTGAACCTGTGTGTAATGTTGGAATTGTGCATACTGTTGAACCTAAGTGTACTGTTGAACCTGTGAGTACTGTTGAACCTGTGTCTACTGTAGAACCTGTGTGTACTGTTGAAATTGTGTCTACTGTTGAACCTATGTGTACTGTTTAACCTGTGTGTGCTGTTGAACCTGTGTGTACTGTTGAAATTGTGTCTACTGTTGAACCTGTGTGTATTGTTGAACCTGTGTGTACTTTTGAACCTGTGTGTAATGTTGAAATTGTGTCTACTGTTGAAACTGTGTGTACTGTTGAACATGTGTGTACTGTTGAACATGTGTGTACTGTTGAACCTGTGTGTACTGTTGAACCTGTGTGTACTGTTGAACCTGTGTGTACTGTTGAACCTGTGTGTGCTGTTAAACCTGTGTGTACTGTTGAAATTGTGTCTAAAGTTGAAAATTTGTGTACTGTTGAACCTGTGTGTAATGTTGAAATTGTGTACTCTGTTGAACCTGAGTGTACTGTTGAACCTGTGTGTACTGTTGAACCTGTGTCTACTGTAGAATCTGTGTGTACTGTTGAAATTGTGTCTACTGTTGAACCTATGTGTACTGTTTAACCTGTGTGTGCTGTTGAACCTGTGTGTACTGTTGAAATTGTGTCTACTGTTGAACCTGTGTGTACCATTGAACCTATGTGTACTGTTGAACCTGTGTGTAATGTTGAAATTGTGTGTGCTTTTGAATTTGTGTATTATGTTCAACCCGTGTGTTCTGTTGAACCTATGTGTACTGTTTAACCTGTGTGTACTGTTGAACCTGTGTATTATGTTGAAATTGTGTGTGCTGTTGAACCTGTGTGTTCTGTTGAGCCTGTGTGTACTGTTGAACCAGTGTGATTGTTGAACCTGTGTGTACTATTGACCCTGTGTGTACTGTTGAACCTGTGTGTACTGTTGAACCTGTGTGTACTGTTGAACCTGTGTGTATTCTTGAAATTGTATGTACTGTTGAACCTGTGTGTACTGCTGAACCTATGTGTACTGTTGAACCTGTGTCAACTGTAGAACCTGTGTGTAATGTTGAAATTGTGTCTACTGTTGAACCTGTGTGTACTGTTGAGCCTGTGTGTACTGTTGAACCTGTGTGTACTGTTGAAAGTGTGTGTACTGTTGACCCTGTGTGTACTGTTGAAATTGTGTATACTGTTGAACCTGTGTGTAATGTTGAAATTGTTTGTGCTGTTGAACTTGTGTGTACTGTTGAACATGTTTCTACAATTGAACCTGTGTGTATTGATTGAACCTGTGTGCATTGTTAAACCTGTGTATGCTGATGAACCTGTGTGTACTGTTGAACTTGTGTGTACTGTTGAACCTGTGTGTAATGTTGAAATTGTGTCTACTGTTGAACCTGTGTGTATTGTTGAACCTGTGTGTACTTTTGAACCTGTGTGTAATGTTGAAATTGTGTCTACTGTTGAAACTGTGTGTACTGTTGAACCTGTGTGTACTGTTGAACCTGTGTGAAATGTTGAAATTGTGTCTACTGTTGAACCTGTGTATACTGTTGAACCTGTGTGTACTGTTGAACCTGTGTGTACTGTTGAACCTGTGTGTGCTGTTAAACCTGTGTGTACTGTTGAAATTGTGTCTAAAGTTGAAAATGTGTGTACTGTTGAACCTGTGTGTAATGTTGAAATTATGCATACTGTTGAACCTGAGTGTACTATTGAACCTGTGTGTACTGTTGAACCTGTGTCTACTGTAGAACCTGTGTGTACTGTTGAAATTGTGTGTACTGTTTAACCTATGTGTACTGTATAACCTGTGTGTGCTGTTGAACCTGTGTGTACTGTTGAAATTGTGTCTACTGTTGAACATGTGTGTACCATTGAACCTATGTGTACAGTTGAACCTGTGTGTAATTTTGTACCTGTGTGTAATGTTAAACCTGTGTGTACTGTTGAAATTGTGTCTACTGTTGAACCTGTGTGTATTGTTGAACCTGTGTGTACTTTTGAACCTGTGTGTAATGTTGAAATTGTGTCTACTGTTAAAACTGTGTGTACTGTTGAACATGTGTGTACTGTTGAACCTGTGTGTACTGTTGAACCTGTGTGTACTGTTGAACCTGGGTGTACTGTTGAACCTGTGTGAAATGTTGAAATTGTGTCTACTGTTGAACCTGTGTATACTGTTGAATCTGTGTGTACTATTGAACCTGTGTGTACTGTTGAACCTGTGTGTGCTGTTAAACCTGTGCGTACTCTTGAAATTGTGTCTAAAGTTGAAAATGTGTGTACTGTTGAACCTGTGTGTAATGTTGGAATTGTGCATACTGTTGAACCTGAGTGTACTGTTGAACCTGTGTGTACTGTTGAACCTGCGTCTACTATAGAACCTGTGTGTACTGTTGAAATTGTGTCTACTGTTGAACCTATGTGTACTGTTTAACCTGTATGTGCTGTTGAACCTGTGTGTACTGTTGAAATTGTGTCTACTGTTGAACCTGTGTGTATTGTTGAACCTGTGTGTATTTTTGAACCTGTGTGTAATGTTGAAATTGTGTCTACTGTTGAAACTGTGTGTACTGTTGAACATGTGTGTACTGTTGAACCTGTGTGTACTGTTGAACCTGTGTGTGCTGTTAAACCTGTGTGTACTGTTGAAATTGTGTCTAAAGTTGAAAATTTGTGTACTGTTGAACCTGTGTGTAATGTTGAAATTGTGTACTCTGTTGAACCTGAGTGTACTGTTGAACCTGTGTGTACTGTTGAACCTGTGTCTACTGTAGAACCTGTGTGTACTGTTGAAATTGTGTCTACTGTTGAACCTATGTGTACTGTTTAACCTGTGTGTGCTGTTGAACCTGTGTGTACTGTTGAAATTGTGTCTACTGTTGAACCTGTGTGTACCATTGAACCTATGTGTACTGTTTAACCTGTGTGTACTGTTGAACCTGTGTATTATGTTCAAATTGTGTGTGCTGTTGAACCTGTGTGTTCTGTTGAGCCTGTGTGTACTTTTGAACCAGTGTGATTGTTGAACCTGTGTGTACTATTGACCCTGTGTGTACTGTTGAACCTGTGTGTACTGTTGAAATTGTGTCTAAAGTTGAAAATTTGTGTACTGTTGAACCTGTGTGTAATGTTGAAATTGTGTACTCTGTTGAACCTGTGTGTACTGTTGAACCTGTGTGTACTGCTGAACCTATTTGTACTGTTGAACCTGTGTCAACTGTAGAACCTGTGTGTAATGTTGAAATTGTGTCTACTGTTGAACCTGTGTGTACTGTTGAGCCTGTGTGTACTATTGAACCTGTGTGTACTGTTGAAAGTGTGTGTACTGTTGACCCTGTGTGTACTGTTGAAATTGTGTATACTGTTGAACCTGTGTGTAATGTTGAAATTGTTTGTGCTGTTGAACTTGTGTGTACTGTTGAACATGTTTCTACAATTGAACCTGTGTGTATTGATTGAACCTGTGTGCATTGTTAAACCTGTGTATGCTGATGAACCTGTGTGTACTGTTGAACTTGTGTGTACTGTTGAACCTGTGTGTACTGTTGAACCTGTGTGTACTGTTGAAATTGTGTCTATTGTTGAACCTGTGTGTATTGTTGAACATGTGTGTAATTTTGAACCTGTGTGTAATGTTGAAATTGTGTCTACTGTTGAAACTGTGTGTACTGTTGAACATGTGTGTACTGTTGAACCTGTGTGTACTGTTGAACCTGTGTGTACTGTTGAACCTGTGTGAAATGTTGAAATTGTGTCTACTGTTAAACCTGTATATACTGTTGAACCTGTGTGTACTGTTGAACCTGTGTGTACTGTTGAACCTGTGTGTGCTGTTAAACCTGTGTGTACTGTTGAAATTGTGTCTAAAGTTGAAAATATGTGTACTGTTGAACCTGTGTGTAATGTTGAAATTGTGTATACTGTTGAACCTGAGTGTACTGTTGAACCTGTGTCTACTGTAGAACCTGTGTGTACTGTTGAAATTGTGTCTACTGTTGAACCTATGTGTACTGTTTAACCTGGTTGTGCTGTTGAACCTGTGTGTACTGTTGAAATTGTGTCTACTGTTGAACCTGTGTGTACCATTGAACCTGTGTACTGTTGAAACTGTGTGTAATGTTGAAATTGTGTCTACTGTTGAACCTGTGTGTACCATTGAACCTATGTGTTCTTTTGAACCTATGTGTACTGTTGAACCTGTGTGTACTGTTGAACCTGTGTGTTATGTTGAAATTGTGTGTGCTGTTGAACCTGTGTGTTCTGTTGAGCCTGTGTGTACTGTTGAACCAGTGTGATTGTTGAACCTGTGTGTACTATTGACCCTGTGTGTACTGTTGAACATGTGTGTACTGTTGAACCTGTGTGTAATCTTGAAATTTAATGTACTGTTGAACCTTTGTGTACTGCTGAACCTATGTGTACTGTTGAACCTGTGTCAACTGTAGAACCTGTGTGTAATGTTGAAATTGTGTCTACTGTTGAACCTGTGTGTACTGTTGAAATTGTGTGTACTGTTGAACCTGTGTGTACTGTTGAAATTGTGTGTACTGTTGAACATGTGTGTAATGTTGAAATTGTGTGTGCTGTTGAACTTGTGTGTACTGTTGAAATTGTGTCTACTGTTGAACCTGTGTGTATTGTTGAACCTGTGTGTACTTTTGAACCTGTGTGTAATGTTGAAATTGTGTCTACTGTTGAAACTGTGTACTGTTGAACCTGTGTGTACTGTTGAACCTGTGTGTACTGTTGAACCTGTGTGTACTGTTGAACCTGTGTGTAATGTTGAAATTGTGTCTACTGTTGAAACTGTGTACTGTTGAACCTGTGTGTACTGTTGAACCTGTGTGTACTGTTGAACCTGTGTATACTGTTGAATCTGTGTGTACTGTTGAACCTGTGTGTACTGTTGAACCTGTGTGTGCTGTTAAACCAGTGTGTACTCTTGAAATTGTGTCTAAAGTTGAAAATGTGTGTACTGTTGAACCTGTGTGTAATGTTGGAATTGTGCATACTGTTGAACCTGTGTGTACTGTTGAACCTGTGTCTACTGTAGAACCTGTGTGTACTGTTGAAATTGTGTCTACTGTTGAACCTATGTGTACTGTTTAACCTGTGTGTGCTGTTGAACCTGTGTGTACTGTTGAAATTGTGTCTACTGTTGAACCTGTGTGTATTGTTGAACCTGTGTGTACTTTTGAACCTGTGTGTAATGTTGAAATTGTGTCTACTGTTGAAACTGTGTGTACTGTTGAACATGTGTGTACTGTTGAACCTGTGTGTACCGTTGAACCAGTGTGTATTGTTGAACCTGTGTCTACTGTAGAACCTGTGTGTACTGTTGAAATTGTGTCTACTGTTGAACCTATGTGTATTGTTTAACCTGTGTGTGCTGTTGAACCTGTGTGTACTGTTGAAATTGTGTCTACTGTTGAACCTGTGTGCACTGTTGAACCTGTCTACTGTTGAATCTTTGTGTACTGTTGAACCTGTGTCTACTGTTGAACCTATGTGTGCTGTTGAACCTGTGTGTACTGTTGAAGCTATGTCTACTGTTCAACCTGTGTCTACTGTTGAACCTGTGTGTGCTGTTGAATCTGTGTGTAATGTTGAAATTGTGTCTACTGTTGAACCTGTGTGTATTGTTGAACCAGTGTGTATTGTTGAACCTGTGTGTAATGTTGAAATTGTGTCTACTGTTGAATCTGTGTGTAATGTTGAACCTGTGTGTAATGTTGAACCTGTGTCTTCTGTTGAACCTGTGTCTACTGTTGAACCTGTGTGTGCTGTTGAACCTGTGTCTACTGTTGAATCTGTGTGTAATGTTGAACCTGTGTGTAATGTTGAACCTGTGTCTTCTGTTGAACCTGTGTCTACTGTTGAACCTGTGTGTAATGTTGAAATTGTGTCTACTGTTGAATCTGTGTGTAATGTTGAACCTGTGTGTAATGTTGAACCTGTGTCTTCTGTTGAACCTGTGTCTACTGTTGAACCTGTGTGTAATGTTGAAATTGTGTCTACTGTTGAATCTGGATGTGCTGTTGATCCTGTATGTACTGTTGAAATTGTGTCTACTGTTGAACCTGTGTGTATTGTTGAACCTGTGTGTAATGTTGAAATTGTGTCTACTGTTAAACCTGTGTGTATTGTTGAACCTGTGTGTACTGTTGAAATTGTGTCTACTGTTAAACCTGTGTCTACTGTTGAACCTGTGTGTAATGTTGAAATTGTGTCTACTGTTGAACCTGTGCGTGCTGTTGAATCTGTGTGTAATGTTGAAATTCTGTCTACTGTTGAACCTGTGTGTATTGTTGAACCTGTGTGTACTGTGTACTGTTGAACCAATGTGTAACGTTGAAATTGTGTCTTCTGTTGAATCTGTGTGTACTGTTGAACCTGTGTGTACTGTTGAACCTGTGTGTACTTTTGAACTTGTGTGTACTGTTGAAATTGTGTCTACTGTTGAACCTGTGTGTACTGTTAAACCTGTGTGTACTGTTGAACCTGTATGTACTGTTGAAATTGCGTCTACTGTTGAACCTGTGTGTAATGTTGAACCTGTGTGTAATGTTGAACCTGTGTGTACTGTTGAAATTGTGTGTACTGTTGAACCTGTGTGTACTGTTGAACCTGTGTCTACTGGTGAACCTGTGTGTAATGTTGAACCTGGGTGTAATGTTGAACCTGTGTCTAATGTTGAACCTGTGTGTAATGTTGAACCTGTGTGTAATGTTGAACCTGTGTCTAATGTTGAACCTGTGTGTAATGTTGAAATTGTGTGTACTGATGAACCTGTGTCCAATGTTGAAACTGTGTGTACTGTTGAACCTGTGACTACTGTTGAACCTGTGTGTAATGTTGAAATTGTGTGTACAGTTGAACCTGCGTGTGCTGTTGAACCTGTGTGTACTGTTGAACCTGTGTGTACTGTTGAACCTGTGTGTGCTGTTGAACCTGCGTGTAATGTTGAACCTGTGTGTATGAACCTGTGTGTACTGTTGAACCTGTGTCTACTGTTGAACCTGTGTTTACTGTTGAACCTGTGTACTGTTGAACCTGTGTCTACTGTTGAACCTGTGTGTTCTGTTGAACCTGTGTGTACTGTTGAACCTGTGTGTACTGTTGAACCTGTGTGTAATGGTGAAATTGTGTGTACTGTTGAACCTGTGTATACTGTTGAACCTGTGTGTACTGTTGAACCTGTGTGTAATGTTGAATTTGTGTCGATTGTTGAACCTTTGTGTACTGTTGAACCTGTGTGTAATGTTGAAATTCTGTCTACTGTTGAACCTGTGTGTATTGTTGAACCTGTGTGTACTGTTGAACCAGTGTGTAACGTTGAAATTGTGTCTTCTGTTGAATCTGTGTGTACTGTTGAACCTGTGTGTACTTTTGAACTTGTGTGTACTGTTGAAATTGTGTCTACTGTTGAACCTGTGTGTACTGTTAAACCTGGGTGTACTGTTGAACCTGTATGTACTGTTGAAATTGCGTCTACTGTTGAACCTGTGTGTAATGTTGAACCTGTGTGTAATGTTGAACCTGTGTGTACTGTTGAAATTGTGTGTACTGTTGAACCTTGTGTACTGTTGAACCTGTGTCTACTGGTGAACCTGTGTGTAATGTTGAACCTGTGTGTAATGTTGAACCTGTGTGTAATGTTGAACCTGTGTGTAATGTTGAACCTGTGTCTAATGTTGAACCTGTGTGTAATGTTGAAATTGTGTGTACTGATGAACCTGTGTCCAATGTTGAAACTGTGTGTACTGTTGAACCTGTGACTACTGTTGAACCTGTGTGTAATGTTGAAATTGTGTGTACTGTTGAACCTGCGTGTGCTGTTGAACCTGTGTGTACTGTTGAACCTGTGTGTACTGTTGAACCTGTGTGTGCTGTTGAACCTTTGTGTGCTGTTGAACCTGCGTGTAATGTTGAACCTGTGTGTATGAACCTGTGTGTACTGTTGAACCTGTGTCTACTATTGAACCTGTGTTTACTGTTGAACCTGTGTACTGTTGAACCTGTGTCTACTGTTGAACCTGTGTGTTCTGTTGAACCTGTGTGTACTGTTGAACCTGTGTGTACTGTTGAACCTGTGTGTAATGGTGAAATTGTGTGTACTGTTGAACCTGTGTATACTGTTGAACCTGTGTGTACTGTTGAACCTGTGTGTAATGTTGAATTTGTGTCGATTGTTGAACCTTTGTTTACTGTTGAACCTGTGTGTAATGTTGATATTCTGTCTACTGTTGAACCTGTGTGTACTGTTGAACCTGTGTGTAATGTTGAAAGTGCGTCTACTGTTGAACCTGTGTGTACCATTGAATCTGTGTGAAATATTGAACCTGTGTGTACTGTTGAAACTGTTTGTAATGTCGAAATTGTCTACTGTTGAACCTGTGTGTACTGTTGACCCTTTGTCTACTGTTGAACCCGTCTGTACTGTTGAACCTGTGTGTAATGTTGAACCTGTGTACTGTTGAACCTGTGTGTACTGTTGAACCTGTATCTACTGTTGAACCTGCGTGTAATGTTGAACCTGTGTGTACTGATGAACCTGTGTGTACTGTTGAACCTGTGTGTAATGTTGAAATTGTGTGTACTGTTGAACCTGTGTGTACTGTTGAACCTTTGTGTAATGTTAAAATTGTGTGTACTGTTGAACCTGTGTGTACTGTTGAACCTGTGTGTACGGTTGAATCTGTGTGTAATGTTGAAATTGTGTCTACTGTTGAACCTGTGTGTATTGTTGAACCTGTGTGTACTGTTGAACCTGTGTGTAATGTTGAAATTGTGTCTACTGTTGAATCTGTGTTTACTGTTGAACAAGTGTTTACTATTGAAATTGTGTCTTCTGTTGAACCTGTGTGTACTGTTGAACCTGTGTGTAATGTTGAAATTGTGTCTACTGTTGAACCTGTATGTAATGTTGAAATTGTGTCTACTGTTGAACCTGTGTGTACTGTTGAACCTGTGTGTACTGTTGAAATTGTGTGTACTGTTGAACCTGAGTGTACTGTTGATCTTGTGTCTACTGTTGAACCTGTGTGTAATTTTGAACCTGTGTGTAATGTTGAACCTGTGTCTACTGTTGAACCTGTGTGTAATGTTGAAATTGTCTACTGTTGAACCTGTGTGTAATGTTGAAATTGTGTCTGCTGTTGAACCTGTGTGTACTGTTGAACCTGTGTGTACTGTTGAACCTGTGTCTACTGTTGAACCTGTGTCTACTGTTGAACCTGTGTCTACTTTTGAACCTGTGTACTGTTGAACGTGTGTCTACTGTTGAACCTGTGTCTACTGTTGAACCTGTGTCTTCTGTTGAACCTGTGTGTACTGTTGAACCTGTGTCTACTGTCGAACCTTTGTGTAATGTTGAAATTGTGTGTAATGTTGAACCTGTGTGTAATGTTAAACCTGTGTGTACTGTTGAACCTGTGTGTACTGTTGAAATTGTGTCTACTGTTGAACCTGTGTGTACTGTTGAACCTGTGTGTACTGTTGAAATTGTATGTACCGTTGAACCTGAGTGTACTGTTGATCTTGTGTCTACTGTTGAACCTGTGTGTAATTTTGAACCTGTGTGTAATGTTGAACCTGTGTCTACTGTTGAACCTGTGTGTAATGTTGAAATTGTGTGTACTGTTGAACCTGTGTCCACTATTGAACCTGTGTGTAATGTTGAACCTGCGTCTACTGTTGAAACTATGTGTAATGTTGAAATTGTGTGTACTGTTGATCCTGTGTCCACTGTTGAACCTGTGTACACTGTTGAGCCTGTCTACTGTTGAACCTGTGTGTACTGTTGAACCTGTGTCTACTGTTGAACCTGTGTGTACTGTTGAACCTGTGTCTACTGTTGAACCTGTGTCTACTGTTGAACCTGTGTCTACTGTTGAACCTGTGTACTGTTGAACGTGTGTCTACTGTTGAACCTGTGTCTACTGTTGAACCTGTGTCTTCTGTTGAACCTGTGTCTACTGTTGAACCTGTGTCTACTGTTGAACCTGTGTGTAATGTTGAAATTGTGTGTACTGTTGAACCTGTGTGTGCTGTTGAACCTGTGTGTGCTGTTGAACCTGTGTGTACTGTTGAACCTGTGTGTAATGTTGAAATTGTGTGTGCTGTTGAACCTGTGTGTACTGTTGAACCTGTGTGTACTGTTGAACCTGTGTGTGCTGTTGAACCTGTGTGTGCTGTTGAACCTGTGTGTACTGTTGAACCTGTGTGTACTGTTGAACCTGTGTGTACTGTTGAACCTGTGTGTACTGTTGAACCTGTATGTGCTGTTGAACCTGTGTTTACTGTCGAACCTGTGTGTGATGTTGAACCTGTATGTAATGTTGAACCTGTGTGTAATGTTGAACCTGTGTGTATTGTTGAACCTGTGTGTGCTGTTGAACCTGTGAGTAATGTTGAACCTGTGTGTACTGTTGAACCTGTGTGTGTTGTTGAACCTGTGTGTACTGTTGAACCTGCATGTGCTGTTGAACTTGTGTGTAATGTTGAACCTGTGTGTACTGTTGAATCTATGTGTAATGTTGAACCTGTGTGAGCTGTTGCACCTGTGTGAGCTGTTGAACCTGTGTGTACTGTTGAACCTGTGTGTGCTGTTGAACCTGTGTGTACTGTTGAACCTGTGTGTACTGCTGAACCTGTGTGTACTATTAAACTTTTCTGTAAACCTGTAGTAATGTGGTATTTAAGGGAAACATTGTAAATATGTACTGAACGGCTATTAAGTGTACATATGTACCCCAATAACCAATGCATATAGGGACCAGGAAAAGTCGTTTGTCAGTGAATCAACGGTTATTGAAGAATTAATCCCATAAGAATATAACAAATTCAGGGGTTTAGGGACTGACCACCCTCCAAAATTCCCATCTCCCCTTGATATATCTTTGACATGCACATTGTCAAGCAGAAATATAAAGCAGGCATAATAAGCATTAAATAAGCAATGTAAAGCATTAAATTGAGACTTATTTACCTGTGTTGAGGATGGCAGAGATGGTCTAGGGTGGCAAGTTCAAGTCTCTACCCCTCTTTTTTGGTCCATCACTACGTACTACTTTGCTGTCACTCCGGAATCCAGTATGACGATCCTCCAGCTAAGATACAATGATATGAGTTATTAAGGATGTCACCCACATTGGGAGTTCTGAGGTGACTAAAGAGGCCGATATGGGACCGACAGTGTCGTTCACAGATGTTGAACATGTGGAGGGCTACATCTAGTGAAGGAAAGGCGGCGACAGCGTCTTTCCGACGTTGGCGCTTGTCTGCTTCGTTATACAGTCGGGCTAACTCGAAAGTATTGACACCTTTTGTGGTGCTCCTGCAAGCATTACCTTGTGGAGTAATCGTCTCCCAGGTGGGGGGGTCGATTTGGCACTTTTTCAGGTTTGTTTTAAGACTATCCTTATACCTTTTCAGTTGCCCACCAGAGTTACGTTTACTATTCATTAGGTGACTGTAAAGTGTTTTGGCAGTGTACTGTCATCCATGTGGGTAACATTGTCCAGCATAGTTGTTCATGGATAATGGTAGCCTCGATGCTCCTACAGTTGGTATCAGCAAGAATACTGGCATTTGTTCTCTTTGTCTTTCCAGCGAACTTGGAGGATGGAACGTAGACTACGTTGGTGAAAGTTTTCAAGTGCCTTGAGATACCTTTTCTATGTAACCCATGTCTCGCTGCCATATAGTAGGGTGGGGAGAACCACTGCTCGATATAAGTGCAACTTTGTAGATAATTTCAGCTCCCTACAGCTGAAGACACAGGTACGGAGTCTGCCAAAAGCTTGAGATGCACATCTGATCCGATGTTGAATGTTCTCGCCCTTAACCATTGATTCTTGATGAGTTAATGGAGCTGGAACATTTAAAAGTTTATTGAGCTTTTAGGAGCAAAACCCAACTGGTCCTTTTCTTCATTTAGTGTTAAATGAGGATGGAGGCTATCTTAGTTTAGCTCTACTAAATCCGTCTGATTGATGTGAGTTGAAGTGATAGTGAGAGCGCTAGCCGGCTTCTACTAGCTGACCTATCATTTTAGGGCTACGCCTCAAGGGTGGAAACTTACCCATCATGTGATCGGAAAATGTCACCTTATTGCTAGTGGAAAATTACTGGGGGTGATATGATTATATAAGATTAATGTACTACCCCCACATTTATATAAAGACTAAGGGGCTAATACATGAACTTGTTGGCCTGCCTAAACAAGGTATTGGTGATAATAAAATTGTGTGCACCACACTTGCTGAGGAGGAGTAAGCCGTTGGGATTGCAAGTGCCTAGTCCATTTCTCCCTATGGTTCCCTGCCAAATGTCAGGATCTCTACCAACTCTGGCATTGAAGTCACCAAGGAGCACAACCTTATCTTCTCTGGGGATAGAGGTTAACACTCTGTCGTGGTCGGTGTAAAAGGCCTCCTTGATGTCATCATCTGCATCCAGTGTTGCGGCGTATGCACTGATGAAAAAGGCATGATGTGAGTGATTCAGTTGGACTCGGAGCGTCATGAGACGCTAGTTGATCCCAACAGGCATTTCGGTTAGCCTGTGTAGGATGCGTTGGCAGATAGCAAAGCCAGCTCCGTAAATGCAGAAGGCTTACCCTTCCAGAAGAAGGTATAGCCAGGCCCCCCATTCTGTGAGTTGACCCTCGTCTGGGAGCCAGCTTTTTTGCCACAAGGGCAAAAGGTTCCTGGCATTCTATTCAACGACTATAGGAGGTTGTATAGTTTGTGTTTGTTTTGATCTGTGATTATGATTGTGTTTTCGACCGTACAAGGATGACCTTACTGGGTGCGGTTGACCAGTCAGGTTGGTTCTTTACGCAGGCTATGTTTAGGGCACCTTTTCTTACCCTCTCCCCATGTGGGGTGAGCAGAGTGGCTGCCTAGATCCCAGTGCATAAACGGCCATCTTAAATGTGCCGCCCATGTGCAGAGTTGTGATTAGACTCCCGGCAGTTATCTCTGTCTGTCCCCGTCGCCATAGGACTTTAGGGGGTAAAGTGGTTTTGATGATGATGAGTAAGATGAGCTGGATGATGGCTGCATGTGAGTTGATTTATATGGTGAGGCAGGAGCGCAGGCTGCAACGACACATCCTGGCTCTTCCTTTTCCTGATCCAGTAATTCAAGTATTGCAACGACTGGGGAGAGGGAGAGTCGCAATGGACTGCTGATAGCCCAGTTTGTTGGGTTTTGCCTTAGAAGCCTGTCCATCATCAATTGCCTTCATCCACCGGTGTGGTCGTTGGGTTCCCATGGTGGTCACTTCTTCCGCTTATACGCCGTTAGGGTCTTATGGAGCTCTGTAACATTGTCTGCCTTATGCGGGGCTTCACCGCAGAGTTTTCCTTCAGGGTTTACTCCCGTAGCCTTATACAGTAAGTCCTCATTTAACGTCGGGGTTACGCTCCTTTTTTTTTTTTTTTTTATTGGGCACTCCCCTACATCCTTGTGTAAGGTGAAGCGCAGAAGCGTTTACAGCGCCCAACAGGGTAGCATGCTAAGTTCATGCTTGCCTTTATGTCTCAAGAGTTAAAGGCGTAGAAGCATGAAGAGTCAAGGGCGTAGAAGCCTGAAGTCAGCGGTTTATTGGAAGCTCCAACAACTCCCTGAATACGAATTCGCAACTTTCGACTTACAACAGGTACCTAGTTTACTGCTAGGTGAACAGGGACCAATGGGGACTAGGAAGTAAGTCCAAACAACTTCCACCGGCCCGGGAATCGAACCTGTGACATCTCGCTTGCGAGGCAAGAACGGTACCGCTTCTACCACCAGTCCCCCAGTTACGTTCCTGAAAATGCGACGTTAAGCGAAACAACGTTAAGAGGATCAATTTTCCCCATAAGAAATAGATAAAATATGGGTAGTTACGTTCCCAGCCTCCCTTTGCCCCATGAAAAAAGTTATATATACAGAAAATTACTGCCATTTCTATACAGAATAGTAGATAGAACTAGAGTACTAAGTTTGTATTGGTACTCACCGATAGGCGGACGGACGTGGTAGAGCAAGTGTGTGGTGGGTAGTGGAGAGAAGGAGGAAGGCGGGAGCGGAGGTGGAGGGTGGGAGCGGAGGTGGAGGGTGGGAGAGGAGGGTGGAGTCACTGAGACTCTGCGGCTGCTGCCTCCTCCTCTGCCCACCAAATTGAAAACAGCTCTGCTGTTCCTTTCCCGCTCTTGTATCTCCAGGGTATCAATGAAACTTTTGGGGTATTTCCCTTATATGCAATCGTCAGGTTATGAGAATCGGTGGTTATTGGAGCATTGGTTTTCGAGGTATACCTATATTTATTTTATTTGTTGAAGGTAGAAAATATTTTAACTTACCTACTGACCATACACCTAATCATACAGGTATATGGGCAGTATAGGAAAAAAATTACAGTTTATGACAGTATGTGGATGAATTTAGTTCCTCAGTATATATGTTTTACAAGTTTCCTGCTAAATTAATTATTCTGTATCCCATTATAGTTATGTATAATAATTTTCTAACATATTTTGTGGTGTAAACAAAAGAGGAGTTTGATTATAAAAGTTGGTGATGTAGTTGAATTAATTACTCTTAAATTTACAGGTTCAGGAGACCACCAAAGCTTCAGGATCGAGACGCGGGACTCAGCAGGTCGTGTGTCTGGCCGCTTTGGTTATGTTGATCCAGATGGTGTGTTGCGTATAACAGAGTACCAGGCCGATACTGAGGGATACCGGTGAGAGCAACCAGGTGGTGAAAGGCAGATAATATAGCAAACAAAGTTGATGCTAAGAGCAGGTTGTAGTGTATGCAGTACCCGGTATACTGTATTGTGTGGAGGGTGGGAGTGAAAAGATGGTGGACATCAAGAGAGGGTGGTATAGTGCGTTTTTTCTCAGCTGAGAAAAGATGCCCCGCCCCCTCCTCAAGAGTTACAGCTGATTGGCTGTTGCAAACCTGTCCAATTTTGTCCTGAGTAATGGTGTTGTAGGGGTATCGAGAGATTAATGTTGTCTAGCACTCAGGATGGAAGGAAACTCTAATGTGGTTTTCTTGTATAATATAAGATATATGATAGACAGTCTGGTGCTGGAGGTGCAGAATGAGAGTTGGTTGGTGAGGAAGCTCAGAGAAGGACAGCTGGTGGGTCGCCATGCTCGCTGGCGGGAGCGAGGACCGCCAGGCAGGCGAGGAGAAGCGAAGGGCAGCCAGGCAGCGGCGGAGGAGGAGGTGTTGCTAGTTCAAGAAGAATGGTCAGAATGAATTCTCAATGGAGAGACAGAGCTTATATACCCAGCAGCAGCCGCTATGAGTCATGTTGGAAAACCAGAAGCGGTGAATAGTTTCGTTGCTAGGCAACGGCACGTTGAATGTGATAGCAGGTGGTGACTGCCACGCAGTTTGTAGGGGAGACGTCCACTACAATACCCCCTCCAGGCGGTGTAGGACTTGTTGTTTGTAGAGTTGCTTAGCATGTGAGGCAGACCGGGCGTGCATGCCCTCATGTGAGACAACGCGATGGCGTGATGGAGCCGGTCGCTGAAATACAACTGTCTAGATACACACTATCTGTGGGAGAAGGAGAAAAGGGTGTGTGGAGGCGATGATTGGTGTACCCCTCACGACAGGTACAGGGTCGTCAGATGCGCCTGCTGGGGTGTGTGTGCCTGGATCAGGAGCAGGGGCTGCGTCAGCAGAAGCGGATAAGGGCTCGTGACAGCAGCTGGGTCCACGACAGCAGCAGGGTGCAGGACATTAGCAGGGAGTACCTGAGGGAGAAAGGGGGGTGTGGAGGCGATGGATGTTGTGTGCTTCTCACGGCAGGTACTGAGTCGTCAGATGCGCCTGCTGGGGGTGTGTGGGCCTGGGTCAGCGTCTGAGGCAGGACGGGTGTGCTGGGGTCGTAGGGATGTGGTGCTTGGGGCAGGAAGAGAGCCGGTGTCTGCTTGAAGACTGGGAGCGTGATCAGTGTCTTCCATCCTGTGTGAGTGCTAATCTCCGGGAGTCACCATTGTAGGGGTATCGAGAGATTAATGTTGTCTAGCACTCAGGATGGAAGGAAACTCTAATGTGTATAATATAAGATATATGATAGACAGTCTGGTGCTGGAGGTGCAGAATGAGAGTTGGTTGGTGAGGAAGCTCAGAGAAGGACAGCTGGTGGGTCGCCATGCTCGCTGGCGGAGCGAGGACCGCCAGGCAGGCGAGGAGAAGCGAAGGGCAGCCAGGCAGTGGCGGAGGAGGAGGTGTTGCTAGTTCAAGAAGAATGGTCAGAATGAATTCTCAATGGAGAGACAGAGCTTATATACCCAGCAGCAGCCGCTATGAGTCATGTTGGGAAAACCCGAGAAGTCGCCGGTGAATAGTTTCGTTGCTAGGCAACGGCACGTTGGAATGTGATAGCAGGTGGTGACTGCTACGCAGTTTGTAGGATCCATCACAGTGTATTTCTAAATGAGTTTATTCATAATCGTTGGGATGACCATTTCGGACGAGAAAGATATTTAGCTAAATTATATAAAGATACATAGGAAGATCGGGAAGTTTATCAGAAGTATTATACGTGAAATAACTGATAAACTCGGTTAGCAAATTCATGTTTTCGGAGGATGCATTTAATATACTTATTTTACCCACAATAAGACATACTAAGATGATTTACGCATCAGTAAAACTACATTATGTAAAAACTAACATTTTAAAAGGTCAGAATCACATTGAAATATTACACGACCGTCAGCAGAGGCAGGAAGAATATGAAGTAGTTCGCAGTCATATTTCCCGCCTCTGCTGACGGTCGTGTAATATTTCAAGGTGATTCTGATCTTTTAAAATGTTAATTTTTGCATGATGTAGTTTTACTGATGCGTAAATTGTCTTAGTATGCCTTATTGTGGGTAAAAATAAGTATATACTGTATTTTAAATGCATCCTCCGAAAACGTGAATTTGCTAACCGAGTTTATCAGTTATTTCACGTATAATACTTCTGATAAACTTCCTATGTGCTTATGTTTGAAATAATGAAGGTATGTATCTTTATATAATTTAGCTAAATGTCTTCCTCGTCAGAAACGACATCCCAACGATTATGAATAAACTCATTTAGAAATATATCATTACTTCAGGACGAAATCGGACAGATTTGCAACAGCCAATAAGCTGTAACTTTTGAGGAGGGGGCGGGGCATCTTTTCTCTGCTGGGAAAAAATGCGCTATAGTGACAAGATGCTGGACATCAAGGGAAGGTGGTAGTGACAAAAGGGTGGACATCAAGGGAAGGGTAGTAGTGACAAAAGGGTGGACATCAATGGGAGGGAGGTAGTGACAAAAGGGTGGACAGCAGGGGGAGGGTGGTAGTGACAAAAGGGTGGACATCAAGGGGAGGGTGGCAGTGACAAAAGGGTGGACATCAAGGGGAGGGTGGTAGTGACAAAAGGGTGGACATCAAGGGGAGGGTGGTAGTGACAAAAGGGTGGACAGCAGGGGGAGGGTGGTAGTGACAAAAGGGTGGACGTCAAGGGGAGGGTGGTAGTGACAAAAGGGTGGACAGCAGGGGGAGGGTGGTAGTGACAAAAGGGTGGATGTCAAGGGGAGGGAGGTAGTGACAAAAGGGTGGACATCAAGGGGAAGGTGGTAGTGACAAAAGGATGGACATCAGGGGGAAGAGGAGTGAGGCAGGACCATATTATGTCCTAGACACACAAGACACTGTGTTTAGGGTCTACAAAACTGATTAAAATAGAGTACTGTACTTGTAGTGTACAGTTTGTTATAACAAAAATTGATGAAGATTTATTATGAGAATGCTCCGAGGCCACAAAACTTACTTTAAACAATGAAATAATATGAATAAATAACATAGTATAAGAATAAGGTAATGGGCCGACAAAGCTAAATTATCATATGAAGTGACAACCCCAAGCGATGAGAGGCTATAAGAGAACTGGCCTATCAGGCGAGTGAAAGCTATTTAAAAAATGCTTTATTTTAATAAACATAATATTAATATAAATTTTGAAGATAGAGATTTATTGGGCTAACAGAAGCTGCTTAAAAAGATTAAATGCTTGTTATTAACAAGGGTGAAAAAAGTGGACGATTCTCAAAGCAAGAACTAAAGTCTATTGTATGGCACCTATGATATGTAATTGCCTATGAAACTATAATCCCACCCTGCAAAGACGAAATACCATGAAAGAGTTGATACCATTGGCTGAGTATAAAGGATATGACTATAGTTTACAGATTAGAAACAAAAAGTCACTGCAGAGGAGAGTGTGGAACTAGACATGAGACTTCCATATTACAAGGTACCAGTGAGAAAAAATAAAACCACCCCTCAGAATAACTTGCATGCAAATGATGAAAGAGAGAGTGTAAGCACTGAGAGGGTCATAATAACACTGGTCAACATAAAAAAAATTCTCATGGTTCTGGATCAAAACAGTCTGATTCTAGTGTAATTGTATGTGCTGAACTCAATTATGACATTCGTATAGCTGTATCAGGCTCAGTTTTCCAGAACCAGCATATCTATATATTTAGTGTACCATGCTATTCATACAGTAATTTATATGCTCATTGGCTCCACTTATGCAATTATTTTGTCCTGATTTGTGCTTTTATGTTTGTTTCAGTTTGCTGATTCATGATATTGCATATCTACACCTGCATGATTTGTAATTACTCTGAAATTAACAAAACATGGAACGTCGCAAGTGTGTGAACGGTGCTGACAGTTTTTGCTACATATGTGGTGCCTTCACTCCTGGTAGCCTCAAGAAACCAATCACAAAAGCTGTTCGACTGAACTACAAAAGTTACTTCAAATGTCATTTGGGTGACCAAGACAAGAAATGGGCACCTCATGTAGCCTGTAAGTCTTGTGTTAACCACCTGAGCGAGTGGATGTGTGGTAAACGAAGTTCAGGAATGCCGTTTGCTGTACCAATGATATGGCGTGAACCTAAAGACCACAGTAGTGACTGCTACTTCTGTCTCACAAATATTAAGGGAATAAAAATCAAGACACGAGGCAAGGTACAGTACCCCAATATTGCTTCTGCAATCCGACCAGTACCGCACAGTGCTGAACTTCCAGTCCCAAATCCACCGACTGAACAAGAATTGAGTGATTCCGATTCTACCTCTACCTCAATGGAAAACGACTACCAGGATGACTCTGAAAATGCCAGGCCTAAACTATTTACTCAAGAAGCGCTTCATGATCTCATCAGGGACCTAAACTTGTCAAAAGAAAAGGCTGAAGTTTTGGGATCCAGACTAAAGCAGCATAACCTGCTAGAAGATGGAGTGTATATCACTACAGTGCGTTACCGACATAGACAGCTGTCTGCATTTTTCAAGATGGCAAACAACCTTTGTTATTGCGAGGACGCAGTATCTCTCATGCAACAACTCTGCAAGTCTGAAACATACAAGACAGAGGATTGGAGGCTGTTTATAGACTCAGGAAAAGACTCTCTGAAAGCTGTTCTTTTACACAATGGCAATCGGCTTCCATCTGTCCCAATAGCACACGCAACAAAAATGACTGAGAGCTATGAAACAATGAAAATTCTGTTGGCCGCTATAGAGTATGAGAAACACCAGTGGAAGATATGTGGCGATCTCAAAGTCATCAGTTTACTACTGGGCCTTCAGAGTGGCTACACAAAGCACATGTGCTTTTTGTGCTTGTGGAACAGCAGAGCTGATGCAGAGCACTATGTGAGAAAGGATTGGCCGACAAGACCAAGAGATGCGCCTGGAAGGTTTAACTGTGCTCACAATCCGCTTGTTGATCCAGAAAAGATATTTTTGCCTCCACTGCATCTAAAGCTCGGTTTGGCTAAAAATTTCATCAAAGCTATGGATCAATTCGGTGCTGGGACTCTATACTTATCTCAGAAACTAGGTGGTGTGGTTTCCAAAGCCAAGTTGAAAGCAGGTGTCTTGAATGGACCACAAATTCGTATACTAGTTAATGATAGCGAATTCACCAAAACATTGAACCCACTGGAGAAAAAAGCAAGGGAATCATTTGTCAATGTGTCAAAGAATTTTCTTGGAAACTATCGTGCTGACAACTACAAAGAAATCGTAACAACCATGCTTCAGAATTATCATGCATTGGGAGCAAGGATGTCCTCGAAATTGCATTTTTTCCACTCTCATATTGAATTCTTCCCAGGTAACCTTGGAGACGTTAGTGATGAACACGGCGAAAGATTTCATCAAGATATCGCCATAATGGAGAGCAGATATCAGGGACAATTCAGTCCTAACACGATGGGCAACTATTGCTGGACACTGCAACGAGAAGAGAGCAAGCTGTACAAGAGAAAGAGTAAAGTTCAGAAACACTTTTAGAACTTCATATTTTGTCATTATAAAGGATTTGAACTTATGTTTTTTGGTACAATTTTTTATGAGCTTATCTGTGATAGGTTTAAAATTGTATCTTGCATGACGCGATAATGTTACTATATTTACTATTTTTTTTATTCTTTAAGAAAGTAGGTCTGATGGTAGAATGAAACATCCAATTAATATTCGTTAATATGAAATTAGTCATGAAAGCACAGTCACATGAGATAATCTCATCTTTTGCACGACACGTGATGGAATATTAAATATTTGTACCTATTGATTTTTTTATAAAACCTGGTCTGATAGAACAAAACAAATATCAGATTCGAATTCAGCAATATGAAATTAGTTGTGTGAGCATGATCTCATATGTGAACCATTTTGGCTGTTGACCAGTGTAATCAGACGAGTTTAGTTGTACAGAAGTGAATTAAAGCTTCCCAGATGTGTAAGAAGTTCCTAAATGGTATTTGAAGGGGAAAGATAATACAGTATTATAATACATAGAGTAATATCCACATTAGCTGGAACAATTGGTGCAGAGCGTCTCAGGATTTGAGAGATTTCCGGGTATTAAGATGAATTTTCTTATTCCTGGAAAAAAATCACACACGTACATTATATTGTAAATAAACAATACACTTTACTACTATATTGTACACTATTTTGTACTCACCAGCATATGCTGTCATCTTCTGCATGTGATGTAGGCAGGCCAACACACAAATGCAGGGTCTCAATTGTTTCTTTCTTTAACAACACAACATATACTGAGTAGAAGTTCAAAACTCTGGACTGCTTGGGGATTGGGTTGGTCCGGATTTTCGGATTTTCCGGATTCTCAGGCAGTACTTTTAAAATTCAAATTTAAGGAGGAATAAAGAAGAGATGAACAGGTACATTTTGATAGTTTATTCTTTAGCAAATATAGCATGCTTCATTTATCAAAACGAGCAGTTTTAAGGAAAAAGCTGTGAATTCTAGAATTTTATTCTTTGCCTCTTTTATATCATAAATTGTAGACTTTCTAATGTCGTATGTTTCCATTAGAACAGTATTGCTCACACCATGTTCTAGTTTCTTAATTATTTCAAGTTTGTCACTCAATTTCAACATGTTCTCCTTTCTCTTCACACAAAGAAGTTTATCTACTTTAGGAGCCATTATTATGGGCTTGTACAGTACATGTACTCTGTAAATGAAAAGAGTAGGACTCAAAATTACATACGTTGTCACAGTTTGATTGTTCGTTTTAAAGTGGCGACCGCATGGTCGCTCGTTGTCGCTGTGCAGCTGTGGCACTCATGCATGCGCAGATACACACAAAAGCCCGCTAAAAAAAAAAAAAGGAATTAATGAATTTCCTAAAAGTCCGGATTCTCGGGTGGTCCGGATTTCTGGCATCCAGATTTTTGGACTTGGTTTCTCAGCCAAGAGAGCAGAGTTTGAAACCTTACTCAAAGTACATAACCCGAAATAGTAGGTGTTACAGAGCTGCTGTACAAGCCATACTGGCACCATCAACATCATACTTCATTGCAAATGTGGTAAGTTTATCTTTGGCCTTATACTGCCAGACTGGGGTCACTAATTCTGAGTGGAATAACTTAACTCTATTCTTAATTTCTAAGGGTTGCTGCCACCAGACTCCCTCTGGGCAGTATGTAGCTCGTTAGGTAGCGGGCAGAGTGGACTAGGCATTGAGTTAGGTTTTTCATTAACCAGATCGATAAGGGGAAAGAAGGGTGAAACCATAACATGTCTTAACTAATTTATTCCTTATAAAACATACTGTACTGTAAAAACAATACAAGTGAGTTGGCCTTCCTCAGAAGAACAATGTAAGACGTCTGGTGCTGAGCAGGGTAACCAACATCTTCGCGTGGCGTATACCCACGACATGTACAGTGATCAGAGGTGTATTAAGTTCATACCGACGCATACAAGATATTTCCTTTTAAGTATAGTTTCTGGATCACTTCCAACACTTCACATAATTCTGATACATTTATCCTTTTTCCAGATCATTGTTCTCATGTATTTTCATATGATATCTGTGGAAGTTATGTTCGCTACACATTCACAGACGTAAATAGTATGACCTTCAAACCATGATCCACACTTAGTCCTACAGTACACTAGTCTGGCTCAACTGGACTTTCCCAATCATCTTATGGATACCATGAGTTTTCCTTAATGTTATGAATACACAATTAATATTATATAACTGTACCTGGGTACAATACAACACATGATTCAGTAACATTGAGTAGGTGAGTTATCCTTTATCAATGTTTCCCGTTTTCTGAGATTCTACAAGCGCAGTGGATTTGAATGTTTTGTAGCGTAATATGAATTAAAGGTTTTTTTAGGAATGACAATCATGTGCACAGTACAGCCTTACGTATGTTTGAGACAGTTTGTTTCTTCATGCCATATTCATCACAGACAAGTGAGCCACGAAAACACTTGACTAACTTCTTTATTAAGTCAACTTTCTGCATAACAGATAAATGTACTGTACATGCTTTCACTTCACACCACCACTTGCTGTAGATGCCATGATTAATCACTATTAAGCACTATGTATGTGTCAGTAAATATAGTAACAGTAAATCCAATGAAATATGGCAGGGACGAACGACGCGTTACAACACCAGCCAACGCGCTCACTAGCAAACGCAGTGACTTACTCCCCTCACACCCACCGTGTCCCATTGACAGGCGTACGATCAAAATACATATGGAAGAAATACATATCTTGTAGTCTAATTTGAAAACGGTGATAGGCACAGTAGTAAACAAATTATATAAACCATTCATTTACCTACGATAACATAATAAGAAACGTTGTATCATTACTAGAGTGAATGAAATATTCCCACAAACAACAATTCTTTTTTCTTTTCTTTTCTTTTATCCTTTTCATCACTGATCGGCTCGTTAGCTACTTGGGCGATCGGTCACGTCTCTCATTACTATTACTTTTCCTTTTCTTTTAACTTCTTCACCAAAAGATCGGCTCGTTAGCCACTTGGGCAATGGGTCACGTCTCTGTTACGCACTGTTGGCAAGTACTGGACATGCACCGGCTCCTGAATGTACCTGAACCCGCTCCAGTGTTGGTCAAGTCTTGTCTTGAAAGAGCTCACACTTGGTGCTGTCACAACACTTTCTAGTAGATTGTTCCAAGAGTTTACAGCCCTCACTCTGAAAAAGTTTGCCCTCACAGTTTTCTGGACTTGCGGCTTCTTCAATCTTGAGCTGTGATCCCTTGTAGGGCGAGCGTCCGCCAGCTCCAAGTAAGGACACTCGACTGAGTAGTGCCCCTTGAAATGCTTATACACCTCAATTAGGTCACCCCTTGCCCGTCTGTAGTATAAGCTAGGCAAGTTCAGGCACTCCAATCTCTCAGGGTAGTTGAGATGCCGAAGTGCAGGCACTAGTCTGGTGGCCCTGCTTTGAACATTTTCAACCAACTGACAGTCCCTAGCATATCTCGGGGACCAGACGGGGTGACAGTACTCCAGATGGGGAAGCACTTCACTCTCGAAGATCGTCACGCGGGATGGACCATCTAGATATCTGAACGACCTTCTTATAAGACCCAATAATTTATTTGCCTGATTAACCTTCTTCTCACAATGGCCCGAGAACTTCAGCTCATTGTCAACATACACACCTAGGTCCTTCTCACATTCAGTCTCAAATAGTGCAGTTTCTTCATCCCGTTGGGACATATGATACGCCTCCTTAACGTTGGTACGCCCCAGGTGCATCCTCTTACATTTCGTGACATTGAATCTCAGCAGCCATTTCTTCGACCATTCTTGGAGTCCACAGAGGTCCTTCTGCAGCTCTTTACAGTCCGCTTGGTTCTTGATTTCCCGAAATAACTTGGCGTCATCGGCAAACATTTGTATGGAGGAGTGTACAACGTCAGGCATGTCATTTATGAAACAAACAAACAACAGCGGGCCCAATACACTGCCCTGTGGTACCCCACTTGTGACAGGTACGGATGATGATTTCGTGCCATTAATCACCACACACTGCTTGCGGTCATGTAGAAAGTCTTCTATCCACGCTAGGACATTTCCCCTAATTCCATACCCTTCCAGTTTGATTTTCAGCCTTTCGTGGGGTACACTGTCGAAAGCCTTGGCAAAATTTAGGTAAATATTTTCGATATTACCACCCCGTTCCAGAATATGGGTCCAATTATCCAATACCTTGAGCAATTGTGTTAAGCAAGAGCGCCCCGGCATAAAACCGTGTTGGCAATCCTTTACAAGGTTGTTTCGTAGTAGATGTTTCATTGCGGCATCTCTGATAATACTCTCAAGTACTTTTTACATAATATTATGCTGGTCAGGCTCACCGGTCTATAGTTGTTCGTGGAGTGATGATCGTCCTTCTTCAGGACAGGACTCACATAAGCCACTTTCCATTCACTGGGGACCTTTTGTTCATTCAGGCATTTACAAAACTGTTTATGTTTCCCACCTCCTCAAGGCACCTGTGTTCCATTGCAAATGGTAAAACTAGTGCCCACGGGTCGAAAATATTCTTTGTTCTATTTTGGGAATGCTTCTTAGGGAGGCTTCTGGGAAGCTTCTTAACCCAGAACCCCTATTTTTTTGTCCGAATCTTCTGTAATACGGATTTATCGGGTCTGGATCTTCGAGGGTTTACTGTAGTAGGTGTTGTAAAACTATTATACAAAAACAGGAAATCGACCCAGAGGAATGTGAGTTCAGTATTGCTGGATATGTCCTATTTATGAACCATTCTCAAGAAACTTGCAAGAGGAGTGTGGTTATCAAATATACTATAGGACTAGGCGTGTGTGTGTGTATGTGTGTCTGTTCTGGGCAGCCGAAACGGCACAATCGTTTTTCATCAAACTTGGTGGTAAAATCGCATAAAATTCGTAGAGTGGAACAAACCTGGTCCCATGTCGATGGCTTCTTTAGGAAGGCATTAATTAACAATTTTATTTACGATGGAAAACGATGCAAGTCTATGGACTTGGCGCACCCTAATTAACCATGCAAGTCTACGGACATGGCACACCCTCATTCGCTGTACGCTGTCACGAGCATTCAAACTCTCACAAGGGCACGAACGTGTTCGCAATCACTTGTCTATGCTAGGCAAGACCTTAGAGCCAGCCAGGAGAGGGTACAGGGAGAGAATGTTTTCAAAGAATCAAAGTGATGTAAAATTAGACTGAAGAGGAGAGACTTACTCATTGTGGGATGTATCTACAGATCCCCAAACTGTAACGTCAGTAGGAACATTATCGAATCTAGTCTCATTAAACATACAGCATCTGTAAACATGACCTTGAGTTCAGTAATTGCATGTACAAATTGGTTAATTTTGTAATTAAGAAGATTTGTAACCAGATGAAAGGGTTGGGTCACTACTGTACTTAATGACTTGAATATGGTGAACACCTGCTGTCCCTAGGGACTTGATCTCACTCACCTTTACTGTATATATTAGCCTGTCAGTAACTACTCCTTAGTCTGCAGTCACCCCTGAAGATGTGGATTACACAAAAGCACTTGGGAACTTAATGTTTTCTTGTTTCCTACGTGGTTATTAGCATATACATGGACCAGGCACACCTACAGTGATTTATTTGCATATATATAATTGTTTCTCTTAATACAGTATTGACAACACAACATACATATATTGCCTCTCACTTTTGATTTTTTTTCATCTTTGTATTTCTTTATTATTATTAGCAGTAGTAGTAGTATTACACTATTACTATTATTATTATTACAGTGTTATTATTATTATTATCATGATTATTTTATTTTCAATTTTGTATTATAAATTTTATTTACTACAAATTATTATTATTATTATTATTGTTATTACTGTTACATTTTCGCCCTCCAGGCCCCGATGTGGGTCAGTGACCTGTGCCCTTGTGGGCTAATCCCTGTAAAAAAAAATAAAATAAAATAAAAAAGCCATTTTTTTCTAAATAACAGTTTTTGTGATATAGCTCAGAATGTTACCTAGGTATGTTAAGTCCTAGCTAACTCGCCAGGCCAACATGCAGGCAATTAAAACATCAAATAATTACTTAATAAGTAATATTAGAAGGACACGTCGCTACCTGGCATTTAATTGCAATTCTCAAAACCCCCTCCTTCACCCCCCCATCATACGCAT
Source organism: Homarus americanus (assembly GCF_018991925.1). Classification (NCBI taxonomy): domain Eukaryota; kingdom Metazoa; phylum Arthropoda; class Malacostraca; order Decapoda; family Nephropidae; genus Homarus; species Homarus americanus. The sequence continues at coordinate 20,754,038 of NW_024722227.1, read as the reverse complement.
CACGACCTTCATCTCTTGCCTTAGAGCAAGCAGTAAACAAAAGTCAACTCTCGAGGGGTGGAGATGGGTGGGTTATCGGCGTCGCATTCTGAGCTATATCACAAAAACTGGTTTTTAGAAAAAAAAAGGCTTTTTGTTCAAGTCAGAATGCGACGCACAGCATGAATACCCGAGCAGGAGGTGGAGAGGGAGGTGACTTTGCATACAAGGCTCCGCTGACTTAGGTCCAGATTAAGTTATAAACCGTTTTAGAATACAGGTACTGTATTTCCCAAATTAGGAACATTTACCGGAAGGTAAAATGTTAATTTACTCTATAAGGATACTCACTTTATTCTGATGAGGAAGAAGGTCCTGGTTGTGGAGATTGACTAGGTGGGGGAGGGGAACCAAGCACCACCACATTTGAAGCATCTTTCAGAGATAGATGAAGATAGCTGTCTTTGAAAGTTTTTGAAGGTCTCCAAAAGCCCATTTCCTTGATCTGACTGAGACTCATATGCCGCAGAAAGGCCACAGACCCTGCATATTTCCTAGTGTCATGTGCCAAAAATTTCTTGCCAGGGTCTGCTTGATTCACTAATTGAGATAAGGATTTTGTCATTTGACTAGAAAATAATTTCTTACCATCCCTTGATGAGAAAACATAGGGGCCTCGATTAGGAAATCTGGTTAACCTTTCCTGAAGATTTTTAACTGGGCACAATATATGAGGAACCCTTGTTTCATCCATTAGACGTTTTATCCTAATAGGTTGAGCTTGGAAATCTTCCCTTTCATTTTTTCTTAGGATCTCCGTTGGAAAAAGGGTAACATCCTCATCAGAAAATACCAATAATGATGGATTATTCGAAATTGAAATCAGTTCAATGATTCTCATACCTGTTGCTATTGGTAGAAGGAAAGCTGCCTTCTGGAGTAATTTATCCCTGTTCAGATTTATATTGTAATTAGACCCCATAAGAAGTTTAGTAACATTTTCCAGAGACCAAGGTGGGATTCTCTTGGGGTGAGGAGGTCTCTGAATGAAAAAGGACAATCTTAGCATTTGATAAATCCTTGGGTTCAAAGTAATATTAAAACCCCAAGCCAGAGGGTCAACCAATGCTGATTTATAAGATGCAATTGTCGATCCTTGAAGGCCTTTAACTCTGAACAGAAATTCAAAAAATTCTAACACAACTGTTTCCGATAATGATTCTGGAGTTGTTAACTTGATAAATTGTTGAAAAAGATTCCAAGCTTTTTCATATTGAATAGAACTTTGGGGTCTATGACCTGCTAATACTTGGTTAGCTATATTGGGATTACCCAACAACCTATTTAAACTTTTTTTGAGAAACCTTAAGCGTTAAGTGCCAAGGATATCTCTAACTGAGAATGTAGTACCTGGTCTAGACATCCTTGTTGCAATTGTAGCGGATTCGGGCACCAGTCCAGCAGATCCAGGCACCAAGGTTGTAGGATCCAATATGGTGCAATTAAGAGGACCTTGCCTCTGAAGGATCTGAGTTTGTGAACCACTTTGGGCAATATTTTCACAGGTGGGAACAGATAGATTGAATTCCAAAGGTTCCAATCTAATAGTAGGGCATTTCCTAAAACATTCGACCTCTCCAGAGATGCATAAAGTGGCATCTTGTGATTTTTTAGGGAGGCAAAAAGATCTATCTGTGGAGTTCCAAACTTCTTCACTAGACTCTTGAACTCCGATACCTTTAGGGACCATTCTGTTTCTGTCGATACTGGCCGGAGACAGGACAGCGCATCTGCCCAATTGTTTTGTACTCCCGGTATATAAGTTGCTTTGAGATAAAGTGTTTGTGTTACACAAATACTGAAAAAATTTTCTGACAGTTGTAGAAAGGGCCAAGACCTTGTTGACCCTTGATGATTGAGACAAAACACTGCCGTTTTGTTGTCCATGGCAAACAGGATCGTCATATTTTGTTAATTTGGGTTTGCCGACAAAAAGAATAGGACCACTGCTAATTCTTTTATATTTATGTGTTTGTACCAAAGGAAGTTGCTCCACTTCCCTTGACTGAATTCCCCTTTTGAAGAATGGTATCCCCATCCTATTTTGGACGCATCCGTACAAACGACCAAACCTGTTTGAGGCGGAACCCAGGGAGAGGGACGGATTAGATTGTCCAACTTTGTCCACCATAACAGATGATTCTTTATCTGCATAGGGAGAGAAGAAGCAACATTTCTGTTTCTGTGAAGCAACTTCGAACCCAGATGAGATAGTTGCTTTTTCCTTAAATTTCCCAATGGAACCACTTTTGTGGCAAAATTCAACAGACCCAGAAGTTTTTCCCAATCGTGCCAAGAAACCTTGTGCTTTACACAAAAGGCTTCTACTTGGTTTATCAAATCTGTTACTTTTGTTCCTGGTAAACTGCTGATTTGTATCCCACTGGAGACCTAACCAATCCAACTTTTGACATGGTATTAAATTTGAATTGACCTGGTTTATCTTTAAACCAAGGTTTTGAAATAGTACTAGTGTACGTTGGGTCGGCCTTTGACAACCTTCGAAAAAGTTTCCCATTATCAGCCAATCGTCTAGATAAGCATAGGTTCTTATGGACTCCTTCGCAAGGATCTTTCTGGGAATGTTCGCCAGTTTTGTAAAGACTTTTGGTGCAATTGTCAGGCCGAATGGCATCCCCTACTTTGAACACCAGAAATTTTCTGTACCTGGGAGCAACAGGAACGTGATAATAGGCATCTTCGAGATCCACTTTCGAGATCCACGCATTGGGTGGAAGTAGATGCCTCAGATGGTCGTAAGTGAGCATCTTGAAACTTCTTTTGGAAATAAATTTGTTTAGGACTGAAAGATCGAAAATTCACCTTAATTTGTCGCTGCCTTTCTTGGGGACTGGGAATAGGCGAGACATGAAACATTTCTCAGACTGTAACAGTTCTATGTCTGGCTTCATTGGAAGGGAGTAGTTGCTGGTGTGGTGGAATAAGGTCTCCTTCTGCTTCTGAACAAACGGCCACCCCTATTACGTCTTTCATTATTTCCTCCTCTAAAGTTTCCTCTAGGTTGATAACTGAACCGAGCAGCTGGTCCTGTTCCCCTGTAAAACCTTCGTTTCCTAGGTTTCCGAAAGGTCTGAGGACTCCTGGGAACATTAATATTAATAGTATTCTCAAAAGATGATCTATATTTAACCAATGATTGTTCATCAAACAAAGCAGGAGAAAGAGGAGAAGAACGTAGCAACAAATAAGCGCTACCACTTGAAGCATTATTTGTTGCTTGTTTCCTTAGCTGGGCTTTCAGTTTTAGGGCTTTCAACAAATTATCTAAAAATGAGTTTTACAGGGAATATGGGATTCCTTGTAAAGCAGCAGCGAAACATTTGTCCACTTCTGAATTTTCTTCATAGTCCAGCACAAACTTAGTTAATAACTGACACATCATAAGTGCAGACCAAACGTCTGCTGCCAATTTCCTAATTTTAAATTCTTCAAGCAGCAGTGCAGGAGCAACTGATTTCAATTTTTTTTTCATAACTTAAATCAACATATTTTGGAGCCGACAAATACTGGGAAAGTTCATAGAAGGAACTCTTTTCATCATTAAATTGGAACTTCAAAAAACTAAACTTGTGAGCATTCCTGTATGCGGGAATGAATGTTAAGTCTTTCAATAAATTAGCCCGCCCAGACTTCGTTTGGGCTAATCATCTTTAGGCAAATATCAGGCCAAGAAAGTGTAGTATCACCTTCCAAAAACAAAGAATGATGACCCAAAGTTGCTTGTCCTTCCTGTCTCTTTGTAGTTGCTGAGATATCAGGAAGCTTGGAGACATTTTCATAAAATATTTTGAATAAGGAATCCACAGATTCAGATGTAGTAGAAAACAAAGAAGACTTAGATCTTACCAATGTTATCCATGGCCTGTTGGGATCATCCTTACACTCAATGTTATCCAGCAGCTGCATGGCAGTCGACAGCAGCCTGTTTCCACTCATAGTAACCAACACTTTTGCCCCAGGTGGAAGTGGTTGCCAAGATGTGGATAGGATGAAGTCAGTCTCAACAGGTTCTTCCTGCTCAAGAGACTGAATACTATGATTAGAACCAGCCTCATCGTCCTGATCCTGGAATCCACTGAAATCAGACTGAGTAGATAGAGGTTTTTGTCGACTTCCCACTGCCCCATTGTTTGGAGGGTCCAATAACTTATTTTTCTTAGCAGAAGCAGGCTTGCCCCAATGTTTGGAGGGTCCAATAACTTATTGTTCTTAGTAGAAGCAGGCTTGTCTAAGTGGGGATGAAGTCTTTTACCTAACACCAATAATCCTAAGCTTTCTGCCAACTTGGGATCTTTCCATTGTTGTACATTCAAAAATTTACTCTTCAAGGCCTTATTCCACCTACTTTTTAATTTGTATTTGCAATAAATCTTTCTTATCACCTGTAGCTTGATGAAATTGAAAAATTTGATCATAACAAACTGCATGATCCATTGGTGAAAATAGGTTATTTGAGACACAGCTGTCATGAATTATGCAAGCCACATGACGATCTATCTTAGTAATCCAAGTGGCTCTACATTTTTATAATTACATGTAGTATAGCCCCCTTGGGTCTTGGGTGAAACTACTACTACTGAATTCAAATTCTCTACTGACAGACAATTCCTTGTATGTAGTGCCTGAGCTGAACTTTCTAGTCCTTGTAGCTCATCACTCAATACTATCTCCTCAGGGACAGTTCCATAGTCTCCTCCATCATACATAGGCCCAGACTCCTCTCCTTCATCCTCCAGTTGCACATCACTCATCTAAACTAGGAGGACACCATGAGTCACATTATATCATTATAAAAATATAAGGGAGAAAACATTTTCTACCAAACTTAATCAATATGACTCATAATTGTTATATTATTAGTAAGTTAATTCATTAAGATCTCTTATTGTTATATAAGTCACTCGTTTGACAATTATAAACAATTAACTCGCTATGTAATATCTCTCTCCCCACTCTTATCTCTAAGTATCCCTTAGCTCAATGAAATTTTTTTTTTTTTACATAAAATAATTTCATTTAGAACATTTTATTTAGAGGGATCATTAAGATCTCTATTTGTTGCCAATCAGGGGCACAGACATTGTCCCCCAAGTAATAACTTAAGCAAAAATTTATTCGTGCATACTATCTCCCGGCAGGGTTGACAGTGCTGAGTCGCTAACATAGCGCTCTATTTGCAACAGCGTTCACTTTTACTCTAGCAATATTTATTGGGTTGAGAATTCCACCCTTAATTGTTCTCATATAACCCATATACAGATGTAAAGTCCATTTCAACATAACTGTAGATTGCTAGGAAGACCGGAAGGTCAACATTACGGAAGGAATGCTAAGTCTAGCAGCCTCGCTAAAGTTCGCCTGTAAAGGCTGAACTTGCTACTGAGGACATCAATAAAATAAAGTTATGAAGAGAAAACTCAACTCTGGCCTTTATGCTGAGAGCAATTAGAAAACCGAGGGCGGAAGCCCAAAGGTTTTTTGTGAACGAACGTAAGAGTAGGAAGAGAGATAGCCACATGGCATTCATACTAGCACGTGAATAATTGGGACTGTAGGGGTATCGAGATATTAATGTTGTCTAGCACTCAGGATGGAAGGAAACTGTAATGTGGTTTTCTTATATAATATAAGTTATATGATAGACAGTCTGGTGCTGGAGGTGTTGCTTGTTCAGAAAGTTGGGCAGAATGAGAGTTGGTTGGTGAGGAAGCTCAGAGGACAGCTGGTGGGTCGCCATGCTCGCTGGCGGGAGCGACCACCAGGCAGGCGAGGAGAATCGAAGGCAGCCAGGCAGCGGTGGAGGAGGAGGTGTTGCTTGTTGTAGAAGAATGGTCAGAATGAATCTCAATGGAGAGACAGAGCTTATATACCCAGCAGCAGCCGCTATGAGTCATGTTGGGAAAACCCAGAAAGTCGCCGGTGACTGGTTCCGTTGCTAAGATACGGTAACATCTGGTTGGTTGCTAGGGAAGGCGGCACATTGGAATGCGATACGCAGTTTGTAGGGTAGACGTCCACTACAGGACAAAGAAAACCGTAAACAGTATACTGTACATATATGTGTATATATATAAATAGATATATAAATATATATCACATATTTTCTTTCAGTGAAGACGAGCCCGGGAGGGCGCAGCGACATTCACCGAGTGGCTAAAAGGCAAGGAATAGTAAAAAACGATCTACACGAATTCATACAGAAGACGTGAAGTGGACGCCATGAGACTGACCAAAGATCGTATAACAAATTGTCCCAAGTACAATAATTGAGAGACATAAACCAAATAAAAGTTACTCTACTTCCTCACTGTGCTAATAAGTATAAATACCGTATATAAAATCCTCGTGGGACTTAGTATTTCAGCAATTACAGCACAAATTCGCAGAGCCTTCTTTTGTGTGTATTTACAGCTGAATCGCCAGGCAAGAAGATGAAGGTCGTGATACGTATGATGGGGGGTGAAGGAGGGGGTTTTGATAATTGCAATTAAATGCCAGGTAGCGACGTGTCCTCCTAATATTAAATATTAAGCAATTATTAGATGTTTGAATTGCCTGTATGTTGGCCTGGCGAGTTAGCTAGGAATTAACATACCAAGGTAACATGCTGTGCGTCGCATTCTGACTTGGAAAAAAAAATTATATATATATATATATATATATACAGTATATATATATATATATATATATATATATATATATATATATATATATATATATATATATATATATATATATATATATATATATATATATATATATATATATATATATATATATATATTATAAGATATTAATAATGTAAACTCTCAACAGGGCAAATATGGAGATCTACCACCTAGTGAGTTGGTCCCCTCACTCCCCACTACTAGTTGGACCTCTGCCACAGCACCCTACACAACTCCAGGATCTACCCAAATTGAGAGAGAGACCCCAGCAGACTTCCAGTGAACCTGTCGGACCTTCTCTCTTTTTCCCACCCCAGAGGCCAGTCCTCATCATAGGGCCACTCCCCAAGCCACTCCAGCCTGCAAGGAACCAGCGAGATCAAATGGCACCGGACCTAACTGAAGAGTCATTACTGGGAGTGTCTCCAGATAATCTCATGCCTTTTCCATCATCCGAATTCTTGCAAGGCCCTGCAATACAGGACCTGTCACAAATTCAACCACCTGAGGTCTTACAAGATGAAATTTTAAATACCATTCTGCAAAGCACACTTGAAGATGTACTCCAGGAGTCGGTGACACCGGTACTGAATAATCCTGATCTTAATATTACCTTAGAGCTCTTTAATGAAACTTTGCAAGGTATAGATTTGCAAACAGAATTACCACAGCCTACTCTAGAAGATGATTATCAAGATCTGCAGCAAGGCCTAAGACAAACTGTCATGCAAATTGCTGTTCCAGAAACCACTGGACAGCCTGAAGGGTTTACCTCAACACCTCTCATGGTATTATCTCTTACTGACAATACTTCAACAAGTCTAGCAAGTGATAATGTAAATAGTTCAACTGTAACCATCTTGCAACAGCCAACTTACAACATTAGTTTCAATGCATTTTCACAAGTATTATCCGAAAATTCTAGGGAAAATCTTACAGAAAAAAGACAAAATAATTCTCAAACTACATTTTCCACAGTAAAAAGTGAAACCACAACACAAATACCATCAACAACAATAACAAATACAACAACTATATCCCAGAGTAGTGTACCAAGTACATCACTTCCTGTGTCTTCGTCAGGTCGTGGCACCTCCCGGACTGACCAGGAGAATGACACTGCCCAGTCAGCCACCTTTTTTGTTGACAAATTACCCCCAGTACCTCCCCTCACTTACCTACCAGTGGGAGACAAAAGATACGACATACCCATAGATGTCTTTTCGCAGCTTCCACAAGAGTTTATCCCATTTGTTTGAGACAAAAGAGAAGTGTACTGTGTGGTTCTCAACACTCGGTGCTTTATTTGAGATTATTCATAAGAATGAGGATGCTAGTACTGAGTTCTTGAAAAATTTATAGAACATTAATTTTATTTAATCAAGTTATATCCTATTTTGCCTTAAAGGGAGAAGAACCAAGGAGCTATACACGTAATTTATAACAGTAAGACAGTTTTTTGGTAAGGGTTTGGCCTCAAGTAAAAATTTTCTGTTTGCTGCCACAGCAGTAGATCAGTCAACCTTGCCTGGAAACTGAGGCTATACAGAGCATCCCAGTACAAATGGTTCAAGATATAGCTAGATGTTACAAGTTCCTGTGTTCACCTCCCATAGGTGTGTATAGAAGGATCTGAAGTGTCCTTATCCTAGCTAGTCAATCCCCAGAGATACAGTGGTACTGAGTCTTTGAGTTATAGTCATAATAACTGGTGATGCCTTTGGCTATCGTGTACAGTAAATTTAAGTTGGGGTATCATACAAAGTTAGGATTGTACTTATACAAAATTTGACTGTAGTCATACAACAAAGCAGAATTATAGTTTTACTAAGTAATGAATATAGTAACCATGTCTGTAATGTGGATCACATATTTTTGTTACCTTTATGGGAATCATAATAAAAGAACCTGGTTATCGTTACCCTCCCTCACCTGGGAATTATAGTTGCTCTCACCTTACTAAGGAATGACAGTTACCCTCCCTTGCCATTACCTTCCTTGTCCGAGGAGTTATAGTTACCCTCCCTTACAATTGGAATTACTGTATACAGTTACTCTCATTCAACTAGGGAGTTATAGTTAACCTCCCTTACCATGGGAATTACTGTATACAGTAGTGCAGCTACTTTCCCTCAACTAGGGAGTTATAGTTAACCTACCTTACCCAGCCTCAGGGAGTTATACTGCAGTTACCCTCCTTTGACTAGGGAGGTATAGTTACAGTCCCTTGCATAGGGAGGTATAGTTACAGTCCCTTGCATAGGGAGTTACAGTTACCCTGAGTAATCACTGTGTTAATGGTTCAGACAGTCTACACATGAATTCTAAGGACATAACTATTATTGTTCAGCCAATGTGTGCTGCTCTTGTAACCTCTTTTATGGTGATTTGGGTCAGCTTCAGGCAATGTGAGTCTGCATCATTTTTGTTTTATCTGTAGACATATAATAATTCTAAAATATGACAAGCATAAACCTCAGGCACTAAGTGGGGATATGTCATACACATTGTTGAGCCATATCAATTAAGAGATCACTGTACTTCAAGTTTAATATGTGACAAGTTTTGAGTAGTATACTTCTAGTTTGAAGAAAATTTTCGACAATTTTATCACTTAAAACTAACTTTGTTATACTGCCCATTAATGTGGTCACTAATCCTAAGGGGGTACATAACTTATTATTTAACCTAAGGTCGCTGCCACCAGACCACATGGACAGTATGTTTGGTTTTGTTTAGGTAGGTAGCTGGCAGAGCAAGCTAGGCACTGTGAGTTCGTGTTTTTCATTAATCAAATCGAGAGTGGAAGGAAGGGTGAAACACTGAACAAGACTTAACTAATTTATTTACTAATAAAAATATATTGCATTCAGTCACAATACAAAAATATATGACCTTTCACAAGCAATTATCAAGGTCACTACACCACACACAAAATACCCGACCTTCTCTATATAATTAATTAAGGTGTTCTCTCATCATACCAAATCATTGACCTCCTTACCTAGGTCAGTCTTTCCTACGATATCACCCAAAAATACTCACTAGCACCAACATATTATATATAGCACCAAATACACTCCACACATGCAGGTACTGAGCTCCTTTTATAGCACCAAGGTACACATGACAGGTACCCATTTCACACACTATTCCTGTGTGGTAGATTAGATCCTTCCCAGGCATTCATACCAGGACTGTTTCTGAGTCCGGTATCATGAGGTTGCTTAGCCACGACCGCGAAACTCCTCAAATGACACGATCATTTTCTCCTATCCTGGGTGTTGATATGTGGGATGTCCAGGGTTCATAGGGGAGGTTGCATAGTGGCCATCAGCGTTGCCCACAACAACACGTGGGTTCCTCACAGTAGAACAGTGGTTGCTGGGCCAAGCATTTCCTCCGACCAGCACTGGTCTCCCTCCGCTCATAGGCGGGTACACCTGTGTGTGTAAGAGATGATGCCTGACTGAGAATAATGCCTGATGGGCTTTTGTATTACCTAACATCATTACAAAATCTATTAATTCATTTATTATAATAATAACACTAGGCAAGGCTTTAAGATGTACAGAATATAAAATGCTAGATAAGCCTCTTTAAGTACTCTGGTGTAGTACCAGCTGGAGTGCACTGACTTGTGTGTGTGTGTAAGAGACGACGCCTGACTGAGGGCAATACTTGGCGTCACACTGAATAGGCCTAAGGCTGCCAATGCTTAAATTTTCACTTTCTTCTGGCCCCCACACAAACACTTTCCTATACCCAGTATATTGTGACTTTATGCCTTATAATTACATACCTTATTTCTAAATTACATACTACAGTAAGTGTCTGGTTTGTCAGTTTCTGGGGAAATTACTTTGGCTATCTCATTAATTCAAAACTGTAGTCGCGGGCGGTTCAGGCGCCATTGTGAACAAAGGCCTAGGTTCTTGGCTTGGGTATTTCTACTTCACTTTATTCCCTATGTATGGGTCATTCCCGCACACTTTCTTAAGATTCTCGAATCATTGCACTATTCGTGGTTACAGTATTCGTGACATGGGGTAATGGATGTGTATTAAGCTCACACCGAGGTACATAAGATATTTTCCTTGGAGTATAGTTTATGGGTCAATCCCAACACTTCATGTATGTCTGATACATTTATCCTTTTTCCAGATCATTGTTCTCACATATTTTCATCTAACACCCGAGGTAGCTATGTTTACTAATGGTACATAGACATAAATACCATGACCTTCAGATACAGTATACACACAGTTACACTTATTCACTATAGTACACTAGTCTGTATCAAGTGGACCTTCCCAATCATCATATAGATACCTTGAGTTCTCCCCTAATACTATCAGTACACACACTTAATATTATATTCCTGTACATTGGTACAATTCGTGTAAAACAACATACAGCATGCGAATTACCCCTTCCAAAAGTTTACCGTTTTCTGTGACACTATCCACTAGCGAGGTAAGTTTGAATGTGATGCAGCTTTAATATGAATCACAAGAGATTATAGAGACCAGTACAAATGTACACAGTACATTGTGTTCATAAATAAACAATATACAGTCCGGTATATCAGGTCTTAATTACAGAAAAGATTACAGAGAGTCTCCCTGTCGTTCAGAACAATAGCTTAGCATTTTTGAGACACCCAGAGAAGCCATTACCTGCAGTCTAGCAGTATGAAATACTCATACAACACATAACTGACTTATGAGAGTTTATGTGGAACTAAGCAAATACCTGTATTCAAAATACTGTACTGTACACCACTGTTGATCAGATTTCTTATGTAGTGGAGACCTAAAAAGAGAATAATTGAGAAGTGACATTCTAAACATTTAGGGACAATCCACATGTATAAGGGTGAGCATTAAACCAAACAAAACTTAATAAGATACATTTACTATATTTATGACTGCAAGCTATTGATGCATTCTATAAAATCTTGATTATAATGAACTTAAAGTTTTTTCATATAAATGGTTTAATAAAACTCCTGATCAGATGTATAATTACTCATCTTGAGTTGTCTTTAAAGTAAAATCATATTCACCTTAGATGATTTTTTTTTGTTAATGAATTTAAGTTGAGGAACAGACAGATTAGTGTGGAAGTGTCTGAAAGTCACCAATATATTTGTGTCACGAATCATCAAGTACAGTATGGTACTCATGATGTCAGTTCTATCAACAAAAATACTACCTATAATTGACAGTTTAAACATGATGATGATATGTGAGCTGAAGTTGAAGAGAACATATTTATTGTGATAGATGGATGTGAACATGATGTATTGCAGCATGTATTGCAGCATGCTAGTAAAGCATCATCTCTTAGTAAGAAATACAACTACATGAAATCTAAAAACTCTCTCCACACACACACACATACTGTTATGTAATTACCTGCAACACACTACAAACTGGTTCTGTGTGAGTAACCAAGCTATATTAATCTGAATATAATATTAACTGAAATATGTCCTTTGTGGGTCAGCAGTTGTACAAGTAAATGTTCTTTGGTGTAACTAAAATAGAAGAAAAGAACAAAAATTATCAAAATAAATACAACATAAGTGGAAAATAAAAAACTCAAGAGAAGTTGGGAATACCGAGAGTGTGATGATTAAGTTTAATACAAACTAAGGGAAGAATTCGGAAAGACAATCAAATATGGATTTGATAAAAGGTAAATTATAAATTAATGTAAACAATACTACCATGACCATACTGTAATGTATATGTCTGAGGGGATACAGTCAAACTAAACTTGCTCACTAGATGCTGAGTAAGAATCAGACAGCATTGTGTCACAGGGCTTTAAGATGAATTCACTTACATCAGCTGCTTTTTTTTTGTTTCAATAAATACCCAGTAACTGTATACGGTAGAAGCCACAGATATACTGACCATGGAAATGAGTCTACAGTAAAATCCCAGTTATCAGGCACCTATGGGAATTGAGAGGTGCCGGATAAAGTTTTTCAGGTTAGTTGAAACTCACTCTTAGGATCCCCCAATAAATCCTTCAATGGGATATGTTACAAGCCAGTCCCCAAACACACATATAACACCGAAAAAAATCCTATACTCATAAAATCAATAGAAAACAACACAAACAACACTCACCACATCATGAAGAACAAGCCGTGTCATCATCACAAGCTCCCTTCAAGGCTAAGGGTTTCTTGGTAGGTGGAGTGGAGACTCCACCTACACAGATCACATGTTCACAAAAACAGAGGCAAAGCACTTTACAGTCCCCCCCAAAACAGAAAATATCACTTCACAGTCACCAAAACACAGTTCAATATAAATGTTTGTGCTGTCGTCTCACTATAACAAAAACAAAAACAAAAAACACCAATGATAAGTACAATGTACGGTCTCTCAAAAAACCCTAATATATATCTCAACCATTTTTCCCATATAAATTAATGTAATAAGGGGGGATGTGTTCCTGTACTAAGCTGTGACAAAAATAATTGTAACATCAAAATACTGAAGATAAAAGCAATAAAACCTAAAGGTACATAAACAGAGTTGTTAATTGTTGTTTGTGGGAATATTAATTCATTCACTCTAGTAATGATACAATGTTTATTATGTTATTGTAGGAAACTGCATGGTTTACATAATTTGTTTATCAGTGAGCCTGTTGCCATTTTCAAATTAGACTACTTACAAGATACAGTATGTATTTCTCCCATACGTACACTTGGCAACAGGAGCAGGTAAGGGGAGTGAATGACCCCTAGTTAAGTGTTGTCTGCAGTTGTAACTCACTCCCTGCCATATTTCACTGGATTTACTGTTATTATTAGTGTTTACTGATAGTATAATGTTTAATAGTAATTAATCATGGCATTGTAGCTTGGTCAGACTAATCACTGTAACCACCAGGCTAATGGGCCAAGTTGTAAGGTGTTAGCTGGCTCAGTGAGGGAGGGTAGGAGAGTTCAGAGTGTAGGGGGAGTTTGGGAGACGGAGGAGGTACCTCCCAGTTGGTCTTTGTTACTATGATTAAGCAGGGAGTGTATGCAAATGGCAACTGTGTTAAACTTTCACTTGGCTTTTATTTACTGGTTTAGAATACAGTGTTTGTTGTTGTACAAAATTGTATCGTGAATGACAGTCACAGTAGAATGAGAGAGAAAGGCAGAGTGTAGGTGAGATGCAGTGGGTGGGCAGTGGATGTCGTGCTGATCTGCTCTAGCTAAAGCAAATCCATCTCTGCATCACTGGAATTATAAGTTAGGTGATAATAGAGGTAGTGGTGATCATGGAGCTGGTGGTGGAGGGGGAGATTTTTGGTAATTGGTGAGATGTGGTGTCAGTCATGTTGTTTGGTAACACTGGCTGCAGCACTGCCAGACACAATTGAAAAGCTGATGTCTGCCCACAAAATTGAGTGTAAGTATAAATGAACATCATATTTCTTCCACATTATGTTACATAAATTTTAAATTATGGAGCGAGAATAACAAATAAACAATGTACAGTAGGGTTGCTCATTTTTCCCAATTTTAGAAAATTGTGGGTGGGGGTGTTTTTTCCCATTATTTCGTTAGTCCTAAATTCATTGGTGCCAGAATTAATGAAATCCAACATGTTCTAGGGGTCGCGAATCCAAATATAAAAAATGAATTTTTGCGAAAAAACGTCAAAACTCAAGCTTTTTCTCTTATAGATCAGCAATTGCGCTGCTTTTCACTACTTAACCCTAATGGCTGGCTAGAGCAGCTATTCAGCTTTCCATTGACACCTAATTCGATTGCATGCACCTCTTAGTTGACCTTCTAGTTCAGGTCAAAGGCTTTACCTGCGTTAAGGGAACCAGATTCCAAAATATTCATAGTTTTGACTTTTCCATTTATTCGAAAACACATATCAATATTTTGCCGTCACAGTCTTTTCCATGATATATTTCCCTCTTAAAAAAACAAACATCATTGAAATAGGTCAATAACTCTAGGAGGAGATGCAATTTGAAAGTTCAATCCCCCCTCTATTCAACTCTCACAGTTGCATCAGAGCAGACTTGCTGAAGCCACTCATCTGCTTCCTGTGCTTTTCCACAAGTTGCATGACATCCTGCAGCTGCTGCTCATCCTTCGTGACTGTATCAATGAAGTCCTGCATAAGCTTTATTCCCCTTTCGGCCACGTCATTGGTTACCTTCAGGCTTCTGGAGAAATCTTTCAGCTTCATGAACTCTTCGTTTTTCTCCCAGTCTTCCACCGGTGATATCAGCCATGCTGTGCCGCACACATGATGCTCCTTGAAGATCATCCATGAACGTTCATCTATCAGGTCGGAAAGCCGTGTAGTCTGTTGGATGACCAAGTTGTCGTTGGCGTAGTCGTTCGTTTCTTCTAGGCAGCTCAATTTGGTCGCCATCTCCTTTTTCTCTGCCGCACTCAACTTCTCGCTGCACAGCGACAGAACGACGGTCTGTGGCCTTAGATACCACAGGTGGCGGCTCGCGACCGCCAGCGCCGCATCAGCCACCTCACAGTCCACGGCCCTGTAGCGGAGGAGTTCGTGATGCAGTTGCAGGTCATTCACAGGCGCATCCTCGGCTACTGGTGATTTCAGCCACGCCGGTGTGTACAGCAGAGACACAAAGATCGCCATCCTCTGCAGCTTGACGCACAGGTCACTGCCGAGTTCTAGCTGGTGGCTAAACATGTAGATCTTGAGGTAGTATATGATCTTCGCCATCCAGCGAGCGTGGTGACATGCGCCAGGATGCAGAAAGTGCGTGCCGCGCAGAGGATTCACACCGAGGACGAGGAGCGTTAGTTCTGCCGCTTCTCGGTAATCCTCTCTGGCCCATTCTGTGACGGTCAGCAGGTAGCTAACGGTCCTGTGTCGGAGGTGACTGAGCCAGTCAGACTCTGGTAGATTTGCAATGTCCAGCCTGAGATACTGAGAGTGATCTAGTTGACTCCACCTTTTCTTAAGAGTCTGGAAGAGAGGGTCCGTAGGGGCCGATGTTTTGCCGAAGATGTTGCTGGCAGCGGCTCTCACCACCAGTTCCATGACGTGGTGTCTGCACCCAAGCCTCAACAGCTGTTTTTCCAGCAGCGCCTCCAGATGGACAACCGCACCTTGGACTCGCCCTGTGTTGGACGACGTTGTATCAAAGCACAGTGCCTTGACGTTTGAAGCGCAGCTCCAGTCCTCGATAGCACGAGCTGTTGCGCGTGCCTGGGTCAGGCCAGTGCCGTCCTTCACTGGCAAGACAGCAAGCAGCTTCCCTTCCTCATGGCCGCGCCCTGAGATGAAGATGGCCTGTCGGTGTTCTTCTTCTCCCACGACGTTCTGAAATAAGAGAAATATAAAAATTCAGACAGATAATGAAGAATTATCAAGGCTGCCTTTTTCTCCAAGCTTTTTGTTAATGATTTGATACATTTCTAACAATATATTACAATAGTCTAGGCTTTGGTAAAATATTAATGTAGTACCTAATCGTGTTCTCACCTTAACCAGCTTACCATCCCAGTGCACCACTGCATGTGGTGGAGGCGTGAAGGCTTCCCTTTGTGCGGCAGCTACCTGACGACGGTGTGAAGCTCGCGCCTGTCTCGCAGTCTCTCTCGAGATCCGGAACTCAGACAGATCGCCTGGCGGGTTAGCAGAGCGCAGCACTGCTGCGACCACCGAAAATATCTGCAAGCAAAAGCAGGCAAGGGTGTCAGTAGAAAATGTCGACTGTTTAAGTGCTTATCAAATAATTAACAGAAATTTCAAACATTCCAAACACATTTATGGATACACTTACTTCGTTATTGGATATCCGAAGACGGTCAGCGAGTTCCTTTAATGCTGGCTCTTGGAGAATGCGACGTGGAAGCTGAACCGTCACATAAGGGTGCTTTGATGTGTACCTGCCAGGTTGTATCGCTGTGTCCTTTTTCTCCATTTCTACTTCCGTTGGGGTGTCAGCCACCACAGAGGTTTGAGGTCTCGAATCACTGCTGCTTGGTTCACAGGCTGCGAACCTTCCCTGTTTCGACCTTTGCTTCTCGACTCGTTCCTCCTGCTTTTTCTTCTTAGCGGCAAAAATCTTATCGTTACCACTCATGAACGCTTTTCTTTCTCATCGTTGGTCTTGATAGAAGGCGATGTCTTGTTGTTTGTCGGCCGGTGTAAGCAGCCGGTTCTTCTCGATGTCCTCTACGGCGTCCGGTGCTCCGATGTCCCACAACAGGTCAAGTTGAGACTTGAAGTTTTCAACCTTGTCCTTTGCAGCCCTGTCCCGACTTTTTTGTAGACTTCTCCAGTGCTCCCATAACCTTGTCAGCTTCTCCCGGCACCCCCTCTCTGAGATAGTCTTGATGCGAGCTAAATTCCAGAACGTGAGTACGTTTCTCACTGTTTCTTTAAACGTCTCCTGTCTGTCACCAGATTCATTCACTGTGTGAAAGAAGAACTTCAGGACTTGACGCATCGTCGGGAGTTTACTGCCTCTAATTGACGATGCTGGCTGGCCTACTAGATAGATTTCAGTGGCAGAACGGGTAGTGGATGATGTTGGCCTGACAGTCCCCTTAGCATTCTCCCCCGACTGCGACTCACTCTCTTCCATGATTGTATGTATATAAACAGATGAACTCTGTAAGAAAAAAACGTTTTGTAATAAAACAAAATAGGCAAACAAAATAGGGTCACATAAGAGCAATTTAATCACCTGTAGAAAATACAACATAAATAGATAACCATAAATTTACTGCCACACTATATAGCAGATTTGAGTAAATTATAAAATAACACCACAGTACCAACAACAACACAACACATGTCAAAACACTGCAAAGAAGCGCAGGGTTTTAAAGCTGCCAATGTGAACCTAGTGAATTTATAACTCCGTTAACGCAGGTAGGCTACAGCCTTTGACCTGACTTAGAAGGTCAAATAAGAGGTGCATGCAATCGAATTAGGTGTCAATGGAAAGCTGAATAGCTGCTCTAGCCAGCCATTAGGGTTAAGTAGTGAAAAGCAGCGCGATTGCTGATCTATAAGAGAAAAAGCTTGAGTTTTGACGTTTTTTCGCAAAAATTCATTTTTTATATTTGGATTCGCGACCCCTATAACATGGTGGTTTTCATTAATTCTGGCACCAATGAATTCAGGAGTAACAAAATAATGGGAAAAAAAAACCCCACCCACAATTTTAAAAAAGTGTGAAAAAATGAGCAACCCTAATGTACAGTATTGTACAATATTGTACTATCATGAATGACAGTCATAGTAGAATGAGTGAGAGGGCGGGGGCAAAGTGAAATTATGATTTAGGTGCAGTGGCGTAGCTAGAGTGTGTGCCGAGCCTCCCTTGAGGCCCCCACCTCTAAAAATACATATTGCACATGACTCACTCTTTATATATATATATATATATATATATATATATATATATATATATATATATATATATATATATATATATATATATATATATATATATATATTAAATAGTTTGCCTTACTGTTGTCAGACAAAAGCCACCCCGATCAAAGTAGGGGGCTTTTGTCTGGGTGGCTTTCGTCTGGGGGGCTTTTGTCTGGGTGGCTTTTGTCGGGGGGGCTTTTGTCTGTACCCCAGTGAGGATAGTGTCTTAGTATAAAATCGCAATGCTGTGAAACAAAATCTTAATATTTAATCTCAGTACCGCAGCAAAAGTCACATCAATATTTTTTAACCAATACTTTAATATTTCTTACCTTATAGTCTTATGTCTTCCAACGAAGTAAATAACTGGATCGAAAACACAAGAGAACTTAAAAGTCGTCTAGCCTCCCCTCGTCTTGTCACGATGGAGACTTGTGCAGAACTGAAGTGAATTGCTTGTAACTGGTGGATTGGTCGGCTGTACATGAACTGATATGACCCGAGACTGCATGGTTTTGCAGCTACTGGAGACGTTAATCCTTCCCTTTGTATGGGCGGCAAGTTAATCCTCATCGTGTCTGACCTAACACCTGACCCACACCACATGAGCTCACTGGCGTACTTGTTTGAAGTTGTTTCCTTAATCCTCAACAGGTTACAGGTTGTGGAGCATAGCAAGGGTGTACGTAGCCTGGCGACGGGTCAGTGATGACAGGTGTTAGGTCAGACACACAAGGATTAACTTGCCACGACAAAGGGAAGGATTAACGTCTCCAGTAGCTGCAGATATGGGTGATGAGCAGACCAGTGCCGCCCCAAAGTCACGATCAGCTACCAGTGTTTAGGTGGTGATAATAGAGGTAGCGATCGATGGTGATGATCATGGAGCTAGTGGTGAGAAAGCAGAAGGTGGGGGTGACTTACCTTTCATAATAGTAGAACATTCTTTTATTAATCAGCAAATATGTAGTAAACTGCAGGGTCTTTGTGGGGTGGTGAAACCCAATATTTCGTCTATGAATTTATTGGTCTTAAAAGTACAAACTCCTCACAAGCTCCTCTCCAAGACGCTAATGCTGCCTCCCAACATAGCTAACTATCCCACATGCCCCACCAAGTGAACAATAATATAATGGAACAAAATACAGAATATTCTTGTGAACTGACAAAGTAACATAGCTACTGGAAAGATGCAATCTTATTGTAGTGTACTGTATGTACAGTTGTCATCTCTTGTATGGGCACACAAACGTACATACATGTAGATATCTCACACTCAGGGATGAGGTAGGATAGAAACTCACAATGCGCTTTCTGTATATATAGTGTTGCACAGCGCAGTGCTTAGGAGTGACTAGGTGAGGAGAAACTTGCTCAGAGGTTCTGTAGGGCAGAAGGTTTCTGAGGAAGCTGAGTGGTGAGGAGCTGTGAGAGATGTTGCTGGTCCAGTACGAAAGTGTAGAATGGTCTCCCCCAGGCATGCCGGATTATACAATTCATGAGGATCAGGATTTGGGGTGAGCGTAGCAAGAGGGCCAATCACAGCGGCTAAGCGCAAGGTGAAACGCTCTGATCCTGAACCGGAGGTTGAAGGTCGAGACTAGGTCGGCGACGCATTCCCCTACGCCCTCTGCATAGACCGTTCTCGGGCGAGCTGGCTGTATGCAGCACCTCTAACCTCTCCCACCATGAATGGTTACGAGTTTGATAACGTGGCGCGGATACCGGATACGCCACCCCAAGAAATTAAACCTCCTAGTTCTCAAGAAGCTCTTTGAAACTAATGAGATCGGGGTCACCAAGGTGGAACGACTGAAGCTCCACGGTGACATCAAGATCACCTTCACGAGAAGGGTATGCCCGCATAGCCATGGAGATCCCAGACATCAACGGCATTCCATTTAAAATGATTGCCTACAAGTGGGACAACCTGAAGCTGGGAG
Organism: Homarus americanus; assembly: GCF_018991925.1. NCBI lineage: Eukaryota > Metazoa > Arthropoda > Malacostraca > Decapoda > Nephropidae > Homarus > Homarus americanus. The sequence goes on along the minus strand of NW_024722227.1, from coordinate 20,733,956 downwards.
TAATCCCCACGAAATTGCCCACGGGACCAAGCAGAGCTGAGTGAGCTCCTCAAGGGCAACCCAAGTTGTGAAGAAGCTGTCCGACACCAATGCCCTCATCGGACACCATACAACCTTACCCAAGGAGGCTCAACTGGCGTGTAACTGTGCCAGTCAAGCCCTACTGCAGACCCAAACGCTGTTACAAATGCCAGCACTACGGACACACTGTCAACAGGTGAGGCGCAGGAGAACACCTGCTCCCCCTGTGCAGCGCCCCAGACACCGCCATACCTGCCCCAACACAGTTAAAAATATGCTGCCTGTGGCGGCCCACACTCTCCTCGCCGATCGGACCTGCCCAAATGGAAGGAGGAATGCAGGATAGCCAAGGCTCGACTCGACAAGAAACTGAGCTACAAAGAGGCCCTCCTTGCTGCACGCCCAAGACAAGAAAAACCAGCAGAAAAGAAAACCAAGTAAAGAAAACCCAAAAAAAGAAAAACTCAAGAAAAGACACCCGCCACACAGAACCAAGAACACCACGAGGCCCGTGGAGCTGAAGCCTGGTCAACTCACCGTCTCCGACTTCTTCCACACCTATGAGGACTTAAGACACGAGGGAAGACGAACAACAAGGCCCAAACACGAATGGACACTTCAAGAGAGCAAGAAGAGGAGGAGAGTTAGAAGAAAATCTACATCAAGCTAAGAAGAATACCAAGAGAGAAGACCAAGACATTTCCTCCACACAAGAAAACAACACACACAATCAAGCCGACCAAGCACTGAGAATCCATGGCCCAACCCAACACGCACCTGACGCTTGACCTGACGCGACCTGACTCTGTCCTGCCGCCTCCTGGCCGCGTCCAGGCGAGTTGCTGCTGCCTCCAACTTATACTCCCTCACGCAAGCGGTGTTTAGCCACTGCACCTATTCTCTCCTCCTAAAATTCACTTCAGTCCTCCCTTTATTCTTCCCCTGAACCTCCTTCCCCCCTGTCACTAGCATTTCATGTCTATGTGCTGTACGCTGATTGGTTGGTAGGCGCGCGGCCGGAGCTCAGTTGGGAGTTGTAGGGGAGAGGAGCCACTACACTATAATCATAACATAAGTCAGGAACTCCCCAAAAAAAAAATTACGGGGGGAGGGGCAAGTACACAGTAACATAAGAAAGAAAACTATCTAGGCAGAGAAGTTATCCATCCACGCTGGAGCTCGCCTTGATCGTGAACCCCTCCGTGGGCATGGAGGCTTCTCTGGTGGCACTGACAGGCCCTGGTCTGCTCGTCTCCTGGCCGGTTGCAGAGTCCCCCGAGCACCTGCCTATGCCGACACGGCAGGTGTAGTAGTGGGCGACGGGGATGAGTCACAAGTGACGTCGCTGCGGAGGGACAGCCTTCCACTCCCATCCAACCGCACCATGTATTGAGGGAAAGTGTTTGCCTCTACCACCATCCCCGACATGGTCCGACATGGTCCCACACTTCCGTGGTAGGGTTCTGGAGTCTCACCCTGTCACCTGGGAGGAGTGTGGACAGCTGACGAGTTTCTTGATTATATCTCTCCTGCACCTTCTCTGCAAAGTCTGCCATCTGGGCTTCCCCGAGTTGTAGAGTGGCCTTCGGCATGGAGTCCCGCAGTTGCCCTCCGGTTGCCAGCTGCGCTGGAGACTTGCCCATGCCTCGCAATGGCATATATAGGTACTGCATCAAGACCTTAGAGTACGCCTTGGTGTGAAGGCTCTCTCTTCCAGTGTTGTCTCTCGTGATCCTTTTCGCCACTTTGACGGCAGCCTCCGCTCTCTCGTTTGACTGGGGATAGTGGGCTGATGACAGCCGAACAGCCACTCCCCATTTCTTCAAAACTCTTGCATCTCCTTGCTGATAAGGTTGGTTCATTCATAAGTGCAGAGCTCTTCTGGCACTCCCCATCGCATGAAATAACCCCTCAATTTATGGATGAGGTCAGAGGAAGAGGCACTTGACGAGAGATAGGAGACTGTAACCCATCTAGACAGCCTGTCTGCATATGCCAGGCATGTCCTGCCATCCAGCTGAAAGAGGTCAGCCACTACACGCTGAAAAGGGTAGTCTAGGGGGGGTGCTACGATGAGTGACTCCGGATGCTGGGAGGGCGCAAACCTGTTACAATGTCTCACACTGTGACCTGTGGTGAGTCAGGTCCGCCTCCAAGCCAGGCCAATACACCGCTTGTCGTGCCCTGCGTAGCATCGATTCAACTCCTTGATGACCCGAGTGTAAATTTGTGGCCACCTGCTGTCAAAGCGACTCCGGTATGACTAGCCTCACATTTCCTCGTTAAAACATGTATGTCACCACCTCACCATCCGTAGAGAGACAGTTTCTGGCGTTGTAAAATAGTTTGAGGTTGGGTAACTCCTGGGTTCGCCCCAGCCCTCACTCGGTTCATCAGCATCTGGCATGTAGGGTCCTAAGCAGCAGCTCTTACCACTGACGTCTGGTCCAACACCACACCCTACACTGCGTCCAAAGCCGCCACTGTTGCTGCAACCACTGTGGCTGCCATCTCTTCCTCTTGTCCCATGTCTTCCCCGTCAGGATACTCTTTCAGCACTGGGTATCTCGACAAAGTGTCCACGGCACAATTCTTCTTGCCGGGCAGGTATCTGACGTGGAACTGGTAAAGAAGGGTCTTTTCCTTCAGCCTAAACAGCCGGGGGTTGGCAATGCCCTTCAAGGCCTTGTCGCCAAACAACTTAACTAAGGATCGGTGGTCAGTAATGAGCACAAGGTTAGGGCACCCCAACAGAAACAGCCGAGCCTTCCTCAAGCACCACACTACTGCCAGAGCCTTCTCAATAGCAGCGTAACCCGCCTCTGCCGCTGACAGGTGTCTGCTCCCACACAGCGCCAAACGCCATCCACCGCTACAGCAGAATGGCATCTCGATGGATGTGCAGGAACAGTATTATTGGAGTATGATAAAGTCAATTCCCTCACAACTCCAGTCAGTCACGGCAGCAGTCGGCCTGGACTTGTCGTAATATACTAGCCAGTCCCTGGCCAGTCGACAGATGACATCCTTTGACCGCTCAAACTTCTGCCGTAACTGTTGGTCCCAGTTCACTTTTTTGCCTACAGGCCTCTTCAGGAGCTCCCGAAAAGGTTGCTTGACGGGCTGTGGCCATGAACGGTGCCAACTGATTCAACCCCCGAACCACGATCGAATATCAGTTATGATAGGGCTCCCTGGCATTGAGAAGTTTCTTATGGCAGCCAACCTCTCTTCTGTGGGGCGATATTCCTCCCACCTGAGGTGGAACCCCACAAATTCACACTCCCTCTGGCAGAAGCAAAATTTCTTGGGCTGCAGCGTAATCCCCGTCATGCCGCACCTCTCTAAAAAGTCGTATGTATGCCAGAAGGTCTGCTGGGCCTGCTGTCGAAGATCAGGATGTTATCTATACACTTGTGCTTGCACAGAATGCCCTCGATAGCATCATCAAAATGCTTAGTATAGGGATCGGGGGCTGTACAATGCCCATGGGCATTCTGCGGTAACAGTATCTGCCCCATGGGGTTATGAAGGTTGTCAACTTCCGGCTGGGCTTGTCCAGCTCCACCTGGTGGAAGCCCCAAAATGCGTCCGCCACCGTCTTGTAAGCGCGAACACGGATGGACGAAATCATGTCAAAAAAGCCGGGGTGTGGTGTGTCTCCCTCTTACAACTGGTGTTCAACTTCTGGTAGTCCACGGTGCGTCATGGTTGACCATTCTTTTTCGGCAAAACCACCATTCTCACGCACCACTCCGTGACCTCACCGACGGGTACTGGTTACAGTACACCCGTTGCACATCCTCATCCAGCTGCCTCTTAACCTCCTCCTCCCAATGCTTGGGGACTGAAGCACAGGTGTAGCAGGCATACAGCACAGCACCAGGAAGCAGGTGGATATGATGAGGCTCGCCCTCCCACCACCAGTTAAGGGTTTCTGGAAATGTTGAATGTGGAGGAGGAAAAGTGGCCAGCAGCCACTCCTGGAGCCTGGCCATGTTCTCCTCCACACCGGGGAGGTGTCGGGCGATGTGAGGACAGCGGTGGGTGGTGGTGATACCCCAAGCTTCTGCGCCGCTTCATGCACCACCGCAGCTGAGTAAGAGTAGTGGGGGAAATCTTGGTGCACCAACTCTAGTCTCCTACAGGCTGGCAATGATAGGAACGATACCTCAACTCTCCTGGCATAGTACATGTTCTGCTTCGTCCTCCTGCCGTCTAGCTCCAGAATGAGTTTGGCTGTGCCCAGCGTGTTGAGCCCGCCTCCAGCAGGGTGTAACAAGTTGGAACTGGGCCGTCGCAGGTCCCAGTGTGACAGCCTCAGAGCCTGAAGCTGGGCCGGGCCTGCCAGGCACACTTCCGTGCCCGTATCTGCCACTGCCTGTTGCAAGCAGCCTTCAGGAGCCTGGGCAAGCCCAACCGAGACCATCAGTCTGGGAAGGTTCTTCATGCTGGCTCTCACAACACTTAAGGAGGCAGCAACCACTTGCAGCACCACGCTGCATGTCACTTTGTCTGGTGGCGAGGGCTCACTGGTCTTCCTACAGCATCTGGCGAAGTCCCCTTATTCTGGAACTGTGACACTCTAAATCTTTGGCCGGACAGCTGTCACGACCCTTCTTATGCAACCTCCCACAGTTAACACACAACACGTTAGTGGGTGGGGCCGCGTCCTTCCGCGGGCAAGCGGGAGGAGGCAGCGAAGCCTTCCCACTTCCTGAGGCAGCTACACCAACATCTGGCACCTCTGTAGGCCACGGGCCCCGCCGCTCCCTGAAAGCCCATGCTGTCGCCGGAAGCATCACTTTTTGCCATTCAACGACACACACTTCTTAATTAATGTCTTGAATTTCCCACACCTTTCGTAGTCTTGAAAAATTTCCTGTTTCAGCTGTGGATCAAACAACCCCACCATCACTCTGTGCACTAGTATATTTTCTGAGATGTCTGTATCACACTGGGGGCAGCAGAAGTCACAGTCCAACGCACTCTGCTGACACCTGTTCACAAACAGCTTCACAAACTCCCCTCTGCTTTGTGCCAGCTTAGAGAACTGGTCCCACAGCTCCGCTTTGTTTGATGCGCCACACACAATCTCTTCAATGGCATGGAGTGCTTCCTCAGCGCCGAGATGCTCCCATGCATCTTGCGAGAACTTCGAGTCCAAGGCACGTTGCAGATCACCGTCACAATTCAGCCAAATGTTCAATCCAGCTTCTGTTTGCCGTCACCCACAAAGCTGCACCCAATTCAGCATCGATCTCTTCCAGGTTCTGTATGCCGTTGGCTGCATCTGTACCTTTCTTTATTCTGGCACGGACGCCACCGGGTGTCTTGACACACTACCTGCAGGGACATGCTGTGGCGTACCTGTGAGGCATGTGACGAGTGCCTGTATCGTCTCCTTCTACAATTTGAGTGCACTGAGGGAGTTGAGCAATTGTGAGGAGGCCACAGGGGTGCGGGGTGAGCTGGCCTCCGTGGCCGCGTCCCATGGCGTGTCTTAAATATTGACCTCATTCTGTGTCGTTGGTGCCCCTGTGCCATAGGCTATCACTGCACCATGTAGAGTCTTTTGAAAGGGGTGGCAGTGGAACCCAATATTCCGTCTATGAGTTTATTGGTCTTAGCAGTACAAACTCCTCACAAGCTCCTCTCCAAGAAGGAGTCTGGGAGACACTGACTAGACGCTGCCACAGTCTGCCTCCCAACATACCTAACTATCCCACATAAACGCTTGCTTTCATTATAGTGAGGATTCGTTCAAGGGATTACTGTTCAATGGGGACTTACTGTTATGTCAGAAATATTCTGAACTTGGTTAATTTGGATTTTTTCAGTAATTCAAGTGACCCAGGGCCCCCTTTTTATTGAATAAACGAGGGTACAGTGTATAAACGATGTGGCTTAGAAATGAAAAGAATATAAAACTATATACAGTTGTACCCCACTTAACGCGGTCAATTGAACCCAGAGGGTCCCGCGTTAAGTGAAATCCGTGTTAAGTGAACAACAGAACATATGGGATTAATTCCAATAGAAACCGGCCCGACCCCAAACTCCACTTTTTGAAGGCACATACCTATGTTGTAGTAAAAATAACATCTTAATTTTATGATGGTACATGCACACAATTAATACTTAAGAGAAATAAGAAATACAGTGCAAGTTAATGTCCATTCAAATAATGGACTCAACTCCCTCCCCTCTCACACTACACTGCGGCTCTTCCCTCTCAAGAAATTTTTGGGAAAACCACTAAATTTTAATAAATAATACCTCAAACTAAAGTTAGGATAATACAATTGACATTGCTGGATTCCTTGTGACCAGGAATATTTTGAATATAAATGTCATATATTTTGCAAAAAGATAACATAGTTACCTAGAAAAATTTTATCTAAAATTTGTATGTTTAATACAAAATATGATGTTTATATTCAAAATGACTCTAAATTATAAATTTCAGCAATGTAAATTATATTCTGACCGGGTAATTTGTATGAATTTTATGAGCTAAAACAAATATCTTCAGTTAATAAAAAAAAAATAATCTTCACGACACTATCTGTCAATCAAAGTACCTTGCCTCCCCCTCTTCCAACCGCGCGGTCATTCCCAACCCTCCCCCACCCCCCACCAATCCTCCCTTCCAGAGTTTTTAACATTTAGTATTAAATAATACCTCAGATTAAATTAGGATAATATAATTGACATTGCTGGATTCCTTGTAAGACCAGGAATATTTTGAATATAAATGTCATATATTTTGCACAAAAGATAACAGTTAATTTGAGAAAAAATTTTATCTAAAATTTGTATGTCTAATGCAAAATATATGATGTTTATATTCAAAATGATCATCAAATTATAAGAATTCCAGCAATGTAAATTATATTCAGACCGGGTAATTTGTATGAATTTTATGAGCAAAACAAATATCTTCAGTTAATAAAAAAAAAAATAATTCTTCACGGGGTAACAGATGGTCGGTGGTCCCTCCCTCCCCCCACCCCACCAACCGTCTCAGGAGATGTGTGGGATAACCACTAAATTTTAATAAATAATACCTCAAACTAAAGTTAGGATAATATAATTGACATTGCTGGATTCCTTGTAAGACCAGGAATATTTTGAATATAAATGTCATATATTTTGCACAAAAAGATAACATAGTTACTCTGAAAATTTTTATCTAAAATTTGTATGTCTAATGCAAAATATATGATGTTTATATTCAAAATGATCACCAAATTATAAAATTCCAGCAATGTAAATTATATTCTGGCCAGTAATTTGTATGAATTTTATGAGCTAAAACAGGCAGTCAGGCAGGGTGGCGGGTGGGGCAAATCTAAAAATAGCGTCTCGAGCCGGACACTCACCGCGTATATGTGGAAAAAATCCGTGTTAAGTGAAAGTTCAGCTCTGGCGAGGCACATCGTAGTAAAACGCGTTAAGTGAAACCGCGTTAGGCGGGGTAATACTGTAATAAGAAAATTGAAGAGCGTGGGTGTGTATGTATGGGATGTGAATGTGTGTGGAGGTGGTGAGCTATAATTGTGTGGCCAACTCACCAGCATAGCTGCCCCATTTATTGTTACTTGTAATGAAACTATAAAAGTTGTTGAAAAATCATTACAATACTCTAATGTGGCTTAGAAAGAAATAGAATACAATATAAAACAAGAAAATGAAGAGCATGGGTGTGTATATGTGAGAGAGGAATGTGGGTGGTTATAGCCAAGGCCTTTACTATAACTACATTGCCGACTCGCCAGTCTCGTATATTGTTACTTGTATTGTAACATCATGGCATACCCAGCGCAGAGCGGCAGCCACACATCTGTGAGTAGGCTGGTTGACTGCATGGCTGAACTGTGTCATATTGTCCAAAGGATGGTTTGACTGTGGAAGGAGCTATTTTTTGTAAATAAAATATGTGCTATTGTATTTTATGATATTCTATGTATTGCTTTTATTGTTTATAAAAGCAATAAATATGGCAGCTCATCCAGTTGCGAGTGGTATTTCAACTTATGTTACAAGCTGATTTTGGAGAAATATTTACTTTTATTATTTATTTAATTTAGTGCCAGTTAGTTGAATCTACCGGTTGCCCGTATACCAGATAACTGGGATTTTACTGAATTATAATTATGCAGTAACAGATATTAAATCTCCCCAGGTATGAATGTCAATTGCATATTTTTCTGAATTTATTGCAGAAATGACTGACAAATTTTTCACAATATAGTACATTACAGGTAAACCTCAAGATACGATGGGGGTAAGTTTCTGAAAAACCCATTACTTGTACTAGGTAAATTATCATAGATAGAGATCATTATAACATGGGGTTCAATGGGATACATTCCCAGCTAGTCCCCAGACACACATGTATCACCGACAAAAAAATTCCTACAATACTACTACAGGTTGTACCTCTCTAGTCCGGCAACCTCGGGACCTGACCGGTGCCGGACCATGGAAATTGCCGGACCATGGTACCCTTTTCCTGGATAGATAGTGACTTGTGCTTATGCCTGGAAGCACTAGCACCACTTTCTCTGCATCATGGTCTCTTTGAAGACATATTGAAGGGTTAAATGTAGGTATAATACCTTCTCAAATTTAGCGAGTTTTAATTCTTAACGTATTTTATTGGAACACAAAAAATAAATAAATAAAAATTTTGACGGAAACTTGAATTCGACCAGGTTGAACGACGGCCCAGCGATGCAGGCGACGTGCATAATCGTGTAAAAACAGCGTCATTTCTCTTATGTACAAAAGATTCATTATTGTTTATTACTGAATGTCTTTTTATTGAATTAATGTTTATGTGTGCAAAAATGACAATACAATTCATTAATAATCGTGAATATTAAAACACCAGGAAATAACACAGCATTGTTTTCGTTGATTACAAAACCAGTGACTGACTGGTTCTACATATAAAACTGAAGAAAATAAGACCTTGGTTGTAGCTGTAGTAAAATTAGTATGGTTGTTTAGTAATGTTATTTAATGTTAATAAATGGAACAATAGAAGTAGCTAACGATAATGGTAAAGAAAAAAGAGAGATCGCATATGTAGCTATGCGCTAGGAAGTGACATATCGTCATTACTACATAAGAATATGAAAGCAACACTTATTTACTGTTCATATATATTTTAATTAATGTTTCTGAATTTGTTTTAGTTAATGTGCGTGTGTGCAAAATTAACAATATAATTTATTAATAATACGTGGAATATTAGAGCAGAGCCAGGCGGCTGCGGCCATTGTTTATATTAAAGCTTACAAAACCAGTGACTCTTGGTTCTACATATAAAACTGAAAATAAGACCCTGAGCTTAGCTGTAGTAAAATTAATGTAAAAAATTAATATGGATGCTTGAGTACCTGTAATGTTATTTAATGTTAATAAATGGAACAATATAAGTAGCTAACCATTAATGGTGAAAAAAAAAGTGAAACTGCTCGTATGTAAGTGCTACATGTGAAAATATATCATCATTACTCTACATAAGAATATAAAAGCAACACTTATTTACTGTTCATATATATTGAAGGGTTAAATGTTGTACTCTGTATAGACAAGCAGAGAGAAAGAGAGAGAGCAGCCGAACTGCGGATGTAAACAAACCTTAATTTCCATGGCTTTTTTTTTAAGAGGATTAGCCCACCGGGCATAGGTCACTGACCCACATTGGGGCCTAGGGGCAAAATTTAATACTCCTGTAATAATATATAATTCAGATAAGTAAAAAAAAAAAAAAAAAAAAAAAGCTGCCTATCTACCTATTGCACAAACTAAAATCGTTCCGGACCACGGGAGTTTCTGGACCACAGAATGCCGGACTAGAGAGGTACAACCTGTATCAGTACAAAACAAGTAAACAACACTGCACACCGAATGAACAAGTCTGGCCATCATCACATGTTCCCTTCGAGGCTAAGGGGACTCTTGTAGGTGGAGTGGAGATGTCACTCTGACTCCCACACAGCCTCTGGGGAGTCTTGGATGCCTTGGCCTTCCCAGATATTTTAAAAGTTACACTGCTCACTTCACAGTCACAAAAACAGAGCAAACGATGATAACATGTGGTTATCTACTTCACCTTAGAACCAGCCAGGTGAGGGTACAGGGGGAAGATGTTTTCAAAGAATCAAAGTGGTGTAAAATTAAACTGAAGTGGAGAGACTTAATCATTGTTGGATGTATCTACAGATGCCCAAAATGTAGCGTAATAAACCAGAGGAACTGAAGAGCCTTAATTAACAATGTAACGGTACAGAAACTTAGCAACCTCCTTGTCATGGGGGCCTTTAATTATGGCTACATCGACTGGAGAAATGAATGCAAGCCAAACGACCTAAATAATCCAGCCATTCTTTTTGTAAAAACTCTGTGACACAATTTCTTATTCCAACATGTTAAAGCCTGACTCATTACAGAGGGAAACAAACACCCAAACCGCTGGACCTCATCCTAACAAATGAGGATGGTATGGTGGCCAAGCTGGAACACCTAGCCCCAGTTGGGACCAGTCACCTCGTAATGTTGTCCTTCAGATTTAATTGTTACTTGGTTCACGACAAAACCAGACCAAGGTGCAAATATTACAATGGAAATAACGATGGCATGAAGGAGGAGATGAGGAGTATACAGCACTCACTAAGATATAAGAATGCAGATACTGCACTGAATATCATAGCCAGTAAAGTGAACCATTTGATAAATATATACCCAAGACCAAACCCAGTGCCTCCAAGAATACAAGGAGACCACTACACATGAACCATGCGGCGGTCAATAAAGTTAAGAAAGAAACCCAGAGATTCAAGACGTGGGTAAGGTCAATATAATGATCAGCAGAACAGGAGGATGTATGCAAGAGCCAGGAATCAAACCAAGTCAGAGTGTAGATGGGCTTAAAAAAAATTCTAGTGGCTGATTGCAAGCAAGGTCAAGTGAAACTCAAGGCTTTTTACCACGATGCAAAGTCAAAATTAAAAAGCGGTAGGAGTAGCGGACATGAGGCTTGATGGCAGTTTTGCAGATTCTGACCAGGACAAAGTTGGGCGTTGAACAGTTTCTTTTCCTCGGTGTTCACAAGAAAGGATGTGAACAATCTTCGTGCGTTTGAGGACGAGCGGTTTGACACAGCACTGACCCACATTGTGTTCACAGAAGAGGTTATAAGAAATAAATTGTCAGAGCTGAAGGTTCATAAGAGTCCTGGCCCTGACATGGCGCTTCCCAGAGTGCTGGGAGTGTTATGCAATGAGCTTGCCTGGATGAACAAAAGATCCCCAGTGATTGGAAAATGGCTTATGTGAGACCTATCTTCAAGAAGGGCGATCGTCACTCCACGAATAATTATAGACCGGTGAGCCTGACCAGCATAGTATGTAAAAGTACCTGTACTTTGAGAGCATTATGAGATGCCACGATGGAAAATATATTGCAAAACAACCTTGTAAAGGGTTGCCAACATGGTTTTATGCCGAGACGCTCCTGGATGTAATTGGTTTACAAGAACCATACACGTCCAGTACCCAGAAAGAAAAGTACCGATTTGGCTGGGTTTGCAACATATAATAGTGGAGCAGGAAGTGGCCAGCTCACTTATGTAAGAATGATCACAGTTTGTAAATGGATTAAAAGCTACAATGATGAAAGTATTCACTATCCAACAATTTACATTAAGACAGCAAACAGTCAATTTTAAGCTGTATAACATCTATATTGATTAATAATGAGCCTGCGGCGTGTTACCAAAGCCATCAGGTAACAATGCTATGCTGTGTATGGTGACTTTAACTCTCGTCACACTGTCCTCGGTGATGTCAGTGTAACTCTAATGGGAGGGTGTTAAGTGAATTTACATCGTCATAATATACTGTATCGACACAGACAAAGTGACACATCTGGGGGGGCAGACTTGATTATGTGATTGGTATAACCTAGTAGACATCAAGTTCATCTCAGACCACCTAGTCAGTGATCATTATGCAATACTTACTGAATACACTGTTGCTGATGTCAAGTGTGAACTACATCCTAAGCTCCAGAATTAACAGCCAGATAATGTAGAAACTGCACTTCAGGCCTACATCCACAGATAATTTATGCTGGATATACCTGGGTCAGTGGATGAATTTTGCTTTCCTTCGATCTTTGTGCCATTTACTACACTAAATCACCTCTGTGTGGGACATGACCCCATCCTCTTAAGAAGGAGAATGTAGAATAGCTTGCCCAACACTTTATAAGCAAAATAAAACTAGTGATAACCTCTTGGCATTCCTCAAAGCTAACAGAAATTCGTGAACTCAAAGGTCAGGTGAGAAACACCTATTGGGAACAATTCTTACAGGGGATTAATAGAACAACCACTCTAAGCAGAAATTAGAGCCATTACCAAGTCACCCACCCCAGTCCAGCTTCATCACAGCCCTGCAGAATATGCTGACATGCTATTGAACCAATGGTCTACTAGTGTGTCTAAATCACTTCCTGCCTCCTGACATACAGCAATATCTTAACACCACACACATTAATAGGGGTTTCAATATTGAAACTAGCCTGTTCCTCACAGACCTTGACCAGTTTCCTATACTTGCTGCAGACTAACAACAGCACTAATGAAAAGGCGGAGTCATCCTCCCCTGGTGAGGATGGCGCAACCTAACACCCTGAGATCCCCTAACCACACTGCTTGACCTGTATCAAATGAGCCTCACACAGGGTATTCTGCCTAAGACATGGACTCATGGAAACATAATTACCCGTACCAATCCCTAAGCTAATTCTCCAAACTTCAAAATAATTTCACTCACATCACTGTATGTGTAAAGTCATGAAAGGGATTGTTCATAAGTCTCATGTTTCCAAATCAAAGACAAACTGGCCCCTAATCTTATGCGGGTTCATGCCCGGGAATAACACACAGACATGCTTTGCAGAATATCTTGTTCACTCAAAAGATAAAGACACAAGCAGCCTTCGCAGACCTTAAATCAGCCTTTGATGTAGCTAATAGGAGCATTATACTTAAACAACTAGCTAATTTTGTATCAGGTAACCTCCTGACATGGATAAGGGGTTATCTGTCCAACAGGTATGCCAGTGTTCTGTTAGAAGTTAAAAAGTACCAGAATAGAATCATTTGAGCTTGTACGCCTCAGGGAGAAGAGTGTTAAGTTCTATGCTCAACAATATACTGATGCACAAGCTTATTGCTGACATTTCGGATTCAATAAGCGAAGCCGTATTATGCTATGCTGATGATATCTGCATTATGGCCTAAACCAACTCAGGCTCCAAGCCTTGCTGGATATGTTGCTCGGAGAACTGTTGAATGTGGTCTCATAATATCTGTTGACAAGGCGAGGGTCCTCAATCCTCGTCCTGCTCACCTCTGCCTCCTTCACTTTAACATTAACAGCATGCCCTTGGAACTATATGGCTCCTATAAATATCTTGGAAATTATTGAATAGACTGCAAACTTTGATCAGCAACCGTGCCAAACTAATGTAGCGCATTAAACCCCTCAGAACCCTTGTTGTAAAGGGTTATGGAATTGACATCACCTATGCTTTCGTACTTTCTATAGTCACTTCATTCGTTCTGTAGTTGACTATCTTGCTCTCTCCGTCTTGTGACTATTCGCCTAAACAACTCAACAGCCTTAGGTGAGTGCAAGAAAATGAAGCAATGGCATCATTCTACAGTAGGTTACCCAAAATCAACAGAATTGTAAACCTTGAGGAAAGAGCTCGGACTAGCCCCTCCCTATCTGAGAGGATAGCTCTACTTAATACCATGTTTTTGTGTCAAAGTTTTTGAAGAACATGGTTCCCCAAACTACAACTCAAACTGAGTTGATGTTCTATCTAAGTAATCCCAACCGTCTAAGCTAACCTTCCACAAAAGACTCTCTTTGGGGTGTGGCTTCATAAAAGTGTTGCAGATCTCTTGAAACTGAATGTCTAATCACCCCAGATGAACCTATTAATATCATTCCTCCTTGGCTGGATATATCAGTTCTAATAGTGCACTCCTGTTGTTAGTAAGCAAATGTTAAACACCGATGTGGTGAGATGTGTCACACGAAAGCTATTAACAGACACATAGAGTATTAAATCAAGTGAATGTTATGCTTTTTACTGATGGTTCTGTGCAGACAAACACAGGTAGAACAGGCTGTGCAATTGTAATATATAAAGAAAGAGATGATAGTGTCAGAGCAGATAAAACAACTGAGCCAGCACAACACAAACTGAACTAACTGGAATCTACTTAGCCTACAGACTACCTCAAAGAAATGGAGGTGATATTCTGTGACTCTCAAAAGTGCTTTAATCAATAGACAACCTGTCAGGCTCTATAATGTCCTATGTGATATTAAAAAGAATGTGATAACTGTCAGCCAGAACAACTTTACGTATCAAATTTATTAATGGATTCCGTCCCATGTTAGAATGTCAGGTTATCATGACCGTGCTGATAGACTTGCCAATGAGGCATGTAAGAAAAGAAAATGTTGATGACGTGACCTTGGCCTGTCCAATGCTGTAATTAAAACATTCAAGTCAGAATCTGAACTCTGATCTAGAAGTGAGAAATGCAGAGACCTGCTTGAAGTTATGCCATTAGTAGATATGACAAATTTTGTGATACAGAGGTACCGGTGTAAGCCCAGCATAAGGGGATAGAACCAGACAATGTGATGTGAGTAAGTGGCCAGGGTAGGCTGGGATACAGACACATCTGTAGGGTCAATAACGCTGTACCCATGCGAACACTCAGCATGTAAACTTTGTGTGATAAGCCTCTAAAGCATACACTTGAACACTATATTATTGAATGTGACACTGTCAAAGACTTCAGGCCACCTGACATACTGTATCTTGAATTGTAATTACTTCATTGAATCAGGGGGTGCTTGAGACATTCTTGCTGTTTATCCCAAATTTGCTAGCCCACACTGATTAGTCTTCAATTGAAGATATGACTCCAATGTATGTGAACCACTGACCTATATATACTGCTAATGAATATGATGTATTTCCTTCTTTGTGTACGAACCTCTGTCCTGCATGGCAGTGAACAGTGGCATTACCCACATGAATCTGACCTATATATAGTGTCAATGAATATGATGCATTCTTGTGTGCAGTCTCTGTCCTGTATGTATGGCAGTGAAGGTGACACCCACATAGTCTGACCTCTATACATATATAGCTGTTAATGAATATAGTGTATTTCTTTGTGAATGAACCTCTGTCCTGCATGGCAGTGAGAAGTGATACCACCCTCAGTGTCAAGACCTGACTGAATTACTCAGAATAGGCAAACTGTACTACAAGCTTTGCCAATAAATTTGTTAAACTAAAAAAACTAAAGCAGCAACACAATTACTCAAGGTACTGGATGTTTGGACCCAAATTCTGGAACAGGGTGACAATATCGACAGTATACCTAGATTTTGCCAAGGCTTTTGACAGAGTACCCCATGAAAGGCTGAAAATTAAACTGGAAGGGGATGGGATTCAGGGAAGTGTCCTAGCACAGGGCAATGTATTGGGCCCGGTTTGTTTATTTGTTTCATAAATGACATGCCAGAAGCTGCACATTCCTCCATACAAATGTTTGTAGACGATGCCAAACTATTCAGGAAAATTAAGAACCAAGCAGACTGTGAAGAGCTGCAGAAGGATCTCTGTGAGCTTAAAAAATGCTCGAAGAAATGGGAATTCAATGTCACACAGTGTAAGAGGATGCACCTGGGAAGTACCTACGGCAACGAGGCATATCATATGTCCCAACAGGATGAAGAAACTGCATTAATTGAGACTGAATGTGAGAAGGACCTAGGGTGTGTGTGTGTGTGTGTGTGTGTGTGTGTGTGTGTGTGTTGACAAAGAGCTGAAGTTCTCGAGCCATTGCGAGAAGCAGGTGAATCAGGCAACAAAATTATTACGGTAGGTCTTACAAGAAGGTCGTTCGCATATCCAGATGGTCCATCCCTCGTAACAATCTTGAGGAGCGAGGTGCTTCCCCATCTGGTGTACTGTCACCCCGTCTGGTCCCCGAGCTATGAAAGGGACTGTCAGTTGGTTGACAATGTCCAAAGGAGGGCCACCAGACTGGTGCCAACACTTCGGCACCTCAACTACTCTGAGAGATTACAGCACCTGAACTTGCCTAGCTTATACTACTGACGGGCAAGGGGGGACCTAATTGAGGTGTATAAGCATCTCAAGGGGCACTAATCAGTCGACTGTCCTTACTTGGAGCTGGCGGCTTCGCCCCACAAGGGGTCACAAATCAAGGTTGAAGAAGCCGCAGGTCCAGAAAACTGTGAGGGGATAACTTTTTGGGTGAGAGTTGTGAACTCTTGGAACGATCTGCCAGAGAGTGTTGTGACAGCACCAAGTGTGAGCTGTTTCAAAACCAGACTTGACCAACACTGGAGCAGGTTCAGGTACATTCAGGACCCGGTGCAAGCCCAGTACTTGTCAACAGTGCATAACAGAGACATGACAGATCACCCAAGCGACTAGCTAGCCGATCAGTGGTGAAGAGGATAAAAGTAAAGAAGTAAAAAAAGCATGACACTTCACCACTTAAGTCCATCACCTCACCCTTCACCACGTTAGCTCAGCTCAGAATGAACCTGATTTATTACTATATTATTTTACTTTTTTAGTATTGTATGTACATTTAAAGAAATATTTATGTTTGCACAGCAATTATAAATAGACCACAAGCAGAAAAATCCAGCATTACCCAAGAGGTTGGTCTTCCCACCCATGCACCAACCATGTGAGGATGTGGCTAAACATGATGCAATCTTTCATAATGCTGGGAACCTTTTTCCCCGGGCCCTGAGCAGAAGGGTTTGGAGTGATTTTCTCGCAATTTTTTCTGATTTTCCTGTAATTGGGCATTATTTCATAATCGATTTTTGCTCCCAGATCCTGAAATAAAAAGTTTCACAGATTTTCCAGATTTTGGTTTTTTTTTCTCAGAAAATGCTCCTGATTTTCAGCCTCGGAATTGTTTCCCGAACCCAGAATTTAAAGTCCGGAAAAATTCTGAGCAAATTTCAATTCTGGCTGCTGGAGAGCTCCAGGTTTGAGGGAATCTGGCTAACGGAGATATTACACTACTATTAAAAATCTACAAGTTTGCTGGACTGTCTCAGTGATTCTTGTGTGTGTGCTCCTTACTTGCTGCATCCACATATTTCAACCCCTAAATTATTCACTCTGCATTTTTACTTGTCAACTTTGCCTTTCCTCAATGTTGTGGGTAGCAAGGAGGCACACAAAACACTTGATCCCTGATACAACACTACACTGTCTCCACATTACTTTATCACAAGCGAAGGTAGTTGGTTTTGTTACCATCACCCTAGCATATCATTATACTGTACCTGTACTTGTAAATACTGAAAATTCTGTACAGTACACTGGACTGAAAAATATAAATGACATTTCATTTTCCTTCTTAAGCAGCCATTTGTGCTAAAGACATAGGGTGCAGCAGCTAAGTGCCTTACATTTCTGGTTTGATCCTGAGGCACCACCAATCTACCAACTGTAAATGGGTACTACTGTATATCTCGGCCTACAAAGCTGACAGTGTATTAAGACAGCCCCAATTTCCATTTAAAAGTAGCTTTTGAGCCCTATTAGCTGTATAAACCGGTCCCTAAATGTGACACTTACCATTGGGGAGCTTACTGACCAGTAGTCCTTTACCAACCATCCCATTGACCAGTGCTGTTTACACATCCTTGGTTTTTAAAATACGCAATTCACTTCAAGTAATGGTATCAAATGTTACGGTTGGTGTAGTGTAAACTACTAGTGACTCACTTAAAAGTCTGTTATTTAACTTGAACTAATGTGGTTAATAGAAATACAATGTTTCATTTACGAAATGGATTTACCGATTTATTTGTTTTTTATTTATTAACACTATTGTATATATATTAAACACACTGCAAGTATTTTCTTTAATTTATAAGCTTGTTTCAACCAGCTACAGTACAGTGACCTCGTTTAGCATATACCTCTGTAGCGTAATTTCGATTAACGAACTGCCTTCCATAAGGATCTTCAATAGGATTATGAAAAAAAATTAGGTTAACATGTTGAGGTGGGTTAGTAAGAACCGACCTCAACATTTTCCGCTACACTAACGGGCAACCAGCTTTAGTATCAGTCAGCCAATACATTAATCGGTTCTAGTGCTTAAATTCCTTACTATTTAGTAAATATCAGAGTTTATACTATTCAATAATTTCAAAAGTTTAATATTCAATTTTTTAGTCATTTTAACAATTATTGAACATAATTGAGAAGTAAAGTGACTGGGCTAATAGAAATATATGGATCCTCGTGTTTTGAGCGGTTTGAAACGTTACTCTGACCACCTAAGTGATACGGGTGGTCCCCATTAAAGGTTCCGGCGCCATAAGCTCGTTGAACAGGCTATGTGTGAAATATAATAAAGTCTAGGACTGCTTTAGTATCCTGGTGGTCAAGCGGTTAGCGTTCCGATCTGATCATAGGCTGGTATGGGCATGGGTTAATCCTGGCGGTTGAGGTGTTGATTGTATGTAGAAAGTCACTTTATTGGGCTAATAAAATATATATATATAATATATATATATATATATATATATATATATATATATATATATATATATATATATATATATATATATATATATATATATATATATATATATATATATATACAGTAACACCTCGTTTTACGTTAGTACCTGCTCGGTTAACGTAATTTAGATTGAACTGCCCTCCATAAGTCTTCAATTGGGTTAACGAAAAAAAATTCGATTAACGAAGTTCTTACAGACCGACCTCACATGTTTTGCTTGCACTGACGGACAACAGCTTTAGTATCAGTCGTAATACATTAATCGGTTCTAGGGCTTAAATTCTTACTATTTTAGTAAATATCAAAGTTTATACTATTCAATAATTTTAAAAGTTTAATATTCAATTTTTAGTCATTTTAACAATTATTGAACATGATGAGTAAAGTGACTAGTTTAATGAAAGCATCCAGCCTCTTAACACAGCAAACAGGAGTTAGTCTCTCTCTGTTTTCACGAAGTTAACATCTTGCTTGAGACTCTCTTCAACTAAACACTTTTTTCTGTGTTTCCAAGCAATTATTGGTCATTTTGAAATATATTTTACATATTGACAATATATAATGCAGTGCAGTGTTGATTTGAAAATAATCTTGAATTACACCAGAGAGCTAAAATTTTATGGGTGAAATGTACCATGGGGTGACTTCTCTTCCACTTTTTCTTCCTTCTCCCCAATTCTAAACCCCATCATCATCATCATCATCATCCAGGAGCCTTCCACAAACACACCTCAAAGTAAGTGAACTTTTCTACCATTTTTGTTGAATTTAGAAAATTTTAGGTGGCTGGAACCAGTACCCAAAAACCCATTGAAACAATGGTTTGGTGTTTTGTTTTTGATTGCGACCTTCTGGCGGATTGAGTTAGATTAGCGGAGGTACTATATATATATATATACAGTGGGTATGCTCGCAACCGGATCCTACTACGAATATTCCTATGACGGTTTTTACCTATAAAATTGAGAATGCTATAACGAAGACAAACTCCTACAACGAACATTATTTTTTTTTTTTTTTTTACTAATTTATTGTTTTTTATTATAAGTATTAATGATATTCTTTATTTCGGGTTTAGAAGCATATTTATGCACTTTTTAATTCTTACAATTTTATATTATATTTTCAGTGTTAAAGTGGTTGTATTTGGGGACATTGGAGCGGATTAATCTATAACGACGAATGCTATAACGAACAGGTTCTAGACCAATTAATTAGATCATAGCACTACTAATATATATAACTATATATATATATATATATATATATATATATATATATATATATATATATATATATATATATATATATATATATATATATATATATATATATATATATATATATATATATACAGTCAACCCTCACTTTACGCGGTTAATCTAACCCACAGGGTACCGCGGAAAGTGAAAAACGCGTAAAGTTAACAACATAACATATGGGATTAATTGAAATAGAGACCGGGCCGACCCCCAAACTCCACTTTTTGACGACACACAACTATGTTGTAGTAAAAATTTTATCGTAACTTTATGATGGTATGCACACACAATTAATATAGAAGAGGTTAGGTTAGGAAAAATAAAGGTTAAGTTAGGAAAAATAAAGGTTAGGTTAGGAAAACTAAAAGTTAGGTTTAACACTTACGTTAGTAGAAGAGATGGGTCGACATACGGGGATGGAGGCTGGATCCGAAGCAGAGGGCAGGCTACTGGCCCTCAGGTGAGTCATCATCACTGTCATCCACACTTGTCAGGGCCTCCCTGACAAATCCCTCAAAGTCATCTTCACTGTCTCTACCTCTGTCACTATCACTGGCTTGGGCTGGCTGTGGTGGGTTGCGGGCGAAGAACTCTGTTATGCTTTGCTGACGGCTGGTGTTTATGTTGTCGTGATAAACCTTGAAGTAGGGCTCCATAGTCTGCAACAGCTGGGTAGTGAAGATTTCATACCTGTTTGCGTCAGGGTCGTCGGAAAGGAGGAGCTTGACTTTCTCGATACACTCGATGGCACCTCTAACATTACTATGGGATAAGCGGTGTTCTTCTTGGGATGACGCACCACCTGCCTCTTCAATGACGTTATCATCATCTACCATCTCGTCGGTAGTCACATGAGGATCCCTTATCACCTCCAGGATGTCGTCGTTGGTGGTCTCGGAGAAGCCTGCAGCTGTAACACTGCGCAGCTTCTCTGGCAAGGTCCACTGCTACTGCAACAGTCTGAACCTCACCAGTCACAGATTGACTCTGCCTAACGGCCGAAATGCCTTGCAACACATGTCTCCATGCGTGACGAACAGTTGTTACAGACAGCTGATCCCATGGCTCCACCAAGAAGTCCACAGCTTTCTTGATGTTGAATATTCTCCAGAATTGTTTGAAAAGTATTTTTTGCTCTGCCAACTGTTGATCCTCGTCGTCTTCGCTCTTCCTATCGGTGGTGGTGTCACTCAGGTTACGCAACTCTTCCCTGGTGTTGGTGCAGTCGTTCAAGAGCGCGAATTTTTTAGTTGAGAATGCAGCTTTTACATTACAGATTAACTCTTGGTCCATGGGCTGTAATATAGACGTAGTGTTGGGAGGAAGGAAGACCACTTTTACGTTGGGGTGACGATCTAATAGTAGGGGCGAGTGTCCTGGTGCGTTGTCCAGCAGCAACAAAATCTTGCATGGCACATTCTGTTGCTCACAGAATTTCTTTACATCGGGAACGAAACAGTCATCAAACCAGGAGAGGGACAGTGTAGAGAACATCCACGCCTTACGTGCGGTCAGCCAGTGGACATTTAGCTTGGTCATGTCCATGCTCTTGTAGGCGTGCAGCTTGTGGGCGGTGTGGATCACCGATAACTTGAGCTTACAGGTACCGGAGGCATTGGTGGTGATGCGCTCCTTCTGCAACTTCCCGCCCCGACACTTGCTGGCATTCTTCACAACGAAGGTCTTGGAAGGTAGCTTTTTCCAAAAAAGACCAGATTCGTCCATGTTAAACACCTGGTCGTCGGTGTACTGTCCTTCCTCCATAATCTCACGTAAAAAAGGAGGAAATTCCCTAGCCGCAGCACGGTCAGCACTAGCTTCTTCACCACCAATCTTGATATTGGTAATCTTGTTCCTCATCTTAAACCTCTGTAACCACCCAGAGGAAGCATTAAAGGGTTTGGGCTTTGTAATTCCCATCTCTCGTGACACTGCAGCATACAGTTCACGTGCGTACTCCTTAACTGAGCGCGTGTCCACCGCCATGTTCAGTCGCGCCTGACGCACCAAGTAGCTCACAAGTAATTTTTCCGTCTTGAGAAGCACCTGGTTGTGGAAATACTTTATCATAGAAGCACATGTAGACTTTGTGATCTTCATGTGCTCCTTTATCTTGGCTGCATCCTTCTTTATCGTCCGGATCGTAGATTCGTTCACACCATGCTGGCGCGCCAAATCAACCTGTCTTGTTCCTTTCTCTAACTCTTGGATGATCTTGTACTTCACCTCGTAGCTTAAGGAATGTTGTCTCTTCTTGGGCTTAGGGCGGCTGGGTCCAGGCAAGGAAAGGTTTCTCTCTGGGGGCGGTGGTCTGGCGGAAGCCATTTTACAGAACAATGGATGCACGATTACACGGTGTGGCCTGGAGGGATGAAACTGCTGTGGCTAGGTCAAGCGTCGTCTTTCCTCCCTCCCTCCCTCCCTCCCCCGGGTGGACACGTCATATTACTTTAAACCAATTACAGCTAGCAGCGGAGGGAGGTAGGGATGCATGGCCAATCACAGTCAGATACGTCATATGACGTCACTGATAACGCAACAGAGACATGCACTGCGCAACCTTACCGTGCGGCTTGCCCAGGCGGAAGCAGGAGGCGGGAGGCGGGAGGGGCGAATCTAAAAATAGCGTCGAGCCAGACACTCTCCGCGTAAAGGGGTACACACACCGCGGAATGTGAGCATCCCGGGTTCCGGCAGGGTACCGCGTAAACGTGGAAACGCGGAATGTGGGACCTCGTAAAGTGAGGGTTGACTGTATGTATATATATATATATATATATATA
>NW_024722227.1:20618634-20711078 GCF_018991925.1 Homarus americanus | reverse complement strand
GAGGGATTTGTCAGGAATGCGACAACTGTGTGATAGTGATAGGATCATCTTTAGCGCGTCAATAGGAACCAGAGGGTCCCGGGTTATGAATGCACTTATGGTGAACAACAGAACATATGGGATTAATTAATAGGAAACCGTGATTTTAAACCCACTTTTGAAGGCACAACATGTTAGGTAAAAATAATGATCTTAATTTTATGATGGTACATGCACACAATTAATACTTAAGAGAAATAGAGAAATACAGTCGCTAGTTAATGTCCATTCATGACTAACTCCCCCCTCTCACACTACACTGCCAGCCTCAGAGAAATTTTTGGGGGAAAACCACTAAATTTTTAATAATAATACTCAAACTAAAGTTAGATATTAAGATTGATTATTGACTTTAAGATAGGGAATATTTTGGAATATAAGTATATGTATATTTTTGTACAAAAGATAACATATTTACTTAGAGAAAAATTTTTTTCTAAAATTGTATGTTTATGCGAAATATATGTGTTTATATTCAAAATGATCACCAAGTTTAAAGAATTTCAGCAATTAAGTTATATTAGACTTGTAATTTGTATGATTTTTGTGAGCTAAAAAACATCTTCAGTTAATAAAAAATAATAATCTTTAATGACACTATCTGTCAATCAGTACTTACACCTGGTTTTTCCAACAGCGTCAGTCCCTAGCCCTCCCCACCCCCAATTCTCCTTCCAGAGTTTTTAACATTTAGTATTAAATAATGGTACCTCAGGAAAGTTAGGGATATTATGGTTGACATTGCTGGATTCCTTGTAAGATTGAGAATATTTTGAATATAATGTCATATATTTTGCTAAAAAGATAACATAGTTAATTTGAGAAAATTTTTATTAAAATTTGTATGTCTAATGCAAATATATGATGTTTATATTCAAAATGATCATCAAATTATAAGAATTTCAGCAATATAGGTTATATTCAGACCGGTAATTTGTATGAGTTTTATGAGCTAAAAACAAATATATTTTAGTTAATAAAAAAAAATAATTTTCACGGAACAGATGGTGGGTCGGTCCTCTCTGCAATTTCACCAACCGTCCCAAGGAGATGTGTGATAACCACTAAATTTAATAAATAATACCTCAAACTAAAGTTAGGATAATATGATTGGCATTGATTTCAGGACCAGGAATGTTTTATATAAATGTTATATATTTTTGGTGATAAAGATAGTTATCGAGAAAATTTTTTATCTAAATTTGTGTATGTCTATTGGAAATATATGATGTTTAAATTCAAAATGATCATCGAATTATAAGAATTCCAGCAATGTAAATTATATTCTGTGCATTTGTAGGTGAATTTTATGTGAAAAACAGCAGGGTGTGGGTGTCTAAAAAGTAATGCCGAGAAGTGACACTCTGTTGTATATGTGGAAAAAAATGCTATGAAAGTTCATTCTGCAGGCTTCAATATGTTCTATACAAGAATCTTGTGTTTACTTATGTTTTCCAAGTTTAATGTTCTTTCTTCTGAAGTACTTTGTTTTATTTTCTTATACATGGGTTAGTCTGGGGAACAAAATTAGACCTATAATCTGAAGGGTTATAGGCAATTATCTAGGTATATATATATATACATACATATATATATATATACATACATATATATATATACATACATATATATATATATACATACATATATATATATACATACATATATATATATACATACATATATATATATACATACATACATATACATACATACATATACATACATACATACATATACATACATACATATATATATATATATACATACATATATATATATACATGGAGACTACATTAACTGGAAACGTTTCGGTATAGAAAATGCGTGTCATTTGAAGAAAATTTTTTTTTTTTTTTTTTTTAAATAAAAAATCTGCGGCGGTCGTAAGTCCCGACGGTCGTAAGTCGTAGCAGTCGTAAGTCGGGGTCTGTCTGTATTTATTTCTGAGAATATATTCATTCAGGCACAGTTTAGGTAAAATATACATGTGCTGTAACATTTTTTTCATTGAAAACGATTCGAAAAACACGTACCCTCTAGCCCTGTTCAAGGAGAAGACTGGGAGGAGCTGTTTGGTGCTTAAGACGATGACAAGGAAAATGATTTTCATGGATTTTAATGAAAATATTCAGAAAGACCCTGACACTGTCAAGGAAAGTGGCTGCTGAAGGCTTCCAGGACATGGCAGAGGACGAGATTAGGGAGCTAATTGAAGAGCACGACACTGAGCTGACCGAGGAGGATCTACAGGAGTTAGTAGACTACGGCAAGGAAGAGGAAGCGAAAGGGAAGGAGGATGAGGAAGAGGAAGAGCACCAAGAAATAACGTTGGAGAAGTTGGGGGAGATGACCAGGAATATTGAGGCACTGAAAAACCTGGCCTATAGTATGGACCCCTCCATGGTGCGTGTCCTGAAATTCATGCGAGGGATGGATGACGTTTTCGCTCCATACAAAAACATCATGGAAGAAATGAATGAAAGAGACGACAACTCCCCATCACCATGTTCTTTGATCACCGAAGGAGAGATTTAACACCATCAATCACTGGCGGCAGTGAGGAAGCAACTGAATCCACCGTCGCCCCCAGTTCACCACCCATTATGGAATTGAGTGACGATGAGCCCGAGGACCCCCGTCCTGTAGCCGAGGATCGGAACTGTACAGCAAAGTGAAATTTATATCTCTTTTTTTTTATTAGCTTTTCTTGCCAAGTTTATTGTTTGTAAAAATGCACAGCATCAGTACAGTTCAGTACTGTACATAAGAAGTGGAGGTGCAGTTATTCACAAAACATTTGTGTTTGTTGTCGGCAGTAGTGACGGTGAGGAGGTGGAGGAGGCGGAGGGAGCAAGTTGGGAGGAGTGGTGACCTTGGACGCGGGAGCAGGGACGAGATGCCAGCCAGTACATTACGGGTGTATTAATTGTTTTTATAGCTATTTTTGCATTTTAATATTAAATACTGTACATTCATTTCCTTGGCTCTCGTTTATTTCTGAGAACATGGTATAATATTTTTGCTGAGCCAAAGTGTCGATATGATGGAGGTGGATAAAATTGTTGGCAACAAATGGCTTTTCTCTACTTCTTTACGTTCAAAGATGTTGCATCATTATGAATGGTTTTGTCATTGTGGGATTATAAATTATTGATGGGACCAGAATATTGTGTTACAATCTGGTACAACAGTTTTCTTCAAAACCATTCGAAAAGCGATTACGGTAAAATCTTTTGAATAACGAAAGAAAGCGAAAGTAATTGTTTTCGTCATGATTTTATCCCACTTTCCACTGTAATATGTACGTCATTCCAGCAAAAATATTATATTTCCATATTTATTTCTGAGAATACGTATATTCATTCAGTCACAGTTAAGGTAAAATATACTTGTAATGTAATATTTTAATGAAAATACGGTATCGTAGTTTTCTTTTGTTTCAAATTTAATTAACAAAGATTGATGTTTCAAATGTAATGAACAAAAATTTATGTCCAGTATCTATAAATAAACTTTAATAAATGAATACTTTATGTTTTACATCATCCTGTGCTACCATACCATGGATTTGGCTACTTTGGGCTTGCTATGATGACGCAAGAGATCTGCCCTGGCAACTGTACCGACACTCACAGCTGGTGGTGCGTTGGTGCATCGTTTCCATTGTTTACTGGTAAATATTTTTCAACCTAACGAAACTATTACCCTTTTAGAGGTCAACCCCGAATGTTTTGCCAAATAATTTGGTCTTAAAAATTCGAACTACACAGGTATATACAGTAAATAAGGACATAGAAGCCAGAGTTTTTTGGGGGTAGAGGCAGCACCTATCTGTGATTTTTAACATCCATGGCTATCTCTGTTACGTAACCCCCGCGTATGTTAAGGGCCGACTGTACTGTACACTACAATAGACAAAAAACAGAAACAGTAACATAGGCATTTCTTATATCTATCAAAACATGTTATGGATATATAGTTACTGTACTGTATCATTATACCCCTGGCAGCACAATCTATAAGAATACGCAAACGTGACTGTGCCCGCTCTAGGGTCATTTAGGTTCGCTACGTCCCATTATTTGAATGTTTTTTTTTTTCAATTTCAATTGTTTATTCCTAGATAGAGGAAGTGGGATCCTAGTGCTGTCACTTGGTACCCCTGTACCATAACACCAGAAGCAACTGGCCAGTGTCACAAGTATATACAGTACAGTACAGTCATCCCTTGGTTATCGCACCTAATTGGGACCCCGCCAAGTGCGTGATAACAAAAAACGCGATAACAAAAATACAGAACCTATGGGATTTATTCTAATTAGTTCCAGGCACCCAAGACCCAACCCCAAGTTTCCCATTTTACCACCATTTAGACCCACTAAATATATATATAATGTTATGGTAAATATCATAAACACACATAGGCATGGCTAGGTTTATTACAAAGTGATGAAAAGGGTACGATCAATACTGTAGTCCACAAGACATGTAGCTATGGTTTATATGTTTGGTCCCCCATCATACGAGTCCGTTTTCTCTCACATCAGGACGCCTGAGTCCTCTGTTTTCTCTCTTAATCTTAGAGTGCACCAGAGACTTCGTTATTCCTTAGTAATGACACAGAATTTTAAATTGCAACCCCAATTGCAACTGGGGTTGCAATTGTTGAGGCAACTAGATATGTCTGATTACAGCAAATGTGTTATTGTCAATTTGTAGGTGAAAGATTTTATCCTCAATAGATGTAGGTTAACATTACACCTGGAGGCAAAAGCTTAAAAAAAGCCTAAGGAAGGCGTATTCATACCAATATCTGATTGATACAAGGAGATCATGTATCTCGTCAATGTGCGTGGGTGGTGGTCAGCAGAAGCGTCAGAGTGTGTTTTTTGAGGGGCACGGGCGTATGTGATCGGGCGTTAACTTGGTGGCTGTATGTAAAATTCTCGTCTTCCTTCATTTGACAATCTTTTCATCTATACAGGAAACGAGACAGCAAACAGCTGGGAGAACCCCACGCCACTGCTCGCTCTCCTTCCTCAGCTCTGTCGGCTAACTGCCAACCACATAAGAACTGTTTATTTCCTTTGATTTTGACTTTATGACAATAATTTTTTTATTCTATTTGCACATTCTGTATGAACGAATGTGTGTGCATGTAACATTAAAAGAATATGAAGAAAATTATGAACCCAAAATTACAAGTTGAACAATAACATAGCCCACAGCTCTGCTTCACCCGTTCCAGAGTGCTGCTGGGTGGTAAATCGGTCAGTGGGTCATTCGGCTACACAATTACGTGCCATCTCCATGGACATTATTCCACGTTATCCCTTGTTTAAAATATTGTTTCTCATTTCTGTTCACTCAGGGATCAATTCACTTAGCGATCTGTTTTTCAGGAACGCATCCTGATCACTATATGGTGGATACCTGTATTAACTGGGGCTGAAGGGCTTTGAAGTATTAGGAGCAATTCACAAAGATTTTTTTTTTAATGGTCCTACTGTGCAGTGACCCTTTGTGCAAATAGTTCAAACCAATTGGTCCTTTAGTGGGTATTAATAAAATTGACTAACTATTAAGGTGGCATCACACTAGCCCACTAGCCCTTTTTGCATCAGCTCTCTGATTTTCTGTCTTTTTTCCATGAGCATAGTTATATAAAATATCAAGTCAAGTAAACATAACTAGTACATATATTTAATTTTAAAAGTATTCAGTATCACATTTTTTAAATTGTTTAAATTTACAGCCTTTCATAGTCTTTTATAGATTTGTTTACATTAAGAGCACCTGAGTTTACAGTTGACGAATGCGGAAAGACATGCGTTGGTACTATATGCGTGTGTGACAGGGAGCACCCAGAAAATGACAATCTTAAGAAAAACTTATCCAAGAAAATAATGCAAAAGTTCTAGTGTGATGCTGCCTTTATATTTTTCTGGTGGCTACAAGATGTCTATATCAAGCAAAGTGAGGTCAACCTTGTTAATAAGAGCTACAATCCCGTATCAGTCATAAAATACACAAAGAAATTGGACATACATGGGATACTCTCTAGGGAGTATGGGCAGAGGAAGGCACCAAGCATGGAGTAACATTTCAGCATGAAATATCTTTCAGGCTGGTGTAGCATTTTCTGTAAGCTGCATACTGTAGTACATTCACTGTAAGGTGCCAACTAGGGTAGAACATATTCATTTTGGTGAGTCACTTCCAGTGTCAAAGAGCATTCATCTAACAGTGGTACTTGATCCAGAGTATAATCAATCCAATGTGGCACCACATGACTGTGCAACAGGAAGAAAAACAATAATACACCTACAGCAGTGATGGAGCTTGAATAATAGTTAAGTCGTGATAATCATGGAGTGAGGGATTGATTGCTCATTTGTTTACTGTACTGTATAGTATAACTGGCACCTAACAGTTTAAGTTGTGATGCTGTATTTATTTAAAAAAGAGCTTTCCAGGGGCAGATCCAGGAGTATCAAAAGGGGGGGTAGTCCAAGAAGTTGTGGGTTGGGGAACATGGCGAGCACAACAAGCCCACTCAGCTGGGGGGTTTTGGGAGGGTGGGAGGGGGGGTCCCCCACCTTCCCAGATTTTTGTTTTTAAATCTGACCAATATCATGGCCATTTTCAGGCTATTTTGTAGCCATGTGCACTTAATATTAGGAGATATTCTGAGGTCAATAGCAATTACTTTTTACTATACAAAAATGCCTGAATACAATACTGCATTAAAGAAGTATTGGAATTTTCTGATGAAAAGGGGGGTCTGGACCCCCAGGACCCTCCTGGATCTGCCCCTGGTTTCCTATCAAAAGATAACGTACTGATAACATAAAAGCATAGATAAAATACACACATATACAGCATTCACAATTATACTTAAAAATTACAAATTTCTGCCTTATAATTTTTATAAACTTAAAAACTCCATCCTTTGGAAATGAAATACCTGCTCTAAGAACCAAGAATAGTCAGCAATAACCATCCCCTCCTTGATTTGATTCCTGGAAAGATGGTGCTTTCAAAGGTCCCCTAGACTAGGACAATCAACCAGTAAATGATTGAGTGCAGATATGGCGATGCAGTTATTCACAGATGTAAAAGGTTTTGGTTACTGATTTTAACAGTAAAAGTGATAATGGCACATAGAAAATTTAAGTCTAAGATTTAGGAAATAAAATGGCAGTGTGAGTGATGGGTATACTGTATGTGGTAGGTGATGCAGACGAAGTGTGGAAGATGTTCAGCGAAGGTTTAGCGGTGAGCAAGAGAGAGGTCAAACCATCAACACATCAAGAACACAGAGGAACCTTGTATACCTAGCGTTAGGTCATTATGAGATTATACTGTAAATGTAAATATTATTTAAGCTTACTGCCATGGAAATTATTGACAGATACATGCGGTGGTTGGTCAATTCAATCCCTGGTCAATCTAACACCTCTTAACTTAACCCCCAGTCAACTCAACCCCCTGTCAACACAACTCCAGTCAACACAAACCCTGTCAATCCAACCTCTGTCAATTCATCCTCTGTTTGGTTATTTGGATCTAGAAAGGCAATAAAGGCAGTGAAACTGAAACTTGAAAAAATGTGTTCTTAGGCCCTTTGGGAATTGGGTGGGTGCTATGTATTCAAGGTTTATCATAGGGAGGGGAGTGCTATATATTCAAGGCTTATCAAAAGGAGGGGGTTGCTATGTATTCAAAGTTTATCATAGCAACAGGAGGGTGCTATGTATTCAAGGTTTATCATAAGGAGGGGGTTGCTATGTATTCAAGGTTTATCATAGCAACAGGAGGGTGCTATGTATTCAAGGTTTATCATAAGGAGGGGGTTGCTATGTATTCAAGGTTTATCATAGGGAGGGGAGTGCTATATATTCAAGGCTTATCATAAGGAGGGGGTGCTATGTATTCAAGGTTACATAAGAATGGGGAGGTGCTATGTATTCAAGGTTACATAAGAATGGGGAGGTGCTATGTATTCAAGGTTTATCATATGGAGGTGCTATGTATTCAAGGTTACATAAGAATGGGGAGGTGCTATGTATTCAAGGTTTATCATAGGAACAGGGGGTGCTATGTATTCAAGGTTTATCATAGGAACAGGGGGTGCTATGTATTCAAGGTTTATCATAGGAACAGGGGTGCTATGTATTCAAGTTTATCATAGGAACAGGGGGTGCTATGTATTCAAGGTTTATCATAGGAACAGGGGGTGCTGTGCATTCAAGGTTTATCATAGGAACAGGGGTGCTATGTATTCAAGGTTTATCATAGGAATAAGGGGGTGCTAGTATTCAAGGTTTACCATAGGAATGGGGAGGTGCTATGTATTCAAGGTTTATCATATGGAGGGGCGCTATGTATTCAAGGTTTATCATAGGAACAGGGGGTGCTATGTATTCAAGGTTTACCATAGGATGGGAGGTGCTATGTATTCAAGGTTTATCATAGGAATGGGGGTGCTATGTATTCAAGGTTTATCATAGGGAGGTGGGTGCTATGTATTCTAGGTTTATCATAGGGAGGGTGCTTTGTATTCAAGGTTTATCATAGGGAGGTGGGTGCTATGTATTCAAGGTTTATCATAGGGGGGGGTGCTTTATTCAGGTTTATCATAGGGAGGTGGGTGCTATGAATTCAAGGTTTATCATAGGAAGGGGTGCTATGTATTCAAGGTTTATCATAGGAGGGAGTGCTATGTATTCAAGGTTTATCATATGGAGGGAGTGCTCATTATTTAATGTTTATCATAGGAATGGGGGGTGCTATGTATTCAACGTTTATCATATGGAAGGGGGTGCTATGTATTCAAGGTTTATCATATGGAGGGGGTTGCTATGTATTCAAGGTTTATCATAGGAACAGGGGGGTGCTATGTATTCAAGGTTTATCATAGGAGGGGGGTAGGGTGTGTCGCCTGTGAATTTTTTTTTTTTTTAGTTTTGAAATCGGTCCATGGTATTAATGATGTAGTTCTATGTTAAGAATCATGCTTGATATCTTCAGATTTGAAGTTTTCATTTTTGCTAGGTAAATTTTAACTTGAAATCTTATGAAAATTCAGTATTCCCCACCTTTTACCAACACCACTAAATAAGCTTATTAAAGTAAAGTAAATGTATCAGGTTAATTTGTGGGATGAAAATGATCCAGAATAATTGAAGCGAATGATCTTGACACATTTATTAAATTTAATATTCCTTTAGAAAACAAAATCATCAAATACAAAAGCGGTTTTACTACTACGACCGGTGTTGCTGCACACCATAGAGAACATGTCTTTCTTGCTTCTGTTTCTCATCACCTCCCTGTGACCACAGGCTTTCGGTTCTTAGCCTTCCCTCCTCTTCTGGCTGGCCTGCGTGACTGCTGGCCTCGCTCACTTGCTGTACATAGCGCTCTATACTCTGGGTGATGCGAGGGCCAGGCAGGGACATGGGGTTGTCAGGAAAGCTCTGGCTTGAACATTGGTGAGGCTGCAGGTAAGAGGGGCTCACTGCCAGCCTGGATGTTATCCAGATCTATGAGATCAGTGAGGGTCTTGGCACCTAGATTGACTTCAGAGTCTTCCTGACCCTGAAGGAATGGGTCATAACTGATTAGTCATGCCAGATCCTCTCATAAGTCTCATATCCAAGATCTTTTTGACTGCCACTCTTCTCTCCTCCTCATCCTTACTGCAGGCATTGTCTGCAGAACTTTGCCTCGGGATGAGCATACCAGGAAAGAAGATCTCCTCACAGTCTGCTCCTGATACTGAACAGCCTTCCTTGGCTGACTCCTCAGGAGCTCAAGCTGGGAAGAACATGCCTCGGACCTTGGAGAAGCGATGGCTTGACCTTGGTGTTGAACCAATTTGGCAGAAGTAGACACTCCACGATGGGTGGACAATAAGTCTCCAGGTTGTGAAGCTGGTTCCCTTTCGGTTATGATGGCGACCCAAATTCTGCGAGAGCCGTTGTGAGCCACCTAGAATGTGAGACTGGACCTATCTGCAGGTAAACAAGTCTATCAGGCATGACCCCAGTTTTGATGGCACTGCAAATCATGTAACCATAGTACTGGTCAGTACTCAGGTAGTCAATGACAGTATGTGCAAGCTCAGTGGAGGGTCAACTGTGATTTTTCAAGCTTCGGTTTATTTCTTAACTCGGTGGCGAGTCCAGCATCTTGCCAAGAGGACCAGATCATCTGTTGTTTGAAAGATCTTGCCATCCAGCTCTGGATCAAGATGTCTGAGTGGCAACTTCGTTGGTGTGGAGGTCACAAACAATCCCAGACCAGCTTCCTCCCAATCTTCAGCTGTATCCACTGTATGACCCCCCTTGCCACCCACTGTGTTCGTGTTGATTGCTGTCCTCCAATGGCCTGCAGGGTCTGGTCGTTCCTCTCTCTAGGCCCGGATTACAATGTTATCTGCCACTATCTCAGCTGGTTCCTGATGTCATCTTTCTCTGGGTGAAATGCCACAAATACTTCCCTCCTGGTTCACTGCAGCAGGGAGTAGTGTTCCTCCTTCACCATGGCGGGAACAACTTGTCAGAATCTCAACCATGAGCACTTTGGTGTCATCCCTTCTCCCATCAAAACAAACAGGTGATTCCATTTTCTCTTATCCGCATCAGCTCTCTTCTAGGTTACTGACAAGTTTCTCCTGGAGCTCTCCTTACTTTGTTATGATCTATCACCAGGTGAACATCATCAGGTGTTATCAAACCACGTGTCCAGGCAGCTGTTGCTGCTCTCTGCAGTTTCTCTGAGACCAGTGTGGTGTCGCATGCTGTGCAGAGCTATGCTGAGATATCTTTCTCCTATTCGAATCTTATGCCTGAAGGTTTGGGATCATTATTTTCTGGGTTAGG
The DNA here is from genome assembly GCF_018991925.1 of Homarus americanus. NCBI lineage: Eukaryota > Metazoa > Arthropoda > Malacostraca > Decapoda > Nephropidae > Homarus > Homarus americanus. The sequence goes on along the minus strand of NW_024722227.1, from coordinate 20,700,147 downwards.
GACAAAGTCACCATTCTCACAGTGCTTCGGATCAGCCATAGGGAAGTCATTAAACTCTGAATCAGCTTGACTCAATCATGACACCACCTAGGCCTTCTCAAGTCTCTTTTCATACAAACCTTCTCCTCTTCTGTCTCTCTGTGGCAGCCTCCTGTCTCTTGGACTCCGAATATCTTGGCTAGAAATCATGAGAGCCCCTATACCAGTCTTCTCTCTCTCTGGCAAAACGACAAATGCCAGTTCGATCTGGGACTCTTCAGTTCCGCAAATACAATACAGGAGATGTGGGCCACCGGTTCACGGTCACGATCGCATCCAAACTCAGGACAGAGAACAATTGGGCACTTGCAAGTAATTATGTCAAATAATAACTGGTCAGTTGCTTGGCAAAGCTGTCATAACTGCCGTTTTCCTCTCCCCAAGAGAGATATCTCTTGCCTTTTCCCAACTGACTGGCAGTCTCTCACTAATCTTCTTCCTGACTTGTTATTTATGACTGGAAGTGAACTGGCGTTAGCCAGAGTGTACTGTGCCAAGACAGCTTTGGTCATATCACTGGCAGTAATGGCTTTGTTTGTGTAAGTTCTTTGGTTCTTTTCACTGATTTACTAGTTAAACACCCAGTATCTCAAAAGCATCTCTCAATGTAGGCAACTCCGACTTCAGGAGCTCTCTCCCAGGCTTAAAGATAGTGACTGAGATGGCTGGATTTTTTGGTTCCTCTACGTCCTGGCCTAAGCAGCCATACATGAAATAGCTATAACTTATAAATGCATCAGAATACTGAAACAGAAAAAATATTGTTAGTTGGGTTGTTAAAAGGTAAATTAAAGCAATGTTCCACTATTTGGTGTAATACTAATGCCAGCTGATACGTTAGATTTTACGATAAATTTCAACTAAATTTTCTTAAAGGTTGCAAAATATTGAAAATGAGTAGTACCTGTTTATATACACTAAAATCTACCAAAAAGTGATGGGCCATTAGTTTTAGCTGATCTTTCACCTCCTATGGCACACCCTAATGGGGGGTGCTATGTATTCAAGGTTTATCCTTAGGAATGAGGGGATGCTATGTATTCAAGAGTTTATCATATATGGAGAGGAGTGCTATGTATTCAGGTTTATCATAGGAATGGAGGGGTGCTATGTATTCATGGTTTTATCATAGGAATGAGGGTGCTATGTATTCAAAGGTTTTATCATATGGAGGGGTACTTTATGTATTGAGTTTGTATCCTTAGGAACAGGGGTGTGCTATGTATTCAAGGTTATCATAGGAAGAGTGCTATGAATTCAAGGTTTATACATATGGAGAGTGCTGCTATTTCCAAGGTTTATCATAGGGAGGGGGTGCTATGTATTCAAGGTTTTATCATAGGAAGGGGGTGCTATGTATTCAAGGTTTTATCATAGGAAGGGGAGGGTGCTATGTATTCAAGGTTTATCATAAGGATGAAGTGCTATGTATTCAAGGTTTATCATACAGGAACAAAAGAGTGCTATGTATTCAAGGTTTATAGGAACAGGGGGTGCTATGAATTCAAGGTTTATCATAGGAAGGGGTGCTATGTATTCAAGGTTTATCATAGGAAGAGGGGGTGCTATGAATTCCAAGGTTTTATCACTTGAACAAGGGGTGCTATGTATTCCAAGATTTATCATAGGAACAGGGGTGCTATGTATTCCAAGGTTTATCATAGGAAGGGGTGCTATGAATTCAAAGTTTTGCATCATATGGAGGGAGTGCTATGTATTCAAAAGGTTTATCATAGGGAGGGTGCTATGTATTCCAAGGTTTATCATAGGAAGGGGGTGCTATGTATTCAAGGGTTTATCATTTTGGAGAGTGCTATGTATTCCAAGGTTTATCATAGGAACAGGGGGTGCTATATTCAAGGTTTATCATAGGAACAGGGGTGCTATGAATTCAAGAAAAAAGGGTTTATCTCTTAATAGGAAGGGGGTGCTATGTATTCAAGGTTTATCATAGGGAGGGAGTGCTATGTATTCAAGGTTTATCATAGGGAGGTGGGTGCTATGTATTCAAGGTTTATCGCATAGGAATGGGGGGGTGCTATGTATTCAAGGTTTTATCATAGGAATGGGGGGTACTATGTATTCAAAGGTTTATGTTGGAGGGGAGTGCTATGTATTCAAGGTTTATCATATGGAGGGGAGTGCTATGTATTCAAGGTTTATCATAGGAACAGGGGGTGCCTGTATTCAAGGTTTTATCATAGGAGGGTGCTATAAATTCAAGGTTTATCACGGGGAGGGGAGTGCTATGTATTCAAAAGGTTTATCATAGGGAATTGGGTGCTATGTATTCCAAGGTTTATCATATGGAGGAGTGCTATATTCAAGGTTTATCATAGGAAGGGGTGCTATGAGATTCAAGGTTTATCATAGGGAGGGGAGTGCTATGTATTCAAGGTTTATCATAGGAACAGGGGTGCTATGTATTCAAGGTTTATCATATGGAGGGAGTGCCTATGTATTCAAAAGGTTTATCACTTAGGAACAGGGGGGTGCTATGTATTCAAAGGTTTATCATAGAGAGGGTGCGCACTGTAATTCAAGGTTTATCATAGGGAGGGGAGATGCTATGTGATCAAGGTTTATCTAGGAATGGGGGTGCTATGTGATCAAAAGGTTTATCATAGGGAGGGGTACTATGTATTCAAAAGGTTTTATCATAGGGAGGGTGCTATGTGATCAAAAGGTTTATCACAGGGAGGGTGCTCAGTTCAGGTTTATCATAGGGAGAGGGGGTGCTATGTATTCAAAGGTTTATCATAGGAAGGGGGTGCTGCTATGTATTCCAAGGTTTATCATAAGACAGGGGTGCTATGTATTCAAGGTTTATCATAGGAAGGGGTGCTATGTATTCCAAGGTTTATCATAGGAATGGGGGTGCTATGTATTCAAAGGTTTATCACTTAGGAATGGGGGTGCGCTATGTATTCAAAGGTTTATCATAGGGAGGGGAGAGCTATGTATTCAAGGTTTATCATAGGAACAGGGGTACTATGTATTCAAAGGTTTATCATAGGAATGGGGGGTGCTATGTATTCAAGGTTTATCATAGGAAGGGGGGTGCTATGTATTCAAGGTTTATCATAGGAGGAGAGTGCTATGTATTCAAGGTTTTATCATGTAGGAAGAGGGGTGCTATGTATTCAAGGTTTATCATAGGAAGGGGGTGCTATGTATTCAAGGTTTATCATAGGGAGGGAGTGCTATGTTTTCAGGTTTATCATAGGGAGGGTGCTATGTATTCCAAGGTTTATCATAGGAAGGGGGTGCTATGTATTCCAAGGTTTATCATAGGAAGAGAGTGCTATGTTTTCAAAGGTTTATCATAGGGAGGGAGTGCTATGTATTCAAGGTTTATCATAGGAAGGGGGTGCTATGTATTCAAGGTTTATCATAGGAAGGAAGTGCATGTATTCAAGGTTTATCATAGGAAGGGGGTGCTATGTTTTCAAGGTTTATCATAGGGAGTGCTATGTGTATTCAAGGTTTATCATCATAGGAAGGGGTTGCTGTATTCAAAAAGGTTTATCACTAGGAAGGGGTGCTATGTATTCCAAGGTTTATCATAGGGAGGGGAAGTGCTATGTTTTTCAAGGTTTATCATAGGGAGAGTGCACTATGTATTCAAAAGGTTTATCATAGGAAGGGGGGTGCTATGTATTCAAGGTTTATCATAGGAAGAGGGGTGCTATATGTATTCAAAAGGTTTATCATAGGAAGGGGTGCTATGTATTCAAGGTTTTATCATAGGAACAGGGGGTGCTATGTATTCAAAGGTTTATCATAGGAATGGGGGGTGCTATGTATTCAAGGTTTATCATAAGACGGGGGTGCTATGAATTCAAAGGTTTATCATAGGGAGGTGGGTGCTATGTATTCAAGGTTTATGATAGGAATGGGGGGTGCTATGTATTCAAGTTTATCCATAGAGGAAGGGGTGCTATGAATTCAAGGTTTATCATAGGAAGGGGTGCTATGTATTCAAGGTTTATCATAGGAATGGGGGTGCTATGTATTTAAGGTTTACCATAGAAATGGGGGGTGCTATGTATTCAAGGTTTTATCATAGGGAGGAGGTGCTATGTATTCAAGGTTTATCATAGGAGGTGATTACTTGCTATGTATTCAAGGTTTATCCTTAGGAATGGGGGTGCTATGTATTCCAAGGTTTATCATAGGGAAGGGGGTGCCACCAATTCCAAGGTTTATCATAGGAAGAGGGTGCTATGTATTCCAAGGTTTATCTCATAGGGAGGAGTGCTATGTATTTAAGGTTTACCATAGAAATGGGGGGGTGCTATGTATTCAAGGTTTATCATTTGGAGGGAGTGCTATGTATTCAAAGGTTTATCATAGGAACAGGTGGGTGCTATGTATTCAAAGGTTTATCATAGAACAGGGGGTGCTATGTATTCCAAAGGTTTATCATAGGAACAGGAGGAGGTATATGTATTCAAGGTTTATTATATGGAGGGGAGTGCTATGTATTCAAAAGGAGTTTATCATAGGGAGTGGGTGCTATGTACTCAAAGGTTTATCATGGGAGGGTCAGGAGAGTTAGATTGTAGCTCCAAAAGCGTTAGAACCATTGATCTAGTGCGAGGTGAGTTTGGGATAAACCCCTCTGAGATATTAATAATTTTGGTTAATTGCACTTACACCATAACCCAGCAGTATTATGATCCTTTACAGAATATAGTATCTGTGAAGTTGTACAACACTTTGATATATTGTATAGGTAGACATACAGTGATGCCAGGATGCTTGGCTGAAGGGGTATAAGAAACTTGAATATTAGATGGGAACAAGTTGATGTGGAGAGACAAATATATAATAAAGAAAGGGTTCTCTGCTTGTTTGCCAATCTGATTTAAAATGCATCACAACAAATCTTGCATCGTCAAGGATCTATTGAATCTCTAATGTAATTATGCGGCTAAAAATTAATGGTAAGCCCCAACTTAGTTTTCCCCAGGGTACAAAAGTTATAGTGTTAGTATAATGGGAGGAATGTAAGGATGTTGAAATATGCACTGGGGAGTGTGACAATTGTTGAGGTGTTACTTGGGGAGTGTAGAGTTATGGATATATACTGGGTTAAATGAATGGTAAAATAGGTAAATAATGTGTGAAATGATCTGGGAGAGAAATAGATTGATGATGGTAAGTAGTAAACAGGATTCTGGAAACTGCTACTGAACTTACATTCTTAATTAAAATTGCACTTTGGCAGTTTCCTCTTGGTGTAACTTGGCAGGTCAGTGTTGTCAGTACTAGTGATGCTGGGAGGAGATGTCCAGATGTTTGGCCTCAATTTTGCATAAGTGTATCATTGTTTTGCTAAGGCATCCACCAGATCTTTGCCCCTTAGGACTTAACTGATTCCTTTAAATGCCAAAAGCCAGTGTATTATTTTCTGCAGGAACAACAGTGTATAAGTATGTCTCAAGACATCAGGATGGCTCAAATGATAGGCAAAAATTAAATAAATATATACTGATCATGGACGAAGTAATTGTGAGGTAGGTATCCCCAAACCCACAGCTGTGCTTCAAAATAAATTACAATTAAAAATGGTCTTATTCACACAATAAAGGCAAAACCTATATAAATTTCTTTTTAATCAAAAAGCCTCTTATAAATACAGGACACACAGAAAAGATGGAAATGCTGAAGCAAGATAATGTGTAATATTTTTGTAAAAGGTAGATCCCATGAAAACAATGTTAACAATAAAAAAAAAAAAAATTAAAAGTTTATTAAATGTCAACAACACCAAGAAATACACATTCCCCAATTTGAGACAAACTGAAAAATGGTATTTTTGAGACATAAGACAATTATGTTGCTGTAAAATAAAAAATAAAAGCCTACAAATACATAAAACAAAGGACTATTTACCCTTGCACAGGATACAGTGCCCGCACCATCTCTGTTGGCCCACTCTACTTTTGTATCATCTACATTGTACAGAAAAAGCTTGATGCCACTGCTTATTGGTTGTGAGGGTAGGCATTCAAAATCATTTTGGATCAACTCAGGGGAGCAAGTGAACATCTGTGTGCATAAAGAAATGATACGTGTACAAAATGTCTTTATATATGATCTTATTTATCACTAATATTCCATACTGTAATATACACTACTGTAAATGAAAAGGAGCACCAAGACTTATAAGAAAAAAATAAATAAAAGGATTGGCTCTGCAATTATATTGGAGTTGACCAAGGCCATCGAATAACTTTAAACTTGTATGAATAGTATACCCAGTACTACTGTACAGTACTAACCTCCAGAAATCCAAGAAAGCCAGAAAAATGGAGATGTAATCCTACAAGCTCAACTAAAGCACCTATAAACAGGGAAGTTGCTAAGAAAAACAAGATACCAAACTAGGAGATGTGAGTTTATGGCAGCAAAAAGACTGAAAATATATTGTTATGAACCCCTTTCACGCTTCTCAACTTCCACCACTGGTTACACACCAGCAGTCAGATGCGTATATAAAGAAGCAGTAGATATTGTGCAGCTGGTTTCAACTTCTGAATGCTGGCGTGTGTTGCATTAAGTCTTTTCGACCTGTGACCTCGCCAGATGTATAAATGTTTACAGACAAATCCTGGTTCTGCTGAGTGGATGGTCTACCAGCCTTGGGTGGCAGTGCTGCCCTCCCCACCATGAGGGAGATCATCCTCTCTAGTGATGCTATGAAGACCAGCCCTCTGCTCGCACTAGTGAACACTGGCTCACAGTCCTGTCCGAGAATTTGACACAGGAAAATTTATGCGAATACTATTGTCCCTTAGAACACCATACTGGTTAGCATTGACCCACACTTATCAGAACAGCATTAGTGATGACATACCCCAGTACTGAAATATTGTTGACTAATTATACTTTTCGTTTCTGCCTTATCACAGGTAATAAGACAATGCCGGAATGAAGTGTAGCTAAGATTAATAGAGTTATGAACTTTGTGTGTCACTATGTTTAATAGAATTGTAATTAAAAATTGTTGACACTAACTAATTATGTATCCAGTAATTGTATTAGATGGATCACCATGTAATATTATGAATGCCTTCTCCTCTGGAGGTTTGATCACATCAATAAATATTGGATAACGTCCAAAAGCGGGTTTCATCATTCCTTGGTGCCCGTCACCTGAGCGTCCTTAACCAAGGCGTTTACAATAGATATATCACAAGGGTAATGGAGTGAATTACCACTGGCTGTCCCACCAGTCTGTTAAATTCCCGGCGGTCGGTATCGATGAACATGCAACAACAGGCAGGTAGAATTCCCGCGAGGTCACAGAAACACACTTGTGCACTGTATTCTCTTTTAGTTGTCACTAGATCTTCACAAAATTGTTCACAGGGTATGTCTTCACAAATGGGCTACTCAATTAGGTACAATATATACGTTCTAAAGTATATCTTCACAACTGGGCTTCTCATACGTATAATATACAGTGACCCTAGTTTAATGAACACCTCGGTTAGCGTAATTTAGATTAGCGAACTGCCTTCATAAGAAGGATCTTCAATTGGGATAACGAAAAAAATTGATTAACAGTTCTTCTGAACCGACCTCAACATGTTTTAAGCTTGCACTGACGGGCAACCAGCTTTAGTATCAGTCCGCCAATACATTAGCCGGTTCTAGGGCTTAAATTCCTTTACTATTTTAGTAAATATCAAGAAGTTTATACTATTCAATAATTTTAAAAGTTTAATATTCAATTTTTTAGTCATTTTAACAATTATTGAACATAACTGAAGGTAAAGTGACTAGTTTAATGAGCGGCATCCAGCCTCTTAACACAGCAAACAGGCGTTAGTCTCTCTGTTTTCACTGGAGGTAACATCTTGCTTGAGACTCTCTTCAACTAAACGCTTTTTTTCTGTTTCCAAGCAAATTATTGGTCATTTTGAAATATATTTTACATATTGACAATATATAATGCAGTGCAGTGTTGAATTAAAGAAAATAATCTTGAATTACACCAAGAGAGCTAAAATTTTATGGGTGAAATGGCGCCACGGGGTGACTTCTCTTCCACCCCAATGCCTTCTCTTTTTCCTTCTCCTCCACCCCCATTCTAAATCCCATCATCATCATCATCATCATCCAGGAGCCTTCTACATACACACCTCAAAGTAAGTGAACTTTTCTACCATTTTTGTTGAATTTAGGAAATTTTCGGTGAGCTGGAACCAATTACCCAAAAACCCATTGAAACAATGGTTTCGGTTAACGAACTTTTCGGTTAACGAACGACCTTCTGGAACGGATTGAGTTCGTTAACGGAGGGGTCACTGTATAGTCAGCACACTACCAGTGTACAATTCCTTAGTCTTTCCACTTTTTATTGCTCACAACAATTCCACAATACTGTACTTGCACACACTTATCTTCAGCTGTCACAAGACTTGTACTTCACACTCTAAACAGAAATGGATGACTACTCCCTAGGCAGCTTGTGAGTGTTTCCATACAGCTCGTCAGATGCCTTGAGCATTTTAGCAACATCCAGGCGCTGCAGGTCGGAACGAGTTACGCCTGGAGAGTTCTAGAATGATATAGACTTTCAATATGTAAATAAATCATTGCAAAAATGATGAAATACATTCTACAAAATTCTTACATAAGTAATACATCAATATATACAAGAAAATCTCCCAAAACTTGCAAAAATAACTGCTACTTGAAATAGAAAAGTCAAAACACCGAGTTCACAAAAATTATAATACTAAATTATACCTCGGCATAACAATATACAGGTACTCCTTGACTTACTACCACCCGGACATACGACCGCCGCAGTTGTATAAAATATTTTTCAAATTATGTATTTTCGAGTCCCGACGTTAGTGATCGCACTGTGTACTGACAAAATTTTCATTAGTAATTCCCTTTAATATGGCTGGCAAGCGTAAAAGTGAGAGTTCTCAAGGTGCTGAGAAGAAAAAGAAACACCCATTTTAGATTTTCTATGTATTATTTTCGCATTTTTGACTTATGACCTGGTCGTTGGTCCCTAACCCCGCCGTAAGTTGAGGACTGACTGTATACCGAACTTGGTCTTTCCCCCTTACAGGATTGTGTCCAGGAGTTTTACCTAAAAACTACCATTTCCATTCTACGGGATCCTTGGGGCAACTATGTCCAAGCCAACTTGACTCCTGCTGTCCGAGGCCGACCTCCATCTAGAACAGGGGTTCTTAACCTGGGGTCCATGGACCCCCAAGGAGTCAGATAATATAATTGACATTGCTGGATTCCTTGTAAGACCAGGAATATTTTGAATATAAATGTCATATATTTTGCACAAAAGATAACATATTTACTCAGAGTAAACATTTGTATGTCTAATGCAAAATCTATGATGTTTATATTCAAAATGATCATCAAATTGTAAGAATTCCAGCAATGTAAATTATATTCTGGCCGGGTAATTTGTATGAATTTTATGAGCTAAAACAAATATCTTCAGTTAATAAAAAAAAAAAATATTCTTCACGACACTATCTGTCAATCAAAGTACCCCACCTTGCCTCCCCCCCTCTTCCAACCACGCCAGATGGTCGGTCCGTCCCAACCCTCCCCCCCACCCCCCACCAGCCCTCCCTTCAAGAGAAAGGTTGGGTGAAAAAACTAGATTTTAACATTTAGTATTAAATAATAACTCAGATTAAAGTTAGGATAACATAATGACATTGCTGGATTCCTTGTAAAACCAGGAATATTTTGAATATAAATGTCATATATTTTGCACAAAAGATAACATATTTACTCAGAGTAAACATTACAGTGACCCCTCGTTTAACGAAAGCCTCGGTTAACAAAATTTCGGTTAACGAACTGCCTTCCATAAGGATCTTCAATTCGGTTAACGAACAAAAATTCGGTTAACGAATTTCTTACGAACCGACCTCAACATGTTTTCGCTTGCACTGACTGGGCAACCAGCTTTAGTATCAGTCCGCCAATACATTAATCGGTTCTAGGGCTTAAATTCCTTACTATTTTAGTAAATATCAAGAAGTTTATACTGTTCAATAATTTTAAAAGTTTAATATTCAATTTTTTAGTCATTTTAACAATTATTTAACATAATTGAAGGTAAAGTGACTAGTTTAATGCGCAGCATCCAGCCTCTTAACACAGCAAACAGGTGTTAGTCTCTCTGTTTTCACTGGAGGTAACATCTTGCTTGAGACTCTTCAACTGAACGCTTTTTTTCTGTGTTTTCAAGCAAATTATTGGTCATTTTGAAATTTATTTTACATATTGACGATATATAATGCAGTGCAGTGTTGATTTAAAGAAAATAATCTTGAATTACACCAAGAGAACTAAAATTTTATGGGTGAAATGGCACCATGGGGTGACTTCTCTTCCACCCCAATGCCTTCTTTTCTCCCTCCTCCTCCACCCCCATTCTAATTCCCATCATCATCATTATTATCCAGGAGCCTTCTACATACACACCTCAAAGTAAGTGAACTTTTCTACCATTTTTGTTGAATTTAGGAAATTTTCGGTGAGCTGGAACCAATTACCCAAAAACCCATTGAAACAATGGTTTCGGTTAACGAACTTTTCGGTTAACGAACTACCTTCTGGAACGGATTGAGTTCGTTAAAAGAGGGGTCACTGTACTGTATATCTAAAATTTGTATGTCTAATGCAAAATATATGATGTTTATATTCAAAATGATCATCAAATTGTAAAAATTCCAGCAATGCAAATTATATTCTGGCCAGGTAATTTGTATGAATTTTATGAGCTAAAACAAATATCTTCAGTTAATAAAAAAAAAAAATATTCTTCACACGTGCCAGGTGGTCGGTCGCCGGTCCCTCCCTCCCTCCCACCCCCCACCAACCCTCCCTGCCAGATAAATGTGTGGGAATACCAGACTGTTTACCTTTTTAGTAATAAATAATAAATCAGACTAAAGTTAGGATAATATAATTGACATTGCTGGATTCCTTGTAAGACCAGGAATATTTTGAATATAAATGTCATATTTTGCACAAAAGATAACATATTTACTCAGAGTAAACATTATATCTAAAATTTGTATGTCTAATGCAAAATCTATGATGTTTATATTCAAAATGATCATCAAATTGAAAGAATTCCAGCAATGTAAATTATATTCTGGCCGGATAATTTGTATGAATTTTATGAGCTAAATAAAAAAATTATACTTCACCCGCGTAAAGGGGTACACCCACCGCGGCATGTGAGCATCCTGGGTTCTGGCAGGGCACCGTGTAAACGTGGAAACGCGGAATGTGGGACCGCGTAAAGTGAGGGTTGACTGTATATTCATTGCATGCAAAGTTGTGTTTATGTGCTTATGTGCATTTTTCTAGGAAGGGGGTCCATAGCTTTCACCAGATTCTCAAAGGGGTCTGTGACTCAAAAAAGGTTAAGAACCACTGATCTAGAAGACAGTGGCGAGGGTCACTCATCCGAGCCCTTCAGGAACACGACCTCCTGCCTGATATTGTTGTCACTCCCTGCTGTTGGTTCGTCTTCTTCTCCCTGGCTGGATTTTCAACCTGAAGTGATTGCCCTCGGTGGACCGCTCCCGAAATCCCACATGAATCCTGTTATTCTCTGCAAATACCACCTCTCCAGGATTTTCCCACTGGTCCCCAGGTAGGGTCGTCCTCTACACTGATGGCTCTGTTGACCCAGCTACAGGTAGGGCCGAAGCTGGTGTCTACATCTCTCGCCCTGATTCCCCTTGAGCCTATCAAACTTTCTCTCAGAGTTTCTGACGAGGCATCCTCCACTCAGGCTGAACTGATAGCCCTCCTTGCTATCCTTCTCGTTGAGGAAGAAGCCGATGGTTTCTGCCCCTTGCTTGTCTGCTGCGATTCCAGGTCTGCTCTCGACGGAATCGCATTTGGATCAAGGGAAAATCAGGACCTCATCCTCCGAATACGAGGGTTAACATCCACACTTCAGGATGCAGGCCGTCCTGTGACATTCCTATGGGTACCCAGTCATGTCGTTATCTTGGGGAATGAGGCAGCAGATGGCCTTGCCAAAACTGGTTGTGACAAGGCCACACCTGACAATGTTGTTCCTCGAACACTTTTACAGCTTATAACCCAAATTCGCCACAAACAGAGAAAGCTCGGGAAGCAGCCATCCCCCTGGACTCCCCGCCCACTTGGTACGATGTCCTCCGTAAACTTTCTGACCTCTCGTATGTCTATGGGATAGGGTCGCGGAAAATGGATGTGATTGCTGCCCGTATCATCATTGGGTATGACTTTGCTTGGGAGATTGGTATCCCCGCATCCCCTGAGCAACGCTCTTGTGCATTATGCAGAAGACCCGACAGCCGCACCCTTGTCCACTACCTCCTAAGATGTCCCCACACACAACGCTTCCATAACGCCTGCTGGACCACCACTCCACAACCCCCTGACGGAGAACTATTTTTACGTTTTTACAGTACAATTACTGTACTGTATTGGTCATTCTGAAATTTATTTTACATATTGACAATATATAGTGCAGTGTTGATTTAAAGAAAATAATCTTGAATTACACCTAGTGAACTTAAAATTTTATGGATGAAATGATGGCATGAAGCATGGGGTGATTTCTCTTCCACCCCCACTTCCTTCTCTTCTCCCTTCTCCTCCACCCCCACTTGTGATTCCCATCATCATCATCATCATCAACCAGGAGCCTTCTACATACACACCTCAAAGTAAGTGTACTTTACGGCATTTATTTTTACATTGTATGTAATTTTCGGTGAGCTGGAACCAATTACCCAAAATCCCACTGAAACAATGGTTTCGGTTAACGAAATTTTCGGTTAACGAACGACCTTCTGGAACGAATTGTGTTCGTTAACCGAGGGACCACTGTACTTGTGACACTTGCCAGATGCTTCTGGTGTTATTGTATAGGGGTACCTAGTGACAGCACTAGAATCCTGCTTCCTATATCAAGGAATAAATATTGAAATTGAATTGAACAAACTGAGGCATAAGAAATTCCAAGAATGATTCAGTAGCAAACACGGAGCATTGCTGACAAGTTGCGATGGAATGGACATGAGCCCTCTTCCTCCTTGCAGGGATTCCTTGAAAATGCACATCAAAAGGGCTAATTATCAAGCTCATATTTGGAATCAGTCAGCCAAATCAACCCAAGCTATGACTACACCAGAAGCTCATGGTTGGGAACTTACAGAAGGAAAATTGGAAGTTCAAGTGGACAGGTACCGTCATGCCACAAGAGCTGGTGGATGTGGTGATAAGTCCCAAAGAAGACAGATGAGGATGAAGAAGACACAGAATTTTGTAATCTCATGGACTACATCCTTGAGCATGATGACTAGATTTTGTGATTTTTTCTACAGTCCCAACCGAGTAAAATCATACCTGGTCTTTTGAAACTGAAGACATTTCCACTGAAATTTTTTTTGAACTTGAAGATGAATGAAACTCGTAAAAATTTTCATATGTGAAACACATTTTAGTTCAATTTTGGTAAAACCGGTCAAAAAAAATTTGAATGTATAAGTGAGTATGATAACTAGATTATGTAAATTTATTTTTCCTGTCTCAACTTTGAGTAAAGCCATGCCTTTACTGTCGATATGAAGTACTGTTTTGCCACAGCATTTTCCGTCACGCTTTAAAAGATGAATAATAACTGTGAAATGTAAATCACATTTATTTTTATTCTAGTAAAATAGGTCAAGACAGCTTTTTATTGCCTCTGTCAGGTTGCAAAGATTTGGACGTCATGTTGCTCTTACATAACATGGGTCCAATTCTTATTCCAGAGGAATGTGTCTGGCAAACAAAAAGATACTGAAAGGACATGGCTCAGACAACCCAAAAAACATGGACTCCATAAATCCCCAGGAGAGGGGGACGGGAGGGTTTTGATACCTGACCCATGGATTACACCCTTAGGTTCACTAAGCAATACTTTTTTGCACTATTGCTCACAGAATGAGTATGGGGTCCACAATAAACTTATAATGCCCAGCTCCCACTCCGTAAAATTGGGTATGTGATAGGAAGGGCACCCAACTGTAAAACTTGCCTCAATTTTTTCTGATGGCAACAAAACCCAGACCATGCTCTCAGGTACTCATGGCTGACCCTCACAAGCATAGAAAATAGCCATAATATGGTGAACACGACAACAATATTATAGGGGACTGACCTTAAGGACATAACGCTTCTAGTAAGTTGCACTGTTTTAAAAAAGCTATCTAGATAAAGGTGACAGCTAGAAAATCCAGGTCCTACCACTCCTGCAGAAGGGAAAAATAACATACCTAAGTGGTATAGCTTAGGGAGATCCTGCAGTGGAGGCAACGCAGGACTTAAATCTTGGGCAGCAGCAAGGTCAAGCCGTTCTATCGTCATTGGCAGTTTAGCTGTATAACTCAGGCATCCCACCAAGTGGTAAAGGGAACATCTGTGGATAACCAAGAGCACATAAGACACGCTGTACAATGCAGTAAAGCCTCGAATAACGACGGGAATGTGTCCTCTATTATTGCAGTGTAAGGTGAATCATCGTATCGCGAATCAATAATTACCATTAAAATAAAGCAATAATAATGAGATGCGTTCCTAAGTGTGACCTATTCATATCTTTTGTGTGGCTTTTTACCCTCTTTTCCCCCCAAAAAATACAATTAATGAAAAGTGCAAACAATATTCTTTAAATAATGTTTCTGAGTGCACCTTATACAATATAAATGAATATAATATGGTCACACAAGAGGAGATGGGACGCCATTGTTTTCGTTTGTGCTTACAACCGGGAGACCGGGACGATAGTTCTACACGAGAAAATTAGGAAAATAAGACCCTGGTTGTAGCTGTAGTAAAATTTATGTAAAAAAAATATAATACAAGTACAGTCGACCCTCGTTAAAACGGACTAATAGGGAGGGAAGGGTGTCCGTTTTAGCCGATTGTCCGAATTAACCGATTTAGGGGTTAATATTGCATTATACAGCTATGTGTACAGTTGTACCCCACTTAACGCGGTCAATTGAACCCAGAGGGTCCCGCGTTAAGTGAAATCCGCGTTAAGTGAACAACAGAACATATGGGATTAATTCCAATAGAAACCGGCCCGACCCCCAAACTCCACTTTTTGAAGGCACATACCTATGTTGTAGTAAAAATAACATCTTAATTTTATGATGGTACATGCACACAATTAATACTTAAGAGAAATAGAGAAATACAGTCGCCAAGTTAATGTCCATTCAAATAATGGACTCAACTCCCTCCCCCTCTCACACTACACAGCCGGCTAACAGATGGTCGGTCGGTCCCTCCCTCCCCCCCCACCCCCCACCAACCGTCCCAAGGAGATGTGTGGGATAACCTCAAACTAAAGTTAGGAAAATATAATTGACATTGCTGGATTCCTTGTAAGACCAGGAATATTTTGAATATAAATGTCATATATTTTGCACAAAAGATAACATAGTTACCTAGAGAAAAATTTTTATCTAAAAATTGTAAGTTTAAAGCAAAATATATGATGTTTATATTCAAAATGATCACCAAATTATAAGAATTCCAGCAATGTAAATTATATTCTGACCGGGTAATTTGTATGAATTTTATGAGCTAAAACAAATATCTTCAGTTAATAAAAAAAAAATAATCTTCACGACACTATCTGTCAATCAAAGTACCCCACCTTGCCTCCCCCCCTCTTCCAACCGCGCGGTCAGTCCCAACCCTCCCCCCCACCCCCCACCAATCCTCCCTTCCAGAGTTTTTAACATTTAGTATTAAATAATACCTCAGATTAAAGTTAGGATAATATAATTGACATTGCTGGATTCCTTGTAAGACCAGGAATATTTTGAATATAAATGTCATATATTTTGCACAAAAGATACCATAGTTACCTAGAGAAAAAATTTTATCTAAAAATTGTAAGTTTAAAGCAAAATATATGATGTTTATATTCAAAATGATCACCAAATTATAAGAATTCCAGCAATGTAAATTATATTCTGACCGGGTAATTTGTATGAATTTTATGAGCTAAAACAAATATCTTCAGTTAATAAAAAAAAATAATAATTCTTCACAGGGTAACAGATGGTCGGTCGGTCCCTCCCTCCCCCCCACCCCCCACCAACCGTCCCAAGGAGATGTGTGGGATAACCACTAAATTTTAATAAATAATACCTCAAACTAAAGTTAGGATAATATAATTGACATTGCTGGATTCCTTGTAAGACCAGGAATATTTTGAATATAAATGTCATATATTTTGCACAAAAGATACCATAGTTACCTAGAGAAAAAATTTTATCTAAAAATTGTAAGTTTAAAGCAAAATATATGATGTTTATATTCAAAATGATCACCAAATTATAAGAATTCCAGCAATGTAAATTATATTCTGGCCTGGTAATTTGTATGAATTTTATGAGCTAAAACAGGCAGTCAGGCAGGGTGGCGGGTGGGGCAAATCTAAAAATAGCGTCTCGGACACTCACCGCGTATATGTGGAAAAAATCCGCGTTAAGTGAAAGTTCAGCTTTGGCAAGGCACCGCGTATATGCGAAAACGCGTTAAGTGAAACCGCGTTAGGCGGGGTAAAACTGTATGTTCATTTGAGTGCCCCGTCATAGGAGTCCGTTTTCTCTCACTTCAGCAACTCCTGAGTCGTCCGTTTTCTCTTAATCTTCGAGTGCACCAGAGACTGTTATATCTTAGTAGTGACACAGAATTTGATATTGCAACTGGGGTTGCAATTGTTGAGGCAACTTAGGTATGTCTGATTACAGTTGGAATATTCAAGATCCATTGTGAGTGATGTTTAAAGCTTCAACTGTCTTTATGGTTGGTAAAACTTGTCAAGTCTGTCAGTCTGAATGGCATGTGTGAGGCCTTGTGTTTGTACAACCGCTAAATATATAAATATATAATGTTATGGTAATTATCAGAAACACATAGGCATAACGAGGTTTATTACAATGTGATGAAAAGGATATGGTACAGTGGCTAGTCCACAAAACATGTAGCCATGTCTCTTTATTTGAATGCCCCATCATAGGAGTCCATTTTCTCTCACTTCAGCACTCATGAGTTGTCCATTTTCTCTTAATCTTAAGAGTGCACCAGGGACTTTGTTATTTCTTAGTAGTGACACAGAATTTGAAATTGCAACCCCAATTGCAACTGGGACAATCCCAGAACCAGAAATTTGATATGGACAGTTCAGATTTCGTCCGATTTATCTGAAATCCGGATTAAAGGGGTCCGAATTAACGAAGTGTCGACTGTACAATATACAGTATATGTTTTAAGTAATGTTAATAAATCGAACAATAAAAGTAGCAAACCACTAATGGCAAAGAAAAAAAAAAGAGATGGATTGGGAACGCCAACATATACGTGCACATTTAAGGATACGCCGTCATTTATCTTTTTAAAAATATGTTCAAAAGATTCATGATTGTTTATTACTGAATATGTACAGTATTTGATTGAAATAATCTTTATATCTGCAAAATGAACAATACAATACAATTCATTAATTATACGTAGAATATTAAAACACACGATGGTTCTACTGAAGAAAATAAGACACTGGTTGTAGCTGTAGTGAACTTAATTGAAAAAAAATTTAATATTTATATGTATGTTTTAAGCAATTTTATTTGATGTTAATAAAGGGAACACTAGAAGTAGCTAACCACTAATGGTAAAGAAATAAAGCGAGACGATTGGGAACGCCAATGTATGTACAGTTAGTGAGTACAGTGGGACCCCGCTTAACGCGCTTTCACTTAACGCGTTTTCGCATATACGCGGTGCCTTGCCAAAGCTGAACTTTCACTTAACGCGGATTTTTCCACAGCAACGCGGTGAGTGTCCGGCTCGAGAGCTATTTTTAGATTCGCACCACCCCCCACCCGCCACCCTGCCTGACTGCCTGTTTTAGCTCATAAAATTCATACAAATTACCCAGCCAGAATATAGTTTACATTGCTGGAATTCTTATAATTTGGTGATCATTTTGAATATAAACAACATATTTTTTGCATTAAACATACAATTTTTAGATAAAATGTTTAATCTGAGTAAGTATGTTATCTTTTGTCCAAAATATATGACATTTATATTCAAAATATTCGTGGTCTTACAAGGAATCCAGCAATGTCAATTATATTATCCTAACTTTAGTTTGAGGTATTATTTATTAAAATTTAGTGGTTATCCCACACATCTCCTTGGGACGGTTGGTGGGGGGTGGGGGGTGGGGGGGAGGGAGGGACCAACCGACTGACCATCTGTTACCCGGTGAAGAATTATTTTTTTTTAACTGAAGATATTTGTTTTAGCTCATAAAATTCATACAAATTACCCGGTCAGAATATAATTTACATTGCTGGAATTCTTATAATTTGGTGATCATTTTACATATAAACAACATATTTTTTGCATTAAACATTCAATTTTTAGATAAAATGTTTAATCTGAGTAAGTATGTTATCTTTTGTCCAAAATATATGACATTTATATTCAAAATATTCCTGGTCTTACAAGGAATCCAGCAATGTCAATTATATTATCCTAACTTTAATCTGAGGTATTATTTAATACTAAATGTTAAAAACTCTTGAATGGAGGATTGGTGGGGGGTGGGGGGAGGGTTGGGACTGACTGCGTGGTTGGAAGAGGGGGGGAGGCAAGGTGGGGTACTTTGATTGACAGATAGTGTTGAAGAATATATTTTTTTTTTTATTAACTGTAGATATTTGTTTTAGCTCATAAAATTCATACAAATTATCCGGCCAGAATATAATTTACATTGCTGGAATTCTTATAATTTGGTGATCATTTTGAATATAAACAACATATATTTTGCATTAAACATACAATTTTTAGATAAAAATTGTTCTCTAGGTAATTATGTTATCTTTTGTGAAAAATATATGACATTTATATTCAAAATATTCCTGGTCTTACAAGGAATCCAGCAATGTCAATTATATTTTCCTAACTTTAGTTTGAGGTTATCCCACACATCTCCTTGGGACGGTTGGTGGGGGGTGTGAGGGAGGGACCGACCGACCATCTGTTAGCTGGCTGTGTAGTGTGAGAGGGGGAGGGAGTTGAGTCCATTATTTGAATGGACATTAACTTGGCGACTGTATTTCTCTATTTCTCTTAAGTATTAATTGTGTGCATGTACCATCATAAAATTAAGATGTTATTTTTACTACAACATAGTTATTTGTCGTCAAAAAGTGGAGTTTGGGGGTCGGGCTGGGTTCTATTGGAATTAATCCCATATGTTCTGTTATTCACTTAACGCGGTTTTCACTTAACGCGGGACCCTCTGGGTTCAATTGACCGCGTTAAGTGGGGTACCACTGTACACGTGAAAACATATCGTCATTTCTCTTCATATGAATATGAGAGCAACACTTATTTACTGTTCATATATGTTTTAAATAATATTTATGAACACTAAAAAAAAATTCTATTCACCAATGGTGGTAAAGTCTAAAACATAAGGACAGCCAATGAATATTGCGCGAGTTTTTACTCAGATGATGAAGTCATCAGGTTCAACTCTGGCTGAAGCTGTAGCTTTCCATAAAGCTGTTGCTGAAACTGTTACTGAACCTGAAGTTGATGTTGAAGCTGCTTATGATGCCAAATTTGATGGTGTAGCTGAAGTTGATGGTTGAGGCCTTCGAATAATAAAGCTCTCGAAAGAACCTTGCACAGCTGCTATCTTTTATCATTATACATCTAGTATATGTAGAGGTCATTTGCATTTATTTAAATTTTAATGCTTTGTTCTGTTAATGGATCCACTTAAGTAAATATGTTCATTGCCTGCTCCATATAATATCAACAGACCTCTCACCTTTTTCACATCGTTTTAACACATCTAGTTTCTCGGCTAAGCTTATACACTTTCTATTAGCATTTGAAACAGCACTACCATCACTTGCTCTCTTGCTCATGTTGAATAGGGATGCAAAAATGCTTTAAGAAACCTGAGAAAGTTTTTCTCCTGTTCCTGTTCAGATGCGTGAAAACAAAGGGACCACAAAGCTCCGACTGTTGTTTACTGGCGATCCGCATTACCACTCATTAGACAGGCAGCTTCTTTGCACAAGGTGCTCTTCATTTTTTTTTAAGTAATATTTTTTTTTTATAATACATATCAGGAATTTAGTTATTATTTACAGTATAGTCTCAGTTTACGCGGATTTTTTATAAGCAGTTGGTCATTTACGCGGCACCTGTCCAGATGCGCCAATTATTTTTTACGCGATACATTCCTGAATTTACGCGGGAAGCGGCGCGAGCAAGCTGAGCGCTTGGTCGCTCTTGCATCACCGCTGATGTCAGATGACATTTCGGACTGTGATTGGGCCACGCATCCTTACTTCCCTTCCCGCTAGCTGTGATTGGTTTAATGTAATATGATGTGCCCTGCCACGGGAGGGATGAAGCCCCTTGACCTACCCGAGTCAGTTAAGCCCCTCCCGGCCACACCGTGTATATCGGTATCTATTGTTCCATAAGAATGGCTGCCACCGGACCACCACCACCACAGAAAAACCTTGCATTACCTGGACCCAGCCGCCCTATGCCAAAGAAGATACGACATGCCCTAAGCTACGAGGTGAAGTACAAGATCATCCAAGAGTTGGAGAAAGGAACAAGACAGGTTAATCTCGCGCGCCAGCATGGTGTGAACGAATCTACGATCCGGACGATAAAGAAGGATGCAGCCAAGATAAAAGAACACATGAACATCACAAAGTCTGCAGGTGCTTCAATGATCAAGTATTGCCACAACAAGGTGCTTCTCAAGACGGAGAATTTACTTGTGAGCTCCTTGATTTGTCAGGCAAGACGGAACATGGCAGTCGACACACGCTCAGTTCAGGAGTACGCATGTGAACTGTACGCAGCAGTGTCACGTAAGATGGGAATTGCAGAGCCCAAACCCTTCAATGCTTCCTCTGGGTGGTTGCACAGGTTTAAGAAGAGGAACAAGATCACCAACATTAACATTGGTGGTGAAGAAGCGAGTGCTGACCGTGTTGCGGCTAGGGATTTTCCTCCGTTCTTGTGCGAGATTATGGAGGAAGGACAGTACACCGATGACCAGGTGTTCAACATGGACGAATCCGGTCTGTTTTGGAAAAAGCTGCCTACCAAGACCTTCGTTGTCAAGTCTGCTAGCAAGTGTCGGGGCCGGAAGTTGCAGAAGGAGCGCATCACCGTCCTCTTTACCACCAATGCCTCCGGTACCTGTAAACTCAAGTTATCGGTGATCCACACAGCCCGCAAGCCGCACGCCTAAAAGAACGTGGACATGAGCAGGATTAATGTCCACTGGCTGACCTCAAGTAAGGCGTGGATGTTCTCTACTCTGTGACTCTCCTGGTTTGATGACTGTTTCTTTCCCGACGTGAAGAAATTCTGTGAGCAACAGAATGTTCCATTCAAGATTTTGTTGCTGCTTGACAACGCACTAGGACACTCGCCCCTACTGTTGGATCGTCACCCCAACGTAAAAGTGGTCTTCCTTCCTCCCAACACTACGTCATTAATCCAGCCCATGAACCAAGAATTAATCTGCAATGTGAAAGCTGCATTCTCTGCAAAGAAATTTAAGCTCCTGAACGACTATACCAACACCAAGGATGAGTTGCGTAACCTGGGTGACACCGATAGCAAGAGTGACGAGGACGAGGAACAACAGTTGGCAAAGCAAGAAGTTCTTGTGAAACACTTTTGGAGGAAATTTAACGTCAAGAAAGCTGTGGACTTCTTGGTGGAGGCATGGGATCAGCTGTCTGTAGCAACGGTTCGTCACGCATGGAGACATATGTTACAAGGTATCCCAGGTGGGAGGCAGAGTCAACCTGTGACTGGTGAGGTTCAGACTGTTGCAGTAGCAGTGGACCTTGCCAGAGAAGATGCGCAGAGTGTTACAGCTGCAGGCTTCTCCGAGACCACCAACGACGACATCCTGGAGGTGATAAGGGATCCTAATGTGACTACCGACGAGATGGTAGATGATGATGACGTCAGTGAAGAGGCAGGTGGTGCGTCATCCCAAGAAGAACGCCGCTTATCCCATAGTAATGTAAGGGGTGCCATCGAGTGTATCGAGAAAGCCAAGCTCCTCCTTTCCGACGACCCTGACGCAAACAGGTATGAAATCTTCACTACCCAGCTGTTGCAGACTATGGAGCCCTACATCAAGGTTTATCACGACAACATAAACACCAGCCGTCAGCAAAGCATAACAGAGTTCTTCGCCCGCAACCCACCACAGCCAGCCCAAGCCAGTGATAGTGACAGAGGCAGAGACAGTGATGATGACTTTGAGGGATTTGTCAGGGAGGCACTAGTAAGTGTGGATGACACCGATGAAGACTCACCTGAGGGCCAGAAGCCTGCCCTCTGCCTCGGAACCAGCCTCCATTCCCCTACGCCGACCCATCTCTTCTACTAACGTAAGTGTTAACCCCAACCTTGTTTTTTTCTAACCTAACCTTCAGTTTATTATTCTCTTATTGATTGTTCCCTTCTATATTATGTGTGGGTGAACACCATCATAAAGTTAAGATGATATTTTTAGTAAAACGTACGTATTGTGTCGGGAAAAAGTGGAGTTTGGGGGTCGGCCTGGTCTCTATTTCAATTAATCCCATATGTTATGTTGTTCACTTTACGCGTTTCTCACTTTACGCGGGCCGCCGTGGGTTCAATTAACGTAAGTGAGGTTCTACTATGTAATTGAAGGTAGGGTCACTAGTTTGTGTACGCCATCAGCCTGCCAACACAACGCCACAGGCGTCAGTCTTTATGTCTTTTTCAGTGGAGGTAACATCTTGCTTGAGACTCTCTTCAACCAAACGTTTTTTTGTGTGTTTAAAAGCAAATTAATGGTCATTTAGAAATTTATTTATAATGACAATAACATGCAGTGCAGTGTTGATGTAAAAGAAATAATCTTGGATTACACCAAGAGAGAACAAAAATTTTATACCGTTGAAATGGTGCCATGGGGTATTCTCTTCCCACCCCAATGCCATCTCTTCTCCTTCTCCTCACATTCTAATTCCATCATCATCATCATCGAGGAGCCTTCTGCATACACCTCAAGTAAGTGTACTTTTCTACCATTTATGTTGAATTTGACGGTGCAGTGAGCTGGAACCAATTACCCATAGGCATAATGGATTAGGTTAACGAGCAACCTTCTAGAAACGGATTGTGCTAGATTAACACACACTACACACACACACACACACACACACACACACACACACACACACACACACACAGTCATGTGGTTAACGTCCGACCCGAACAAGTCAATGTATATCGTCCGTGCCCCCCCACCCACCCCAAAAAAAAAAATAAGTGACGCCTGCTGGACCACCACTCCACGACCCCCTGACGAAGACACGATGATCCTCCCCATACTGGTTAGATATTATGTGTTAAAGGAATATGCTTCCTTACTTAGGCTTTTTTAAGCATTTGCCTACAGGTGAAATGTTAACCTACATCTATTGAGGATAAAATCTTTCACCTACAAATTGACAATAACACATTTGCTGTAATCAGACATATCTAGTTGCCTCAACAATTGCAACCCCAGTTGCAATTGGGGTTGCAATTTCAAATTCTGTGGCATTACTAAAAATAGCAAAGTTTCTGGTGCACTCTAAGATTAAGAGAGAAAACGGAGGACTCAGGCGTCCTGATGTGACAGAAGACTGACTCGTATGACGGGGGACCAAATAAAAAAAGCATAGCTACATGTTTTGTGGACTACAGTATTAAGCGTACCCTTTTCATCACTTTGTAATAAACCTAGCCATGCCTATGTGTGTTTATGATATTTACCATAACATTATATATATATTTAGTGGGTATAAATGGTTGTAAAATGGGAAACTTGGGGTTGGGTCTTGGGTAAATGAACCAATTAGAATAAATCCCATAGGTTCTGTACTTTCGTTATCGGCGGGGTCCCAATTAGGCGCGATAACCAAGGGATGACTGTACTGTACTGTATATACTTGTGACACTGGCCAGTTGCTTCTGGTGTTATGGTACAGGGGTACCAAGTGACAGCACTAGGATCCCGCTTCCTCTATCAAGGAATAAACAATTAAAATTTAAATTGAAAAAAAAAAAACATTCAAATAATGGGACCTAGTGAACCTAAATGGCCCTAGAGCGGGCACAGTCACGTATGCATCGCGTATTCTTATAGATTGTGCTGCCAGGCGAACGATATCTAGTGAATTTAGTCAATATTGTACAGTAACAATGGACCTAAGTGCAAACCTGTATTGTGCATGTATTAAATGATTACGGTACTAAAATTGTTTTGTCTAATGCAAATATAGCTTGTTTATACAGGTATTCAAATAAATTACTATCTTACAAGAATCCCTCCAATGTAAGTTATATTCACCCAGGTCGTTTGGGTGGCAAATTATGAGAAGAGCTTAGTCACTCTTAAGTAATGATAAATAAACACGCAGGCAAGCCTTCAGTGCCAACTGTCAAATCTTATCTCAAATAAACAAACAAACGCCAGACATTCTGTCACGTCCCCACCCTCCTTGTGTTCCCAGACAAAAGATTGGTGATTTCTTTATGTTCATTTTATATAATATCTCAGACTAAAGTTAGGAGATTATAATTTGCATGGCTGAAATCCTTGCAAGACAGAGATTAATTTGAATATAAGCGTCATATATTTTGCTCAAGATATAAAAAATGTGTACATTAGTGTACAATACTGTAATACATTTTATAAAAAGTTTTTCAACTGTAATTTTGGGTAGATTTACATAAATTTCTTCATTTATTTTCATCCATTTACATGCACACACCATACTAAAAGAAACGTAATAGAAATAAATGACCTTAGTGCAAAGCTGGAGTGCACATGTACTAATTTGATTACGGTACTAAAATTGTTTTGTCTAGTGCAAATTATAGCATGTGTATATTCAAATTAATCAATATGTTACAAGAATCCCAGCAATGTTAATTATATTCACCCAGGTCATTTCACTGGCTTTTTATAAGAGAGAAGCTTAGTCACTTAAGAACTGATAAATATACACGCGTTAGACCTGGGCCTGTGCCAACTGTCAAACGAACTACCTCCCCTCCCCGCACGCCCCCTCACACCCTCTCTCTCCCCCATCTGCCCGGCGTTGCTGGAATCCTTGTAAAACTGAATAATTTTAATATAAACGTCATGTATTTTGCACAAGAGATAAAATTTAATCACCTGTATCACATTACAGTAGTGATTTAACAGTAAAAGTGTATATGTACGTATATAGTATTCCACATACACGTAAGTATAAATGCAAAGTTTATGTGATGATCGGACAACGTCCATTTCGGTTAACGTCACGTTTCCAAGAACGTATCTAGGACATTAACCGGCGTATGACTGTATAGTAATTTAAGGGCGATTTAGAGGAATTTTAGGAGTGTTTCTGACTTTATGTGTTTTTGGCTTTACTTTGTACGTATATACTTTTCTGTGAGCTGGAACCAATTACTCAATATCCCATTGAAACAATGGTTTCAGTTAACGAACGACCCTCTGGAACGAATTGAGTTCGTTAACCAAGGGACCACTGTATGAATATACAGTATATATATACAGTGATCCCTCGGTTAACGAGATTTCGGTTAACGAGTTACCTCCCATAAGATTCTTTACTTCGGTTAACGAGCAATACATCGGTTAAAGAGTTTCTTACGAGCCGACCTCAACAAGTTTTCGCTTGCACTTGGCGGTCAACCAGCTGTAGTATTAGTCCGCCAATACAGTAATCGGTTCTAGGGCTTAAATTCCTTACTATTTTAGTAAATATCAAGAAGTTTATACTATTCAATAATTTTAAGTTTAATATTAAATTTTTTAGTCATTTTAAAAATTATTGAACATAATTGAAGGTAAAGTGACTACGTAGTCTTATGCGCGCCATCCAGCCTCTTAACACAGCAAACAAGCGTTAGTCTCTCTCTGTTTTCAGTGGAGGTAACATCTTGCTTGAGGCTCTCTTCAACTACCGGGTAAAAGCTTTTTTATGTGTTTCCAAGCAAATTACGGGTCATTTTGAAATTTATTTTACATATTGACAATACAGTGACCCCTCGGTTAACGAACTCAATCCGTTCCAGAAGGTCGTTCGTTAACCGAAAAGTTCGTTAACCGAAACCATTGTTTCAATGGGTTTTTGGGTAATTGGTTCCAGCTCACCGAAAATTTCCTAAATTCAACAAAAATGGTAGAAAAGTTCACTTACTTTGAGGTGTGTATGTAGAAGGCTCCTGGATGATGATGATGATGATGTGCATTTGAAGTGGGAGGTGGAGGAGGAGAAGGGAGAAGAGAAGGAAGTGGAGGTGGAGGAGAAGCATTTTACTGCTTCTTGGAAGGTGAGTCACCTTCCATGAAAATGTCAGGAACCTCTGGACTGACAGATTCTCCACCAGGAACATCCTCTCTCCTTCTTGAAGTGGAAGGCTGAGGGATAGCATCTTGTTCCCTCTGCCTTTTACTGAAGAAAGTGTCAATTGTGGTCTGTGGGGCATCTGTCCTCCTCACCATTAACTTATGTTTAAAGAAGGAGACCACTGAGTCCTCAACATGACACAAAGTTAGTTCAGTTTTTTCCACTTCTGGGTGCTTTGAAGCCAGTTCCCTGAACTTCTCCCAGTAGTAAATCACATCTTTCAACTGTTTAGCTGACATATGGTCATCACTTTCAATTTCCTTCTCACCACTGTCAGCCTCTACCTGTAACATCTCATCCAGTTGCTTCAAGTCATCAGGAGTAAGTTCCTCCTCATGAGACATCACAAGCTCTTCCACATCCTCCTCCTCCACTTCAAGACCCAATGACTGACCAATGGACACAATCTCCTTGTCCAACTCTGTTTCTTCCTCAAATCCCTCAAAATCATGGACTACTGATGGCCACAGTGCTTTCCATGAAGAATTGAGGGATCTAGCGGAGACTCCTTGCCATGCTGACACAATCAATTTTACAGCCTCCAGGATGTTGAATTGTGTCTTCCAGAACTGTTTCAGTGTTAGTTCAGGATCAGCGGAAGTTGCCTGATGACACCTCCTAAACATTTTCTTCATGTACAACTTCTTGAAGTTGCTGATCACATTCTGGTCCATTGGCTGTATGATTGATGTAGTGTTTGGAGGCAAAAACAACACTTTCACAAAGTCAAATTGATACTCCAAATTGCTGGCAAGGTCAGGGTCATGACCAGGAGCATTATCCATGAGGAAAAGAACCTTTAAAGGGAGTTTATTGGTGGTTAGGTAGCTCTTGACAGAAGGGCAAAACACATCAACAGCCGATTCATTAAAGAGCTGTCTTGTCACCCATGCCTTACATTTGGACTTCCAATAAACTCCAAGTTTTGTTCTTACCACTTTCTGTTGCTTAAACACCCTGGGGTTTTCAGAGTGGTAGACAAGCATAGGCTTCAGTCGGAAATCCCCTGAAGCATTGGCACCAAGCAATAGAGTGAGACGGTCTTTCATGGGTTTATGCCCAGGTAAAGAGGCTTCATCTTTGGTGATGAATGTTCTTTTGGGCATCTTTTTCCAGAACAGCCCAGTTTCGTCCACATTGAACACTTGCTGTGGAAGATAATTTTCTTCTTCCATCAGTTTTTTACATTCTGCTAAAAACTTTACTGCCCCTTCTTTATCAGCACTAGCAGCTTCACCATGCCTAACAACACTTAAAATGTCACTTCTTTTCTTAAATTTTTCGAACCAGCCTTTGCTGGCCCGAAAATCTTCAAATTCTGTGCCTGAAGAACCAGGTTGATCTGCCTTTAAATGTTCATAAATCTCCCTGGCTCTTTCACAAATGAAATCACCAGAAACTGAATCACCTTTCATCTGTTTTTCCCTAATCCAGATTATAAGTAACCTCTCAGTTTCTACGATTAGGGATCTACTTTTGAACACTCTTGTAGATTTGTCTCACTTTCATTTCTGTAAATTTGTCTTTCTGTGCAAGAATTGTCGACACAGTTGATGCCAACATGCCATATTCTTTGCTAAGCACATTTGATTTAATGCCTTGTTCATGTTTTTTTATGATTTCCTGTTTGGTTTGGATTGAAATAGATTTTCTTGATCTCTTAGGCCCCATGCTGGATTCAAACAATGTCAATACGTGTTTTTCAAAGTTAAACTAGCCGTAAATAAAGAATATTTTCTTTAAAATAACACTGCACTGCGCTATACTGTATATTGTCAATATGTAAAATAAATTTCAAAATGACCAATAATTTGCTTGGAAACACAGAAAAAAAGCGTTTAGTTGAAGAGAGTCTCAAGCAAGATGTTACCTCCAGTGAAAACAGAGAGAGACTAACGCCTGTCTGGTGTGTTAACAGGCTGGATGGCACGCCAGAAACTAGTTTCTTTACCTTCAATTATGTTCAATAATTGTAAAAATGACTAAAAAAGTTAATATTAAACTTTTAAAATAATTGAATAGTATAAACTTCTTGATATTTACTAAAATAGTAAGGCATTTAAGCCCTAGAACCGATTAATGTATTGGCGGACTGATACTAAAGCTGGTTGCCCGGTCAGTGCAAGCGAAAACATGTCGAGGTCGGTTCGTAAGAAATTCGTTAGCCGAATTTTTGTTCGTTAACCGAATTGAAGATCCTTATGGAAGGCAGTTCGTTAACCGAAATTTCGTTAACCGAGGCGTTCGTTAAACGAGGGGTCACTGTATATAGCACAGTGCAGTGTTATTTTAAAGAAAATATTCTTTATTTACAGCAAGTTTATACCTAAAAGATCATGTGTTGACATTGTTTGAATCCAGCATTGGGCCTAAGAGATCAAGAAAAGCGATTTCAATCCAAACCAAGCAGGCAATTATAAAAAAACATGAACAAGGCAGTAGAACAAATGCGCTATGCAAAGAATATGGCATGTCGACATCAACTGTGTCGACAATTCTTGCACAGAAAGACAAATAAAAAGAAGTAAAAGTGAGAGACAAATCTACAAGAGTGTTTAAAAGTAGATCCCTATTTGCAGAAACTGAGAGGTTACTTATCATCAGGATTAGGGAAAAACAGATGAAAGGTGATTCAGTTTCTACTGAATTCATTTGTGAAAGAGCCAGGGAGATTTACGAACATTTAAAGACAGATCAACCTGGTTCTTCAGGCACAGAATTTGAAGATTTTTGGGCCAGCAAAGGCTGGTTCGAAAAATTTAAGAAAAGAAGTGACATTTTCAGTGTTGTTAGGCATGGTGAAGCTGCTAGTGCTGATAAGGAAGGAGCAGCAAAGTTTTTAGTGGAATTTAAAGAACTGATGGAAGAAGAAAATTATCTTCCACAGCAAGTGTTCAATGTGGACAAAACTGGGCTGTTCTGGAAAAAGATGCCCAAAAGAACATTCATCACCAAAGATGAAGCCTCTTTACCTGGGCATAAACCCATGAAAGACCGTCTCACTCTATTGCTTGGTGCCAATGCTTCAGGGGATTTCCAACTGAAGCCTATGCTCGTCTACCACTGAAAACCCCAGGGTGCTCAAGCAACAGAAGGTGGTAAGAACAAAGCTTGGAGTTTATTGGAAGTCCAACCATAAGGCATGGGTGACAAGACAGCTCTTTAATGAATAGGCTGTTGATGTGTTTTGCTCTTCTGTCAAGAACTACCTAACCACCAATAAACTCCCTTTAAAGGCTCTTCTCCTCATGGATAATGCTCCTGGTCATGACCCTGAACTTGCCAGAAATTTGGAGTACCAATTTGATTTTGTGAAAGTGTTGTTTTTTCCTCCCAACACTACATCAATCATACAGCCAATGGACCAGAATGTGATCAGCAACTTCAAGAAGTTGTACATGAAGAAAATGTTTAGGAGGTGTCATCAGGCAACTTCCAATGATCCTTAACACTGAAACAGTTCTGAAAGACACAATTCAACATCCTGGAAGCTGTAAAATTGATTGTGTCATCATGGCAAGAAGTCTCCACTAGATCCCTCAATTCTTCATGGAAAGTACTGTGGCCATCAGTAGTCCATGATTTTGAGGGATTTGAGGAAGAAATAGAGTTGGACCAGGAGATTGTGTCCATTGGTCATTCATTGGGCCTTGAAGTGGAAGAGGATGATGTCGAAGAGCTTGTGATGTCTCATGAGGAGGAACTTACTCCTGATGACTTGAAGCAACTGGATGAGATGTTAGAGGCTGACAGTGGTGAGGAGGAAATTGAAAGTGAAGACCATATGTCAACTAAAGAGTTGAAAGATGTGATTTACTACTGGGAGAAGTTCAGGGAACTGGCTTCAAAGCACCCAGATGTGGAAAAAAATGATCTAACTTTGTGTCATGTTGAGGACTCAATGGCCTCCTTCTTTAAACATGAGTTAATGGTGAGGAGGAGAGATGCCCCACAGACCACAATTGACACTTTCTTCAGTAAAAGGCAGAGGGAACAAGATGCTAGCCCTCAGCCTTCCACTTCAAGAAGGAGAGAGGATGTTCATGGTGGAGAATCTGTCAGTCCAGAGGTTCCTGACATTTTCATGGAAGGTGACTCACCTTCCAAGAAGCAGTAAAATGCTTCTCCTCCACCTCCACTTCCTTCTCTTCTCCCTTCTCCTCCTCCACCTCCCACTTCAAATTCACATCAGCATCATCATCCAGGAGCCTTCTACATACACACCTCAAGGTAAGTGTCCATTTCTAAAATTTTTGTTGAATTTAGGCAATTTTCGGTGAGCTGGAACCAATTACCCAAAAACCCATTGAAACAATGGTTTCGGTTAACGAGCAACCTGCTGGAACGGATTGTGCTCGTTAACCGAGGGACCACAGTATACATTTTTTTTTTCCATTAGCAGAAACAATTGGTGCAGAGCATTTCCTGGAATGAGAGATTTCCGGGGTAACAAGACGGCTCTCTCAAAACCGGAAAAAATCACTCATCCCCGGAATTTTCTGGAATTTTCCGGGCAACGAAAAAATTTTCTCGGAAGTTCCAGAAATTGCACATTACATCATCTCTCGAATCTTGAAAAAAATTCCTCGTCCCCGGAATTTTATGAGTACCGGAAATTTTTTGGGGGAGTTTCCGGAAAATGCACCAGATATTCATCTTTCAAACCCGGACAAAAAACTCCCCCATTCCTGTAATTTTCCAGAATTTTCCGGGTATCGAGAAATTTTCGCGGAATTTTTCGCAAAATTTCCGGCTATCAAAGAGTTCCAGGTTTGAGGGATTCCGATTTACAGAGATATTACTCCATCCATCCTTACATACATACTACTACTACTACTTTGCTGTCACTCGGAATCGAGTAAGACGATCATCCAACTATGATATCCAGGGGGAGGGGAAGCAAGAGCGTCAATACAGAACCAGGGGAGAGTGGTCCACCCCCCTCCCGCTCTACCTTCCACCCAGGAGAAGGCACCAGCTCTACCTCCCACGAAACCTAAAATATTTTTAGAGAGATTGTGGTAAGTACAGATATAAGTATAAATGAACAATGTTATATCCCTTCAACATTACGTTACCGGGTACATAATATTTTAAAATATGGAGTGAGAAAGGTGTGGGTGATTAGAGAGATGGAGTGGAAATGAGTGTTGCCAAGCACTCCTCAACAACTGATATTAAACACGCTACCATGTCACACACACGCAGAAGTGTGTCATACAATAACACCATCACTTGTTATGCTTGCTGTCTTAATTCCCTTGCTGGGGGTGTGTGAGCGGTGATGGAATATGTGTGTGTTGGGGTGTGTGTGTGTGTGGTTGTTGGAGGGTGTGTTGGGGTGTGGGTGTGTGTGGATGTTGGAGGGTGTGTTTGTGCATGATGTAGTGTTAAACAGAGGTGAACAGTGGTGAACAGTGCTTAAGTCAGTGAGAACAACTCAACAGTAACAGTTGTACCCAAGTTAACCTTCACACAGTGAGGTCCCAGGTACCCAGTGATAACGGCCTATGACAACCAGCGATGTGTTAATCCGTCTACGATAGGAAGGCCTGGGACCAAACCTCACTCATATAACACCATCTGTGAGGGAATTACTACACCACATGTCCCTCATAACACCATATGTGAGGGAATTGCTACACCACGTCAAGTCCCTCATCACACCATCTGTGAGGGAATTACTACACCACGTGAGGACCCTCATAACACCATCTGTGAGGTAATTACACCACGTGAGGTCCCTCATAACACCATCTGTGAGGGAATTACTACACCACGTCAGGTTCCCTCATAACACCATCTGTGAGGGAATTACCACACCATGTCAGGTCCCTAATAACACCATCTGTGAGGGAATTACTACACCACGTGAGGTCCCTCCTAACACCATCTGGGAGGGAGTTACTACACTACGTATTTGCTGTTCAACACGTACAATCCTACATTAATCTGTATGTTCACTGTATGTTCCTTTACCTTTCTCTAATGAAGGCTTTTGTTAAACCACCAATGTATGTAATAAGTCATTTATGTCCAATGTATATTTTCAGCCTTCGGGCTGCAGAACTTTTTCAATAAACCGTTAATTATTATTATTATTATTATTATTATGTGTGGGTGGTGTTGGTGTGTGTTGACGGAAGAAAAAGTTTTTGGGGGGGTAGGGTCATGTAGTCAGTCCCCCCACCCCCTCCTCACTCAAGTGTGGCTAATTGTGATACAGAGATGAATTTGATACCATAATGATCCTTAATAAATTCTCTACAAAAGGTTTCCAATACGATATATTTGAACAAAATATTTCTATATGATATAGTGATGGGAATTCCGGTCTTTTACATAAAAAACATAAGAAATGTTGATACCGGAGTCAATAAAATCAGTTCTAATTTCATTAGACACAACATTTTTTACTAAAATAATCTTGAATACTTTATCTAAAAGTTTGGCTAAATAAATATATTTAAAAAACAAAAGATCTACTGTATATGATACAGGCGTGAATAGAGCTGTGTTACTTTTATCCTCTTCACCACTGATTGGCTTGTTAGTCGCTTGGGCGATCGGTCACGTCTCTGTTACGCACTACTATTGGCAAGTGTTCTTGTGTATTGAATATATTGTACTCACCAGCAGATCCTGACATCTTTAGCCTAAAATAGGCAGACACTTCACTCAATTGACTGTAATACATAACTAATCGTGTCTTAACACTTGTGATGAAGGTTGGGTAGGAGATTATTGGGTCACGTTACTCACCTGACCTGATGCAACGTCTGGTCACCCATTGTTAGGTGGGGGATTAGTGGGTCTTATGACCTGAAGATGTTTTGAATGACAATATTTTTTACCGATGAGGTATATATTTTTTTTTTTTTTTACGGCAATTAGCCAACCCCGGCACAGGTCACTGACCCACATCGGGGCCTGGGGGCAAAAATATAATACTACTACTACTACTAGTAATAATAATAATAATAATAATAATAATAATAATAATAATAATAATAATAATAATAATAATAAAGAACCATAAAGAAAAAAAGAAAAAAAAATCATAAGTGAGAAACAATATATGTATGTTGTGTTGTCAAAGTAAGAGAAGCAAATGAGACCCTGCAATTGTATGTAAATGAGGCAGAAAGTCAGATCAGCAACCTGGGACTTGGTCACAATTTTTGTGATGCCATATGGCAGCAGGGTTTACCATTAGACATCACATTATGCTTCCATTATCTTCCCCGGCGGTAGTACTGTAGTGGACCCCGTCCCCTACAAGTGACGACTGAGCTCCCGCGTGCCTACCAGCCAATCAGCGTACAGTCAGCGATGCCGGTAGACCTACTCTCCAGTGCGGATGCACACGTAGCAACGCTAGGACCAGAGTGCCGGGTGTGCCGGGCCTCCTCCTCTGTGATTGGCCCTCTCGCTACGCTCACCCCAAATCTTGATCCTCGTAAATTGTATAAATACGGCCATGGCTGGCCAGGGAGACCATTCTACTCTGACCTACAGGACCAGCAAGATCTCTCTCCAGCACCTCACCACCCAGCTTCCTCAAAGAGCTCCTCGCCCTACAGGAACTCTGAGCAAGCTACTCCTCACCTAGTAACTCCTTAGCACTGCTCTGTACAACAATATATACAGTGGCCCCTCGGTTAACGAACTCAATCCGTTCCAGAAGGTCGTTCGTTAACCGAAACGTTCGTTAACCGAAACCATTGTTTCAATGGGTTTTTGGGTAATTGGTTCCAGCTCACCGAAAATTTCCTAAATTCAACAAAAATGGTAGAAAAGTTCACTTACTTTGAGGTGTGTATGTAGAAGGCTCCTGGATGATGATGATGATGATGATGATGATGATGATGATGATGATGATGATGATGATGATGATGGGATTTAGAATGGGGGTGGAGGAGAAGGAAGAAGAGAAGGCATTGGGGTGGAAGAGAAGTCACCCCATGGTGCCATTTCACCCATAAAATTTTAGCTCTCTGGTTTAATTCAAGATTATTTTCTTTAAATCAACGCTGCACTGCATTATATATTGTCAATATATAAAATATATTTCAAAATGACCAATAATTTGCTTGGAAACACAGAAAAAAAGCGTTTAGTTGAAGAGAGTCTCAAGCAAGATGTTACCTCCAGTGAAAACAGAGAGAGACTAACGCCTGTTTGCTGTGTTAAGAGGCTGGATGCCGCCATTAAACTAGTCACTTTACCTTCAATTTTGTTCAATAATTGTTAAAATGACTAAAAAATTGAATATTAAACTTTTAAAATTATTGAATAGTATAAACTTCTTGATATTTACAAAAATAGTAAGGAATTTAAGCCCTAGAACCGATTAATGTATTGGCGGACTGATACTAAACCTGGTTGCCCGGTCAGTACAAGCGAAAACATGTTGAGGTCGGTTCGTAAGAAGTTCGTTAAGCGAATTTTTTTTCGTTAACCGAATTGAAGATCCTTATGGAAGGCAGTTCGTTAATCGAAATTACGTTAACCGAGGTGTTCGTTAAACGAGGGGTCACTGTACAGTCATGCGCCGGTTAACGTCCTAGATACGTTCTTGGAAACGTGACGTTAACAGAAATGGACGTTGTCCGATCATCATATAAACTTTTTATTTATATTTATGAGTATGTGGAATACTATATAAGTACATATACACTTTTACTGTTAAATCACTACTGTAATGTGATACAGGTGATTAATTTTTATCTCTTGTGCAAAATACATGACATTTATATTAAAATTATTCACTGTTTTACAAGGATTCCAGCAACGCCGAGCAGATGGGGGAGAGGGTGGGAGCGAGCGAGGGGGCGTGGGGGGAGGGGAGGTAGTATGTTTGACAGCTGGCACAGGCCTAGGTCTAAGGCGTGTATATTTATCAGTTATTAGGTGACTAAGCTTCTCTCTTATAAAGAGTGAAATGACCTGGGTGAATATAATTAACATAGCTGGGATTCTTGTAACATACTCATTAATTTGAATATAAACTTGTTGTAATTCGCACTAGACATAACAATTTTAGTACCATAATCAAATTAGTACATGTGCACTCCAGCTTTGCACTAAGGTCATTTATTTCTATTACGTTTCTTTTAGTATGGTGTGTGCATGTAAATGGATGAAAATAAATGAAGAAATTTATGTAAATCTACCCAAAATTACAGTTGAAAAACTTTTTATAAAATGTACTACAGTATTGTACACTAATGTACTACATTTTTTATATCTTGAGCAAAATATATGACGCATACATTCAAATTAATCTCTGTCTTGCAAGGATTTCAGCGATGCAAATTATATTATCCTAACTTTAGTCTGAGATATTATATAGAATAAACATAAAGAAATCACCAATCTTTTATCTTGGAACACGTGGAGGGTGGGAAGAGGGGGCGGGAGGTGAGGTGACAGAATGTCTGGCGTTTGTTTATTTATTTATTTGAGATAAGATTTGACAGTTGGCGCTGAAGGCCTGCCTGCGTGTTTATTTATCATTACTTAAGAGTGACTAAGCTCTTCTCATAATTTTCCACCCAAACGACCTGGGTGAATATAACTTACATTGGAGGGATTCTTGTAAGATAGTAATTTATTTGAATGTTTTTTTTTTTCAATTTAAATTTTAATTGTTTATTCCTTGATAGAGGAAGCGGGATCCTAGTGCTGTCACTTGGTACCCCTGTACCATAACACCAGAAGCAACTGGCCAGTGTCACAAGTATATACAGTACAGTACAGTCATCCCTTGGTTATCGCGCCTAATTGGGACCCCGCCGATAACGAAAGTACAGAACCTATGGGATTTATTCTAATTGGTTCATTTACCCAAGACCCAACCCCAAGTTTCCCATTTTACGACCATTTAGACCCACTAAATATATATATAATGTTATGGTAAATATCATAAACACACATAGGCATGGCTAGGTTTATTACAAAGTGATGAAAAGGGTACGCTTAATACTGTAGTCCACAAAACATGTAGCTATGCTTTTTTTATTTGGTCCCCCGTCATACGAGTCCGTTTTCTCTCACATCAGGACGCCTGAGTCCTCCGTTTTCTCTCTTAATCTTAGAGTGCACCAGAAACTTTACTATTTTTAGTAATGCCACAGAATTTGAAATTGCAACCCCAATTGCAACTGGGGTTGCAATTGTTGAGGCAACTAGATATGTCTGATTACAGCAAATGTGTTATTGTCAATTTGTAGGTGAAAGATTTTATCCTCAATAGATGTAGGTTAACATTTCACCTGTAGGCAAATGCTTAAAAAAAGCCTAAGTAAGGAAGCATATTCCTTTAACACATAATATCTGACCAGTATGGGGAGGATCATCGTGTCTCCGTCAGGGGGTCGTGGAGTGGTGGTCCAGCAGGCGTCATTTTTTTTTGGGGGGCCCACATACGTATATGCGATCGGACGTTGTTCAGTCAGACGTTAACCGGCGCATGACTGTATACAGAAAACGCATTGTGAGTTTCTATTCTACCTTGTTCCTGAGTGTGAGATATCTACATGTACGTGCGTTTGTGTGGCCATACAAAGAGAAAATAGACATCTAAAGAGAATTGACTACTGGCCACATTACAGTACGCTACAATTGGTGACCCTCGGAGCTGTGAACACCACACTCCCTCTGCTGCATCACTACCGGAGCTGTGAACACCACACTCCCTCTGCTGCTGCTGTCTCACTACTGGAGCTGTGAACACCACACTCCCTCTGCTGCTGCTGCTTACTACCGGAGCTGTGAGGATCGCTGCCTGCTGCCAGCCCGGGCCAACCGCCCTACCTGCTACTCCACATCTCACGACCGTAAGGTTTATAATGCAGTAGTCTGTTCTCCCCACTGGCGGTGTGAGTGACCCACATCACAGCTGGAGAGGAACTATTGTGCGATATTCCAAACGTAGTTTGAGCTCTTTTGCCTACTCTCCTATTTTTCTTTTGTTTTTTTAGTTCTGGCCTAAGGACCTGCACCCTAAAAAAAGTGTATTCGTCCTGAAGTCCCCCCTGCAACTGTTCACCTCCCTCCCAGGAGATTGTGAACACGGAAGGGGGTCCGAACAAGCTCCCAACCCTCATCCTTCCCTAACAGGTTTGACGCACTTCCGCAAGAATGGACGGACGGATCTATCTACCACCCTTCAACCACAACGTCGAGGACTGGTTAGTTCATGTTAAAGCAGCCCTCGTCGGCTCACAAGCGACTAACGAGCAAAAGTACGGCGCCCTGCTCTGTGCCTTGCCTACGGAAGTCGCCACACAGGTCTCACAGACCATTGTCAACCCTCCAGTTGTCAACAAATTCGCTAACCTGCGGGATGCCTTGAAGACGCGTTATCAACAGACCAGCCCCAATCTCCTGCAAGACCTATCCTCTATCTCCCTCAGAAACATCCTTGACCACCGAGGGGTCAAGACGTACCTGGCGCTCTTCTCAGAGCAGCCAGGTCAACTGTTAAGTTGGCCCATACCAACCCCCTCCCCTGAACCCTCCTCCCCACCGGAATATCAACAAGTTCTCGCCAGAAGTTACAATTTCATTTAGGAAAGGAACGGAACCAGTGTTAAACAGAGGTAAACAGTGGTGAACAGTGCTTAAGTCAGTGAGAACAACTCAACAGTAACAGTCGCACCCAAGTTAACCTTCACACAGTGAGGTCCCAGGTACCCAGTGATAACGGCCCGTGAGACCCGACAACAACCAGCGATGTGTTAATCTGTCTACGATAGGAAGGCCTAAGACCAAACCTCACTCATATAACACCATCTGTGAAGGAATTACTACACCACATGTCCCTCATAACATCATATGTGAGGGAATTACTACACCACGTCAAGTCCCTCATCACACCATCTGTGAGGGAATTACTACACCACGTGAGGTCCCTCATAACACCATCTGTGAGCGAATTACTACACCATGTCAGGCCCCTCATAACACCATCTGTGAGGGAATTACTACACCACGTGATGGCCCTCATAACACCATCTGTGAGGGAGTTACTACACCACGTGAGGCCCCTCATAACCCCATCTGTGAGGTAATTACTACACCACATGAGGTCCCTCATAACACCATCTGTGAGGTAATTATTACACCACGTGAGGTCCCTCATAACACCATCTGTGAGGGAATTACTACACCACGTGAGGCCCCTCATAACACCATCTGCAAGGGAATTACTACACCACGCCAGGTCCCTCATAACACCATCTGGGGAAACTACTACACCACGTGAGTTCCTCCTAACACCATCTGGGAGGGAGTTACTACATTACGAGTTTGCTGTTCAACACCTACATTAATCTGTATGTTCACTGTATGTTCCTTTACCTTTCTCTAATGAAGGCTTTTGTTAAACCACCAATGTATGTAATAAGTCATTTATGTCCAATGTATATTTTCAGCCTTCGAGCTGCAGAATTTTTTCAATAAACCGTTAATTATTATTATTATTATTATTATTAAACTCAACCCCGGGACATCTCTGGGAGGAAATGTGAAGGCTGAACTCCCGTCACACAGACAGACTCCCCGACTCTATCCTGCGCCAACTTCACGCACAGAAGCTCCCCACAATAGTGCGCGTCACCCTGTCCGCAGTAGATTACTCTGCGACACCAGAACTCTACGCTCCCTCGGCAGACAGGATATTCAGCGATTGCGCAGCTGCAGGTCTCGCCGCTGCGAACAGCCCAACGACCACACCAGTACTTACCCCCGAACTTGTAAGCCGGGTCATCAACCCTCAGCCGAGCAATACCTCACAAGACATAAAGGACCTGTTGCAGACTTTGAACCGCAGGATGGACACCATTGAACAGTTCTGCTTCTCCAGGCCTGCTGCTGGGCCTGTTCCCGACTCACACACCACGCCCTACAATCCCATGCCTGCTGCTGGGCCTGCTGCTGGGCCTGCTCCTGGCTCACGCACCATGCCCTACAATCCCACGCCTGCTACCGGGCCTGTTCCTGGCTCACGCACCGTGCCCTACAATCTCCGACGAGCATTTCCTACCCCGGAAACCGCCGCCAGCCCCCAGTACAACGGATCTACCCTATGCTGGTATCAAAGACGTTTTGGCGCCAATGCTCAACACTGTGAGCCCCACTGCACCTACTCGGGAAACGGCAACAACGGGGATTGGTAGAGGCCTCAGCCCCCGTTCCTTTAGGCGTCTCACTACTGCACATCACCGACCGCACCTCTGGCACGAAATTCCTCATCGACACAGGTTCATCAGTCAGCATTATCCCTCCCTCACTACAAGACACGTCAAAGCAACCCTCGTATGACCTGTTCGCTGCCAACGGTACCCCCATCGCCTCCTACGGCGTACGCACCCTCGCCTTAGACCTCGGTCTGCCCAAGACTATGCGTTGGTTATTCGTGATCGCAGACGTGTCTCAACCCATTCTTGGCTTCGACTTCCTCACCTTCCACAAGCTCGGCGTCGACCCAAGCCATCTATGCCTCATCCATGAGCCTACAGCACGCAAGATCCAGGGTTCTCGTGCCAAACACACCGACACTATCGCCTGTCTCGCGCCTTCCAACGAGTTCTCCTCCCTGCTCGACGAATTCAAGGAGCTTTTCTCACCCCGAGTCTCTCTACCCCCACCACCTACGTCGGGAATTTTCCACCACATCGAAACTGAAGGACCCCCAGTCTTCTCACGCCCTCGCCGCCTGCGCCCTGAGCTCCTGAACACAGCCAAAGCAGAATTCAATAAACTACTGCAAGACGGCATCATTCGTCCTTCAAAGAGTCCCTGGGCATCGCCTCTTCACATGGTTCCTAAGCAAACACCCGGCGAGTGGAGGGTGTGTGGCGACTACAGAGCTCTGAACCTCGTCACCAAACCTGACAGGTACCCTATTCCGCATGTGCAGGACTTCCACCACAAACTTCATGGCAAGACTATCTTCTCGAAGATCGACTTGGAGCGTGCCTTCCACCAGATCCCAGTAGCACCTGCAGATACCCAGAAGACAGCCATCACCACTCCGTTCGGACTCTTCGAGTATACTTTCATGAGTTTTGGCCTACACAATGCAGCACAGACTTTCCAGAGGTACATAGACCCTATGCTTCGCGACCTCGATTTTGTCACTGTCTACATTGACGACATCCTCGTCGCATCTTCAACGCCTGCCGAGCACCGCCACCACCTACAACTCCTTCTCCAACGCCTGCAGAACAACAACATGAAAGTTCATCCCGCTAAGTGCGTCTTTGGAGCCTCCGCCATCGATTTCCTCGGTCACAGAGTCTCGCCCAGTGGCATACAACCCCGACCACAGAAGATAACTGCGATTAGGGAGTTCCCCAAACCTGAAACGGCGAAGAAACTCTGAAAATTCCTGGGTTTAGTCAACTACTACCACCGCTTCATTGACAAAGCTGCCACCATCCTAGTCCCCCCTCTACGACCTTCTCAAGGGACTCCCAAAGAAGTCTCACAAGCCTCTCGTGTGGACTCAAGAGGCTGTTACGGCATTCACCACTATCAAACAGCATATTACACGCCTCACCCTCCTGGCCCACCCCGCACCTAACGCCCGGACCACTCTCACAACAGACGCTTCTTCTACTGCAGTGGGCGCCGTCTTACAGCAGGAGATCAACGGAATTCTCACGCCCGTTGCTTTCTTCTCACATCGGCTTCAACCACCACACCTCAAGTACAGCGCCTTTGATCAAGAACTCCTGGCCATATACCTGACTGTCAAACATTTCCAACACTTCCTCGAGGCCCGTCAGTTCACCATCTTCACTGATCACAAGCCCCTCGTCCACGCCTTTGCTTCAGCTTCCCAGTCACATACACCTCGTGTCCTGCGCCACTTGGCTTACATCTCGGAGTTCTCCAGCGACGTCCAACACATTAAAGGCAGCCACAACGAGATCGCCGACGCCCTCTCTCGTTGTATATCCAACATTCTTCCCTCATCTCCACCCATTGATTATGGGAAGCTCGCCGCGGCTCAAGAAAACGATGAAGACCTGGCAGCATACAAGACATCCCCCTCAGGCCTCACACTCCAAGAACTCCCTGTTCCTGGCAAGAACATAAAATTGTGGTGCGACGTATCCTGTGGGCAGCCTAGAGCGTTCGTGCCTCACGTCCACTGCCGCGCTGTTTTCGACCGCATCCATGGTCTCAGCCACCCGGGTGTGCGGGCCTCCCAGCGCCTCCTCACGCAACGTGCCGTCTGGCCCGGCATCAAGTCTGATACTAAGAAATGGGCTGCCCAGTGCCTGGCCTGGCCTGCCAGTCCTCCAAAATACATCGTCACATAAGGGCCCCCTTAGAAACCTTCCCTATTCCCAAAGGACGTCTTCAAGTAGTACACCTCGACATCGTGGGACCGCTTCCATCATCCTACGGTAGCACCTACATCTTCACCTGCATCGACCGTTTCACCAGGTGGACAGAAGCTATTCCCATGCCCAATGCTACAGCAGAGTCTGCTGTCCGCGCCTTCATGTCCGGTTGGGTTTCCCGTTTCGGCCCCCCTGCAACCGTCATCACTGACCGAGGAGCCCAGTTTGAGTCACAACTCTGGCAGGACCTCCTACAGTTCCTCGGTACTTCTAGACAACGCACTACCGCATACCACCCTCGATCCAACGGTATGGTAGAGCGGTTTCACCGGCAACTCAAGAACGCACTCAAGGCACAGCACGACCCTCACAGCTGGACGGATGTGTTGCCCTTAGTGCTCCTCGGCATCCGTGCATCACACAAGGAGGACATGGACTGTAGCCCAGCAGATATCACTCTAGGCGAGCCCCTTCACCTACCCGGAGATTTCTCACTCCCTCCTGACCTACGCCAACCCACTCCTCCTGTTCGTCACGACTTACTGCATTCAGAGCTACTGCTCCATGCCAGCCTCCTCGGCGCCCTGAACACATCCCTCCTGCACTACTCACTGCCGAGTATGTTTTCATCAGGCATGATGCTCACCGCAACGCACTACAACGCCCCTACGATGGACCCTTCCAGGTTGTTACCCATTCAGCGAAGTTCCAGACGATTATCCGGAATGGCAGACACGACACCATCAGCATAGACCGAGTCAAACCGGCCACCTTACCCGCAGGGTCCCCAGCCCAGCAGCAACCCCCACGAACTACACCTGCACCAGTCTACCCGAAGTTACCACCTGCAGCAATACCCCACCCACGACATTTTTGGGCACCCTATTTCCACCCTCAGGTACCTGCTGCTCCTGTCATGGACCCTCCTCCTGACGTGGACCCTGCTGCCGTCGTGGACCCTGCTGCCTTCGTGGACCCTGTTGCTGTCATGGACCCTCCTCCTGACCTAGCCAGAACCCGCCCACGACATTTCTGGGCACCCTATTTCCACCCTCAGGTACCTACTGCTCCTGTCGTGGACCCTCCTCATTGACGTGGATCCTGCTGCCGTCATCGACCCTGTTGCTGTCATGGACCCTCCTCCTGACGTGGCCCCGGCTCCTGACCCAGTCAACCCAGCCAGACCCTGCCCACAACATTTCTGGGCACCCCCTTTCCACCCTCAGGTACCCACTGCTCCTGTCCTGCACCCTGCTGTTGTCGTGGACCCTGTTGCTGCCATGGCCCCTGCCCATGACCCAGCCTGCCCAGCCAGTGACGTTGCCCCTGCTGTGACAGGAGCACAACAACCACTGCCTGTACAACCTCCTCTAATCCAAAATCCTCCTCCCCCTGATTCTCCCACAGGTTTTGTGTCACTAGACGGAGTCGTCACCCGTAGTGGTCGAGTGGTACGTACACCTGCCCGTTATGTGTCCCTTGTGGGACACAACCCTGTCAACCTCCAGCCTCCCGCCGCGCCCGGAGGGGAAGGGGAGTAGTGGACCCAGTCCCCTACAAGTGACGACTGAGCTCCCGCGCGCCTACCAGCCAATCAGCGTACAGTCAGCGATGCCGGTAGACCTACTCTCCAGTGCGGACGCACATGTAGCAACGCTAGGACCAGAGTGCCGGGTGTGCCTGGCCTCCTCCTCTGTGATTGGCCCTCTCGCTACGCTCACCCCAAATCTTGATCCTCGTAAATTGTATAAATACGGCCATGGCTGGCCAGGGAGACCATTCTACTCTGACCTACAGGACCAGCAAGATCTCTCTCCAGCACCTCACCACCCAGCTTCCTCAAAGAGCTCCTCGCCCTACAGGAACTCTGAGCAAGCTACTCCTCACCTAGTAACTCCTTAGCAC
Organism: Homarus americanus; assembly: GCF_018991925.1. Taxonomy (NCBI): domain Eukaryota; kingdom Metazoa; phylum Arthropoda; class Malacostraca; order Decapoda; family Nephropidae; genus Homarus; species Homarus americanus. Next base: position 20,656,235 of record NW_024722227.1, on the reverse strand, counting down.
TGCTCTGTACAACAATATATATACAGAAAACGCATTGTGAGTTTCTATTCTACCTCGTTCCTGAGTGTGAGATATCTACAGTCTACGTGGAAGGTTCAGGCACAAATTGGGCTGTGACTTTACTTTTAGCACAAATCGTTTTACCCTCAAGATAGGGATAAATTTTGAACAGAAATATTTAGTCACAATTCTAACGGCATCTGGAACCCTTAGGCAACAGCTGTCAAATAGCAGCAACCGCTCAGTCTTTTTTTAGGTTGCGTGGGTGGAGGTTATTGTACCCATGTGAGCGCCACGTGCCGTGATTTTACGCCCGAGTTACAGTGCTTTATCGTGTGATTTCTGGGTCTTTAAGATGTCCAGGAGAGTTACTAAGCGTGAGGATATTGCACAGGTGATTGGTTTATACAAGGCTAATCATAAAGTTACTGAAATAGTTGAATTAACCGGTGTGTGCCGCCGGTCAGTGTACCGATTCATCTCGGAGTTTGAGGCAAACAGCCAGGAAGAGTTGCCTACCCCTAAACCCAAGTCTGGGCGACCACGGCTTACGTCTCCTAGAACCAGGAAGGTGATTGCTAGGCAAGTTAATGCTAATCCTAAGCTCACGGCCCGGGAATTAAAGCAAGCTAACCCCGGACTCCTTGGTCACGTCTCCTTAAGGTCGGTGCAGCAGCTTCTTCATGACGATCTCGGTTATCGCGCCTACCGCCCACGCCGTAAGCCCCTGCTGACTGCTGCCCAGAAGAAGAAGAGGATCACTTTTGCGAAGAAGTACAGTGTCTGGTCCCTTCAGGATTGGAGGAACGTCCTGTGGAGTGATGAAGCCACGTTTACAGTGAGTGGTTGTGGTCACGATAGGGTGTACCGCCGGCCAGACTCTGACCCGCTCGACCACAGGTACACCGTCAAGACGGTCAAGCATCCTGATTCAGTGATGGTATGGGGTTGTTTCACTTATTACGGTGTTGGTGAGTTGGTTGTGCTTGAAAAAAACATTAAAGTTAACCAGGGTGTGTACCTCGAGCTTCTCTGTGACGTTCTGCCTGACTCGTTTGAGAAAACACGCGCCGTCGTGTTCATGCAGGACGGTGCTCCCTGCCACACAGCCAAGTTGGTTACTCAGTGGTTGGAGGATTGCCAGGTTTCATATTTTAAGGACTGGCCTGGCAATTCCCCCGACATCAACCCTATTGAGAACCTTTGGGGGCTCATGAAACGTCGCCTACGTGACCTCGACACCTCGTCCGTCCCCAAGCTCACCACAGCAATTAAGCAACTGTGGGCCAATTTCACCCCACAGCACCTGCAAAACCTTGCAGACAGTGTTCCACAACGACTGAAAGAGGTGCTGAAGGGGAAGGGAAACACAACAAAATACTAAGAGGGGTGGGTGAGTGTTATTTTCATTTTTTTATTGCCTTACCATGATTTTTTTATTTTTTCCCCACGGTGTGCCTTAACCTTCCGCGTAGACTGTACATGTACGTACGTTTGTGTGCCCATACAAAGAGAAAATAGACATCTAAAGAGAATTGACTACTGGCCACATTACAGTACGCTACAGTACCTCCCTGTTTGGTAGCTGCCTACTACCTACATAGTACTGTACTGTATTGTATATGAAGGGTATATGTATTAATAAGCACAGATTATTACAATAACATATCTGTACAGTACTAATTAATGAAAAACAAAACAATATTGTATCATGAATGAGTCAGTACAGTAGACAAACAGTGAGGCGACCCTTTGGGGGAAGGGGATGGCACGGTCACTTTTACCCCCTAATGGACCCTTCTCCCTCTTCCTGCTTAGTTCACAACAAATGGTACAGGTTGACAACCCTTTATTCGAAATTCCGAAAACCGAAAAGCTCTAAAAACCGAAAGTTTTTTGGTGGGGCTTTTTTTTTTTTTTTTTTTTTTTTTTTTTTTTTTTTTTTTTTTTTTTTTTACAGGGATTATTAGCCCACCCAGGCACAGATCACTGACCCACATCGGGGCCTGGGGGGCGAAAATGTAATAGTAATACTAATTATAATAATAATAATTATTCATAGTAAATAAAATTTTTAATAAAAATACACCAAAATAAAATAATAATGATTACAATAATAATAATAATAACAAAATATAATAATAAAATTAATAATACTAATAATAACAATAATACTGTAATAATAAAAAAATAATACAGTAAAGAAATACAAGAATGAAAAAAAGATCAAAAGTGAGAAACACGACCTAGACCTGTGAATTATTATTATTATTATTTTTATAATATTTTAGACCCCCAGACCCCAATGTGGGTCAGTGATCTATGCCCGGGTGGGCTAATACACATAAAAAAAAAAAAAAAACCCCTAACCATTCTGAAAACCGAAAAATTCCGAAAACCGAAATGCCTCTGGCCTTAAGGATTTCGGATAAAGGATTGTCAACCTGTATAATATTAACTGCATTTGTGTTAAAGAGATGAATTTGATACCATAATGATCCTCTAAAGACATCTCCAATATGATATCCTTAAAAGACAAGCTGAATTAGAAGGTAAAAATAACTATTTTACTGTATGTGAAGGGCACTGGTAAAAGAATTTATTTGAAATACTCAGTAACATTCGATACCATAATATCCTGACCAGTTTTCCCTGTGATAAAGCCATAATTTTGAGCAGCATATTACTATACTCATTTTGGACTAAATGTACTATGCTAGACAACTAAAATTTTTATATCTTGTGCAAATTATGAGATGTTTATACCTATATTAATCGCTGACTTGTAAGGACACCAGCAATGCAAGTTATATTCTCTTTAGTCAAGTTTGTGACAATTTATATGAGAAAACTTTAAGCCTAAAACAAAATTCATCCCATTAATCGTTATCAACGCTGCCTGTTCTCCCACTGATACCTGGGGGGAGGTAGGGTGTCACTAGCCAGGAGGGGAGATTAACGCTTACTCAAGGATTATGAAAGGGAGAGGGGCTTAATATTTTTGCTTATAAAATGCCACTGACTTGACTTAGGAGAATATAACTTGCATTGCTGGAATTTTTGCAAGATAGCGATTAGTTTGCACCAGACATAATAATTTTAGTAATTAACTTAGTACATTTGAGTACAGGTTGAGATAATTTATGTGGTTGCAGTTTCGAAGCTTTGTGACATCACTAGTGTATTATGAGTCTCCATATGTCCTGGTTTATTCATTGATCAGTTGTCTAAGTGCAAAGGTAGCCCAGTCAAGCTATCGTGCATCAATTAATTTTAATATTAAAAGGTTATAAGACAATGATTTAGTAGTGCTGTTAATGTGTGTGTGCTGTGTTAGCGTCTTGGCATGTCACCTCACCACCTGATTCCTGGACAAGGTTATCGCTTGGCAACACTGGTGTATGTTACCACTCCTTTCCACTCCGTCTCTCTAATCACCCACACCTTTCTGCTTTCTCACTCCATATTTTAAAATGTTATGTCATGTGATGCTGAAGGGATACAACTTTGCTCATTTATACTTATACTTATCACAATCTCCCTAAAAATACTTAGATTATGTGTTTATTCAAGACATCTTCAGGTCATGAGACCCACTAATCCCCCACCCAAAAGAGGGTGACCTGACATTCCATCAGAAGGTCAGTAATATGAGACCACCAATCCCTCACCCTACCTCCACCTGACATTGAGTCAGGTCAGGTCCCCAAAAAAAAAAAAATAAAAAACTTTAACTTACATCTTTATTCAAGACATTTTCAGAAAATTCTCTCGATTTTCAACCTCGGAAAATGTGTTCCTAAAGCCGGAAATTTTTGGAAAATTACGGCTTTGGGAATGATTTGTTTTCCGCAAAAATTTTTCCATTACCCGGATAATTCCAAGGATGAGGGTTTTTTTTTCAACTTTGAGACAGTCGTCTCCTTACCCGGAAATCTCTCATTCCCGGAAGTGCTTTGCACCAATTGTTCCGGCTAACAGAGATATCACTATTGCCATTCTCGCATAATTACTGTTGCCAAATTGAAGAATTCTACTTGTGCTAATTGTTTGTAGATATGTCCATTTTGACAGCGTAACTTACCATTAACCTAAGGGTACCGATATATGTCCTATCTGAAGCAGTCATGTTCTCATAGGTTACTTGCTTTATCTCCTCATACCTTCATTTGTACTCTATCAGAACAATTCAATTATTACTTTTCTTCACTCACTTCTTGCCTTGCAGGAGCTCCAGCAGGTGGTCTACAGTACAGTCTGGCTTGTACAGGAGGCGCTCGAAAACCAGTGATACTCTGCACTCACGGGAGGCAACAAGACGGAGGAACTTTGGAAGGTCAGGCAAGTGCTTCGGGTCACCCTCTAGTTTTATCTTGAGCTCTGTGTGCTCAGCAAGGTGGGGCAAGAGTGCCAATGCTGATGCGACATGTCCATCTTTCACTTCTAATGACTGAAACAAAGATTAACATGACAGCTGAATTGAATGAAATTACTAAGATATTTGTTAATTAATAAAAGGGTATGAAGGAGGCATTCCTCATTCTTGAGTTACATCTCTACTGCAGTACAGAAATTTTAGAAAATGGCCATAAAACTGTTAAAATACAATATAAAAAATTCATGGCCCTAACTTTTTACATGTACCCACAAAATATATGGAAATTGCCTAGACAAGATTATTAAAAAAAAAAGTAGCCAACAGATATACCAGTAGACTCAACCCTCGCTAATTCATTACCCTACAGTATTTTAGGGCATATAAGACTCACTTTTTTGTCTGAAAAGGGCTAAAAAATCAGCCTGCATCCTATATGTGAAGTTGCGGTCTCCCGCAAGCAAATGAATCCCACAGTTGCTGTCTCCAGTAGGCGTGGTTGGAAGAGGGGGGGAGGCAAGGTGGGGTACTTTGATTGACAGATAGTGTCGTGAAGAATATTTTTTTTTTTTATTAACTGAAGATATTTGTTTTAGCTCATAAAATTCATACAAATTACCCGGCCAGAATATAATTTACATTGCTGGAATTCTTACAATTTGATGATCATTTTGAATATAAACATCATAGATTTTGCATTAGACATACAAATTTTAGATATTATGTTTACTCTGAGTAAATATGTTATCTTTTGTGCAAAATATATTCCTGGTCTTAAAAGGAATCCAGCAATGTCAATTATATTATCCTAACTTTAGTTTGAGGTATTATTTATTACTATACCTGGTTTTCCCCCCAAAATTTCTCAGAGAGGGAAGAGCCAGCGAGTGTAGTGTGAGAAGTGGGGGAGGGAGTCGAGTCCATTATTTGAATGGACATTAACTTGGCGACTGTATTTCTGTATTTCTCTTAAGTATTAATTGTGTCCATGTACCATCATAAAATTAAGATGTTATTTTTACTAGAACATAGGTATTGTGTTGGAAAAAGTAGAGTTTGGGGGTCAGCTGGTCTCTATTTCATTTAATCCCATATGTTATGTTATTCACTTTACGCGTTTCTCACTTTCCGCGGTACCCTGTGGGTTACATTAACCGTGTAAAGTGAGGGTTGACTGTATGTATATATATATATATATATATATATATATATATATATATATATATATATATATATATATATATATATATATGTATATATATATATATATATATATATATATATATATATATATATATATATATATATATATATATATATATATATATATATATATATATAGTTATTGCTGTTGTTGCTGCTATTGTATATATATATATATATATATATATATATATATATATATATATGCAGGCATAACAATGGCTGGCCGTTACTGAGCCGGTTGAAGCAGTAGCAGCGGCGGCAGCAGCAGCAGGCAGTTGCTGGCGCTGGCAGCAGCAGCAGCAGCGTTGGTATGTTGCTGCTGCTGCTGCTGAAAGAAGTTGCTGGCGGTTGGCGGGAAAGAGCAGCAGCATAAGGAAATACATATATGGTTGTTGTTGCTGGTTGCTGCTATAAGGCCACAAATTAATATTCATGTGACAGAAAATTGAGACGTTGCTAGGACATCGTTGAACAAAGTTCATGTTTTATACGCTTCAACTTCGAGAATGTTTGGATTTGGGGGCCTGAGGCCAGTGCCTCAAGTGCCTCATGGTTAATCCGGCACTGACGATAACCTGTGACAATTAACGTCCGAACAGCAGAAACACAACTCTTCAAAGGTAACTAAGCATTAACCATTTTTGAAGTCTTACAAACATTACAATCTATTAATGTCATATCTACAACATTTATTTTTCAATCTACAAATACCTGATACAAATGAAGATTTACATATAACTTTCTTTTCACATTTACATCTGTTAACATCGCTGGCAGCATTGTAGTCAGGTAAGACTCTTCTCTGTAACCAGGCTACTGGACCAAGCTGTTGTTTTCAACTTTCTCCATTTATTTTTACTGATATACAATACATGCATACACCATCCCACATACTTATTGTGAAAAAAGTAAATGAAATAATTGTCCCATGGGCAAACACATATAAGGAACATACATTTATTTGCACTTAAGTTAATAGGCTTAGTGAGGGAGCAAAAGCTGCACCCAAGATAGCTGGGTTTACAGCATACAATAGTGGAGCAGGAAGTGGCCTGTTCATTTATGTAAAGAATGGTCTGATCTGTAAATGGATCAAAACCCACAATGATGAAAGTATTCACTATCAACAATTTACAGTAAAGACAGCAAACAGTCAATTTTCGCTGAATAACATCTATGTTCGGTGTAATTAGCTGTGAGTGGACATATTACCAAAGCCATCAGATAACAATGCTATGCTGTGTATGGGTGACTTTAACTCTTGTCACACTGTCCTCGGTGATGTCCAGTGTAACTCTAATAGGAGGGTGTTCGTGAATTACATCAATACAGTAGCCATAACATCACTGTATACGACACATACAAAGTGACACATCTGATGGGGGGCAGACTTGATTTTGTGATTGGGTATAACCTAGTAGACAGTAATGTCAAGGCTAAGGTCATCTCAGACCACCTAGTCAGTGATCATTATGCAATACTTACTGAATACACACTTGCTGATGTCAAGTGTGAACCCCATCCTAGACTCAAAATTAACATCCCAGATAATCTTAAACTGCACTTCAAGGCCTACATCCACAGATGGTATGTTGGATATACACCTGGGTCAGTGGGTGAATTTTGCAGTGATCTTGTAAATGTCATTACCACATATTATAACACCTGGGTTAAGTCAAGGAGGAAGGGGGGCAGCACTAAACCACCTCTGTGGACACATGACCCCATCCTCACCAAAGAAGGAGAGAAGGTAGAACAGCTTGCCTATAAGCAAAATAAAACTCGTGATAACCTCTTGGCATTCCTCAAAGCTAACAGAGAATTTCGTGAACTCAAACGTCAGGTGAGTAACACCTATTGGGAACAATTCATACAGGGGATTAATAGAACAACCACTCTAGCAGAAGTGTGGAACAAAATTAGAGCCATTACCAAGTCACCCACCCCAGTCCAACTTCATCACAGCCCTGCAGAATATGCTGACATGCTATTAGACCAATGGTCTAGTGTGTCACAAATCACTTCCCTGCCTCCTCACATACAGCAATATCTCAAAGCCACACACATTAATAGGGGTTTCAATATTGAAATAGCCTGTTCCTCACCAGACCTTACCGACCAGTTTCCTATAACGCACCACGAACTAACAACATCACTCATATAAAGTGAATCATCCTCCGCTGGTGAGGATGGCATAACCTATAACATCCTGAGATTGTTAAATGAGGTCCCTAACCATCCACTGCTTGACCTGTATCAAATGAGCCTCACATAGGTTATTCTGCCTAAGACATGGACTCAAGGAAACATAGTACCAATCCCTAAAGCTAACTCTCCAAACTTTAGGCCCATTTCACTCACATCCTGTATGTGTAAAGTCCTTGAAAGAGTTGTTCTCAACTGTCTCATGTTTCAAATCAAAGACAAACTGGCCCCTAATCTGTAAGGATTCATCCCGGGCACAGCACACAGACATGCTTTGCAGAATATCTTGTTCACTCAAAAGATAAGACACAAACAGCCTTCATAGACCTTAAATCAGCCTTTGATGTAGCTAATAGAGACATTATAATTGAGCAACTAGCTAATTTTAGCATCCAAGGTAACCTCCTGACATGGATAAAGAGTTATTTATCCAACAGGTATGCCAGTGTTCTGTTTAGGGGAGCATTTGAGTTTGGCATGCCTCAGGGAGGAGTGTTAAGTCCTATGCTCTTTAATATACTGATGCACAAGCTTATTGCCAACAATCCAGTTCAGCCAAATGAGGCTGTAATATGCTATGCTGATGATATCTGCATTATGACACAAACCAAGCTCAGGCTCCAAACCTTGCTGGATGTATTTGCTCAGAGGACTGTGGAATGTGGTCTCATAATATCTGTTGACAAGACGAAGGTCTTCAATCCTCGTCCTGCTCACCCTCTGCCTCTTCACTTTAACATTACCAGCATGCCCTTGGAACTATGTAGCTCTTAATATATCTTGGAATTTGTGTGAAAGATGCAAACTTTGTCGGCAACCTTAGTGCCAAACTAATGTAGCGCATTAAACCCCTCAGAACCCTTGTGACAAGGGCTATGGAATTAACATCACCTATGCTCATACTTTCCATCTTCACTTCATTCGTTCTGTAGTTGACTATCATGCTCTTAATCTTGTGACTATTCCGCCTAAACAACTAAGCAACCTTGGGGTAGTACAAAATGAAACTATGTGCATCATTCTAGGATGCCCTAAATCAACCAAAATTGTAAACATGAGGAAAGAGCTCGGGCTGCCCTCCCTATCTGCGAGGATAGCTCTACTTAATATCATGTTTTGTGTCAAAGTTTTGAAGTACAATGGTTCCCAAACTACAGCCCAAAATGAGTTGATGTTCTATCTAAGTAATCCCGACTATCTCGCTAACCTTCCACAAAAGACTCTTTGGGGTGTGGCTTCATAAAAGTGTTGCAGATCTCTTGAAACTGAATGTCCCAATCACCCCAGAAGAACCCATTAATGCCATTCCTCCTTGGCTGGATATATCACTTCTCATTAATTACACTCTTGTTGGTAGTAAGCAAATGTTAAACACCAATGTGATGAGATGTGTCACACTAGAAACTATTAACAGACACATAGAGAGTATTAAATCAAGTGAATGTTATGCTTTTACTGATGGTTCTGTGCAGACAAACACAGGTAGAACAGGCTGTGCAATTGTAATATATAAAGAAAAAGAGATGATAGTGTCAAAGAAAGCAAAGGCTGAACAACTGGGCCAGCACAACACAAACTGAACTAACTGGAATCTACTTAGCCACAGGCTACCTTAAAGAAAATGGAGGTGGGGTGATATTCTGTGTCTCTCAAAGTGCTTTGAAATCAATGAACAGCCCGTCAGGTTCTATGTCTAAAGTTGTATGTGATATTAAAAGAAATGTGATAACTGCCAATGGAAAAACTCTCGTATCAAATTTGTGTGGATTCCGTCCCATGTTTACCGTGACCTTGGCCTGTCAAATGCTGTATTAAAAAACATTCAAGTCAGAATCATGAACTCTGATCTCGAAAAACTGAGAAATGCAGAGACCTGGCAGTTGTACCATTAGTAAATATGACAAATTTTGTGACAAGAGGTACCGGTATATCCAGCATAAGGACAGAACTAGACAATGTGAAATAGTTGCAGCCAGAATTAGGCTAGGATACAGACACATCTGGCAAGTTAGTAATGCTGTACCCATACCAGAACACTCAGCATGTAAACTTTGTGATAAACCTTTAAAGCATACACTTGGACACTATATTATTGAATGTGACACTGTCAAAGACTTCAGGCCACCTGACTTATTGTATCATGAACTTTTTAATTACTACAGTGAATGAGGGGTGCTTGAGGACATTCTTGCTGTTTATTCAAAATTTGCTAGCCACACTGATTAATCTTCAATTAGAATATGACATTCAATGTATATGAACCACTGTCCGCATGGCAGTGAACAGTGACATCACCCACATGACTCTGACCTATATATACTGCTAATGAATATGTTGTATTTCTTTGTGTACAAACATCTGTCCTGCATGGCAGTGAACAACGACATCAACCCACATGAATCTAACCTATATATACTGTTTATGAATAAGATCTATTCCATTGTGTATGAACCTCTGTCCTGCGTGGCAGTGAGAAGTGATACCACCCTCAGTGTCAAGACCTGACTGAATTACTCAGAATAGGCAAACTGTACTCCAAGCTTTGTCAATAAATTTGTTAAACTAAAAAAAAGTGAGGGAGCGAGAGTACAGCTGGGCGGTTGATGGTGGGGGGGAAGCGTTGCTAGGGAAAAGGCGGAGGTTGTGTCGCCGTTGCTATGGTAAACAGGGAGTATAGATGTTCAGTAGTATATGCAAATTGCGACTGTGTTACTTTCATTTGGCTTTTATTTGCTGGTTTAGCAAAAGACTATTTTTTGTTGTTACTTATTTATTGGTATTATTTTATATTTATTCCTCACATTTACTGGTAGAGGGGGCCCCCCAAGTTCGCAGTCCTCTATTATTTGCAGATGACACCTTGGATGTACCCAAGAATGTCTGTGGGTAGTTATAAAGTTGCCGACATTTTCTCGGCTGGGACAGGGAACCATTCGTTCTAGAGACAGTAATTTCCTTTACCTGGATTGTGAATATGTGTGTGTGTGTGTAGACACACACACATATATATACACATACCCAAGCTAACCTTCACAGAGTGAGGTCCCAGGTACCCATTGATAACTACCTGTGAGACTCAACAACTCCAGCTATGTGTTAATCCATCCACGATAGGGAGGCCTGGGACCACACCTCACTCACTTAAGTGAGTGAGGTCCTGTGACACCAGACCACGTGGTGCCCCCATGAGTTGCTACAGCATCACGTGAGGTTCCACCTTTCAGTCACTCACCTGTGGTGTCCCCCAAGGCACCAAGATGGGGCCACTATGCTTCCTTATGCTTATCAATGATGCCCTAAGAGAAACCCCTGCTCGCTGGAAATATGTCGACGACTCCACCATTGGGATAAGCGTCAACAATTCTGCTCCCGACAGTACCGCCCTTCAGGATATATTGAACAGTCTCCAAAACTGGGCCACCAACAACCACGTCACCATCAACCATTCCAAGACCATGGTTATGCACATCAACCTCTCCTCCGCCGTCGTCCCACCCCTTTCCATTACTTTAGGTCCCAACACACTCCAGGTTGTAGATTCCACTAAGCTCCTCGGCATCACCATAGACAACAAACTAAATTGGAAACCACACGTCACTGAAGTTGTCAAATCCTCCAGTTTCCGTCTCCACCTCCTCCGCCAACTCAAGTCCCTCGGAGTTCCTGCACCCGAGCTCCTCAGTGTTTATTTAACATTCATACTTCCCAAGCTCACCTTTGCCTCCCCTACCTGATCTTCCTCCCGAAATACCACACAACGTAAACACCTAGAAAAAGTGCAAAAGAGGGCATGCAATATTATTCTCTCCCCTTCCTACTCCACATATCAAGAAGCGCTCAACACACTGACCCTCTCGGCTATCACTGACCATTACCACGAACTCATCTGCAAATTTGGTGAGAAGCTTCTGCACCATCCGCGACACCAGCTCCTACTACCACCTGAGAACCCTCGTCCAAGAATTACTGTTCGACACCACAACAGCATCCAGCCCATACGAGCATGAACTGATCGCTATAAGAACAGCCCATTCCCAACCATTGTAAAAATTATCGATAACTTGTAATAAACCAGTGTATTCACTCCCAGTAAATCCTACTTTTTGCACTGTCACTATGTTGAAATGCCCTGTAGTTTGTGCTTTTCCCGACCTAGTTATTATATTTCTCATTTGTATCACTTATGTGACTTGTATATTATTTGTAAATCAAGAGACCTATTCCCCAATTATGTAACTGTATATTTTCAGCCTTCCGTCTGCTATGCTCTTTCAATAAACAGTTAATTATTATTATTATTATTATAACACCATCTGTGAGGGAATTAGGGTGAGGTGAGGCATTGACCAGCCGGCAGGGGGATTACCCAGTGTGTAGTCATATAGAGGGAGTTTAAGTTTTTTGCTTATAAAATGTCACTGAATTGACTTGGCAGAATGTAACTTACATTGCTAGAATTCTTGTATAATAGTGATTAATTTGAATATAAACATGATATAGTTTGCACTAGACATAAAAATTTTAGTAATTATTTAGTACATCGGGTACAGTACAGGTTTGCCCTTAGGACAATTATTTCTTTTACTTTTTACACAATACAGGTTGGCAATCCCTTATCCGAAATCCTTGGGACCAGATGCATTACGGTTTTTGGAATTTTTCGGTTTTTAGAGTTTTTTTTTTTTTTTTACAGGGATCAGCCCACCCGGGCACAGGTCACTGACCCACATTGGGGCCTGGGGGCTAAAATATAATAATACTTATAATAATTACAATAATAATAATAATAATAATATTAATAATATTAATACTGTACAGTAATTCATAGGTCTAGGTTGTGTTTCTCACTTTTGATCTTTTTTTCATTCTTGTATTTCTTTATTGTTATTATTATTATTATTATTATTATTATTATTATTATTATTATTATTATTATTATTATTATTATTATTATTATTATTTTATTATTGCAGTACAGGTTGTACCTCTCTAGTCCGGCAACCTCGGGACCTGACCGGTGCCAGACCATGGAAATTCACCCTTTTCCTGGATAGATAGTGACTTGTGCTTATGCCTGGAAGCACTAGCCCCACTTTCTCTGCGTCATGGTCTCTTTGAAGACATATTGAAGGGTTAAATGTCGTATAGTAGCTTCTCAAATTTCGCGAGTTTTTAATTCTTAACGTATTTTATTGGAACACACAAAAAAATAAATAAATAAAAATTTTGACGGCGGAAACTTGAATTTTGACGGGTTTGAACGACCCTCCAACGTGCAGACGACGTGCATAATCGTGTAAACTGCGTCATTTCTCTTATGTACAAAAGATTCATTATTGTTTATTACTGAATGTCTTTTTTATTGAATTAATGTTTATATGTGCAAAATGAGCAATACAATTCATTAATAATACGTAGAATATTAAAACACACGAGGAAATAACACAGCATTGTTTTCGTTGATTACAAAACCAGTGACTGACTGGTTCTACATATAAAACTGAAGAAAATAAGACCTTGGTTGTAGCTGTAGTAAAATTAATATGGTTGTTTTAAGTAATGTTATTTAATGTTAATAAATGGAACAATAGAAGTAGCTAACGATAATGGTAAAGAAAAAGAGAGATCGCATATGTAAGTGCGCATGCGCACACGTGAAAACATATCGTCATTACTTTACATAAGAATATGAAAGCAACACTTATTTACTGTTCATATATATTTTAATTAATGTTTCTGAATTTGTTTTTATTGAATTAATGTACGTGTGTGCAAAATTAACAATACAATTTATTAATAATACGTGGAATATTAGAGGAGACGAGACGCTGCCGGCATTGTTTATGTTAAAGCTTACGAAACCAGTGACTGATTGGTTCTACATATAAAACTGAAGAAAATAAGACCCTGAGTTTAGCTGTAGTAAAATTAATGTAAAAAATGAATATGGTTGCTTGAAGTACCTGTAATGTTATTTAATGTTAATAAATGGAACAATATAAGTAGCTAACCATTAATGGTAAAAAAAAAAAGTGAGACTGCTCGTATGTAAGTGCGCACATGTGAAAATATATCGTCATTACTCTACATAAGAATATGAAAGCAACACTTATTTACTGCTCATATATATTGAAGGGTTAAATGTTGTACTCTGTATAGACAAGCAGAGAGAGAGAGAGCAGCCGAACTGCCGGATGTAAACAAACCTTAATTTCCCGCGGCTTTGTTTTTTTTAAGGGGATTAGCCCACCCGGGCATAGGTCACTGACCCACATTGGGGCCTGAGGGGCAAAAATTTAATACTCCTGTAATAATAATAATAATTCAGATAAGTAAAAAAAAAAAAAGCTGCCTATCTACCTATTGGACAAACTAAAATCGTTCGACCACGTAGTTTCCGACCACAGAATGCCGGACTAGAGAGGTACAACCTGTATTATTGTTATTATTATTGTTATCATTCTTATTTTATTTTTGTGTATTTTTTATTAAAAATTTTATTTACTATGAATAATTATTATTATTACTGTATTATCATTATTATAATTATTATAATTATTATTACTATTACATTTTCACCCCCCAGGCCCCGATGTGTGGTCAGTGGCCTGTGCCCAGGTGGGCTATTACACACACAAAAAAAAATTGCTCTACAAAATAACTTTCGGTTTTCAGAGCTTTTCGGTTTTTGGAATTTCGGATAAAGGGTTGTCAACCTGTATGTATTTAGGATGGTGTGTGCATATAAATGAGTAAAAATAAATGAAGAAAGCTACGTATATCTACCCAAAAATACAAGTTGAAAAACTTATACTTAAATGTACTACACTAAAGGACTAAAAATTTTATCTCTTGTGCAAACTATGTAATGTTTATACAGTATAGTCTGGGTTTACGCAGATATTTTGTACGCGATTGCCCATTTACGCGGCACCTGTCCAGACGAGATAATTATTATTTACGCGGTACATGCCATCATATACGCGGCAAGCGGCGGGCAAGGTGCTGGGCCCTGACATCACAGCTGACGTCAGACGCGTGCCGATGACGCCGCGGACTGTGATTGGGCGACGTATCCTTACCACCCACGTACCCCCTCCGCCGCGCGCTGTGATTGGTCTATTTAACCTTGCGTGCCCCTGCCACCAGGGCTGATGACCTTGGCCGCGCCAATCTCATTGTCTCCGCGTATACTCTCTTGTGCCCAGGAACCTGTTTTGTTTTTTTGTTTCTACACAAAGGCTTCCGCTGGACCCCCATTACCCCTGAGAAACCTTGAACTACCTGGCCCAAGCCGCCCCAAGCCCAAGAAGGTGCGACGCGCCTTAAGCTATGAGGTTAAGTACAAGATCGTTCAGGAGTTAGAAAAAGGCACGAGATAGGTGGATCTGGCCAGACAATATGGAGTGAATGAATCGACGATCAACACGATCAAGAAGGATGCCGGCAAAATCAATGAACACACGAACATTATAAAGTCTGTACAGTAGGTGCCTCGCTGGTGAAACATTGCCACAATGCCACAATAAGGTGCTGAAGACCGAGGGTTTGTTGGTAAGCTACATTATTCAGTCAAGAAGGAACATGGCGGTCGACACTCGGGCAATGCAGGACTACGCCCGAGAACTCTACAAATCAGTGGCAATAAAAATGGGAGTTGCAGAGCCCAAGCCGTTCACTGCTTCTGCTGGGTGGCTGCAAGGTTTTAAACGATGCAACAAGATCGTGAATATTGAGATAGTCGGAGAAGGAGCAAGTGCCGACCGGGCTGCCGCCATGAATTTCCCCCCATTTTTACGGAAAATTGTGGAGGAAGGACAGTACACCGACGACCAAGTGTTCAATATGGATGAATCTGGGTTGTACTGGAAGAAATTGCCATCCAAGACCTTTGCAGTCAAGTCTGCGAGCAAGTGTCGGGGCCGAAAAATGCAGGAGCGCATCACCGTACTGTTCACCACCAATGCCTCCGGCACTGCTAAGCTGAAGTTGTCTGTGATCCACAAAGCCCACAAGCCGCATGCCTACAAGAATATGGACATGAGCAAGTTCAATGTCCACTGGCTAACCTCAGGGAGGGCGTGGATGTTCTCTGGTCTGTCCCTCTCCTGGTTTGACAACTGTCTCGTTTCTGATGTCAAGAAATTCTGCGTGCAAAATAATGTGCCATTCAACATTTTCTTGCTCCTCGACAACGCACCAGGACACTCGCCCCTAATGTTGGATCGTCAACCCAACGTAAAAGTGGTCTTCCTTCCCGCTAACACTACGTCGTTAATCCAGACCATGGATCAGATGTTGATTTGCAACGTGAAGGCTGCTTTCACCACCAAGAAGTTTCGACTTCTGAACGACTTCACCAACACCAAGGATGAATTGCAGAACCTAGAGAGTGGCACCGATAGCGAGACCGAGGACGAGGATCACGAACAAGATTTGGCTGACCATGAAGTGTAAGTCAAGCAGTTCTGGAAACTTTAACGTGAAGAAAGCTGTTGATTTCTTGGTGGAGGCATGGGGGCAGCTATCTGTGGCAACGATTCATCACGCGTGGCGTCATGTGTTGGAGGGTATCCCAGGTGGGAGGCAGAGGCAGGCGGTGGCTAGAGAGGCTCAGTCTGTTGTTGTGGCATTGGAGAATGCAAGAGAGGCTGCACAAAGTGTTAGAGTTGCAGGCTTCTCCGAGACCACCAACGAGGACATCCTGGAGGTAATCAGGCAACCTGAGGTGACTGCAGACAAGATGTTGCAAGATGATGATGTCAGTGAGCAGCGAGGTGTTACAGAAGAACAAGAGCAGAAACTAACACATGCCGATGTGAAGGAAATCATCAAGGCAGCTGAGAGATTGAAGCTCCTCCTTGCCAACAACCCAGTCAATCATCGCTACGAAGTGTCTAATAACCTTCAGTTGCAATCCCTGGAGCCCTAAGTTAAGCTGTATCACGACCACATCAATGCTAGCTGTCAACAAAACATCACCGAGTTCTTCACCCGCCACCCACCACAGCCAACCCAAGTCAGTGATAGTGAGGATATGGACTTTGAGGGGTTTGACAAGGAGGCCCTGCTAACCTCTGTGGTGGATAGAGATACAGGTGATACAGGTGAGGGCCAATAATCTGCCCTCTGCCTCGGAACCAACCCCCCATCCCCGTGTGCCCAGCCATCTCTTCTACTAACGTAAGTGTTAAATAATCTAATACCCGGTATTATTGATATTTCTCTTAAATATTAATTGTGTGTGCATACCATCATAAAATTAAGATGTTAATTTTACTACAACGTACGTATTGTGTCGGCAATAGCCCAAAAAAGGGTAGTCTGGCGGTCGGCCCAGTCTCTATTTCAATTAACCTCATATGTTCTGTCATTTTATTTACGCATTTCGCTTTATACGCAGACCTCCATGGGTTTAATTAGGCGCGTAAACCCCAAAACTTTAAGCCTAAAACTAACCTTCACCCTGTTTTGGGAATGCTTCTTAGGGAGGCTTCTTAACCCAGTACCTCAAATTTTTTGTCCGACTTCCGAAATCCGGATTTACCATTGATTTTTTATTTTGCCGCTTGCAGCGGCTACTTTATTGTGCACCCCACACTCATCCTGTGAGCGGTAGCGCAAAAGGATTACAGAGTAGGGTTTACAAAGGGTCATAATAATTAACCCCGGTTGTCAGGATATTATGGCACCGAAAGTTACACAGTATTTCATTTACATTATTTGTTTAGTTCTATACATAAAGGGTAACTTATTCACAAATGCGTGAGAACAGGCGTGTAAGGCAGTATGTCTGGCCTCACACTTTGTTATTCACATTTACCAGGTCCTGACCTTCGAGGGTTTACTGTACATACATAAATAGGCCAGAGGAGAGTTGGTTTTGAACACTAGCTCTCGATGGCAATCAGCTATGAATTGGCTTAAAAAAAATTGAGTAACCAGATACCAAAGATGGTGGGGCTGTAACTTTGATGGAAGGTTTGTTCCATGGGTATTAGGGTGTGTCATAGGAGGGAAGATCAGCTAACACTAATGGCCCATCACTTTTTTGGTAGATTTTAGTGTATATAAACAGAAAATAATTTCAGTTTCAATATTTTGCAACCTTTTGCTAGGTAAATTTTAGCGTGAAATTTATCGAAAATCTAACGTACAGCTGCATTAGTGCATTACAATTAAATAGTGAACATTGCTTTCTGACTTCATTCTTTAACAACCCAACTAACAATATTTTTTCTGTTTCAGATTCTGATGCATTTATAAGTTGATAATATTTGCGATGCTGCTTGTGTCAGGACGAGGAACCAAAATCCAGCCATCTCAGTCACTATCTTGGGTCTGGGAGAGCTCCTGAAATCGGAGTTGCCTACATTGAGATGCTTTGAGATACGGTGTTTTAATCAGGCAAATCAGTGAAAAGAACCCAAGAACTTACACAAACAAAGACATTGCCAGTGATATGACCAAAGCTGTCTTGGCACAGTACACTCTGGCTAACGCTCAGTTCAAGCCTCCAGTCATAACAAGTCAGAAGATTAGTGAGAGACTGCTAGCCAGTTGGGAAAAGGCAAGAGATATCTCTCTTGAGAGAGGAAAACTTGCAGTTAAGGACAGCTTTGCCAAGCAACTGGACCAGTTATTTGACATAATTACTTGCAAGTGCCCAATTGTTCTCTGTCCTGAGTTTGGAAGTGATCGTGACTGTAAATCCGAGGCCCACATCTCCTGTATTTGCAAGCGTGAACTGAAGATTCCTGTGATCGAACTGGCATTTGTCAAAGCACAGAGAGAGAAGACTGGCAGTATAGGGGCTTTCATGATTTCTAGCCAAGATATTCCAGAGTCCAAGAGACAGGAGGCTGCCACAGAGAGACAGAAGAGGAGAAGAGTTGCCGAGGAAAAGAGACTTGAGAAGGCCCAGGGTGAGGTAAAAGAGGCCGATGATTGGAGTCAAGCTGATTCAGAGTTTAATGACTTCCCCATGGCTGATCCGAGTGCTGACTAGGAGAATGGTGACTTCAGTTCCAACCCAGAAAATAATGATCCCCAAACCTTCCAGGCATAAGATTCGAAATAGGAAAGATATCCTGAGCATAGCTTGGCCAGCATGCACACCACACTGGTCTCAGAGAAACTGCAGAGATAGCAAATAGCTGCCTGATTTGACGGTGGTTTGATAACACCTGATGATGTTCACCTGGTGATAGATCATAACAAAGTAAGGGAGAGCTCAGGAGAAAACTGTCAGTAACCTAGAAGAGGAGGTTTGATAAGGGATAAGAGAAATGGAATAAATTGTTTGTTCTTTGATGGGAGAAGGGATGACACTAAAGTGTTCATGAAAGTTGGAGATTCTGACAAGTTGTTCCCTGCCATGGTGAAGGAGGAACACTACTCCCAAGGTAGTGAACCAGGAGGGAAGTATTTGTGGTGAAGCCACTGAGAAAGATGACATCAGGAAACCAGCTGAGATAGTGGCAGATAACATTGTGAACTGGCTCAGAGAGAGTGAACGTGACCAGACCCTGGTGCCATTGGAGGGACAGCACCAACACGCAACACAGGGTGTGTGTAAGGGGGTCAAGGCTAGATAGAGCGGAAGATTGGGAGGAAGCTGGTCTGGATTGTTTGTGACCTCCACACCAACGAGTTGCCACTCAGACATCTGATCCAGGAGCTGGATGGCAAGACTCTTTCAAACAACAGATGGTTTGGTCCTCTTGGCAAGATGCTGGACTCTGCCACTGAGTTAGAAATAAATCCGAGCTTTGAAAAAATCACAGTTGGCCTTCCACTCGTTGAGCTTGCACATACTGTCATTGACGACCTGAGTACTGACCAGTACTATGGTTACATGATTTGCAGTGCCATCAAAACTGGGGTCATGCCTGATAGACTTGCTTACCTGCAGATAGGTCCAGTCTCACATTCTAGGTGGCTCACAACGGCTCTCAGGTTCTGCAGAATTTGGGTCGCTCATCATAAACTGAAAGGGAACCAGCTTCACAACCTGAGACTTATTGTCCAATTCATCGTGAGTGTCTACTTGCCAAATTGGTTCAACACCAAGTCAAGTCATCGTTCTCCGAAGGTCCGAGGCATGTTCTCTTCCAGCTTGACTCCTGAGAGTCAGCCAAGGAAGGTTGTTCGGGTGTGGAGCAGACTGTGAGGAGATCTTCCTGGCATGCTCATCCGAGGCAGTTCTGCAGACAATGCTCTGCAGTAGGATGGGGAGGAGAGTGGCAGTCAAAAGATCTTGGATATGGGACTTATGAGAGGATCTGGGCATAGCCGAATCGATTGGTGGCGTTCCCTTCAGGGGTCAGGAAGACTCTGAAGTCCAATCTAGGTACCAGGCCTCACTGATCTCATAGATCTGGATAACATCCAGGCTGGCAGTGAGCCCCTCTTACCTGCAGCCTCACCAATGTTCAAGTCAGAGCTTTCCTGGACAACCCCATGCATGTCCCTGCCTGGCCCTCGCACACCCAGAGTATAGAGCGTTGTGTACAGCAAGTGAGCGAGGCCAGCAGTCACGTGTACAGCCAGGAGAGGAGGGAAGGCTACATCCGAGCTCAGGTGGTCAGCAGGGAGGTGATGAGTAGAAACAGAAGCAAGAAAGACATGTTCTCTATGGTGTGCAGCAACACCGGGTCGTAGTAGTAAAACCGGTTTTTGTATTTGATTATTTTGTTTTCTAAAGGAATATTAAATTTAATAAATGTGTCAAGATCATTCGTTTCACTATTCTGGATCATTTTCATCCTAATAAATTAACCTGATACATTTACTTTACTTTAAATAAGCTATTTAGTGGTGTTGGTAAAAGGGTGTGAATACTGAATTTTCATAAGATTTCAAGTTAAAATTTACCTAGCAAAAAATGAAAACTTTTCAAATCTGAAGATATCACTTTATTCTGCACATAGAACTACATCATTAATACCATGGGCCGATTTTTCAAACTCAAAAAAAAAAAATTTGCCTCCGTATGACACACCCTAAATTGGGTATAAATTGTTCTAAATAACCTATGTCCTGGAAGAAAAGCAGTTACACTTGATTTCCCCAATTTCAAGGAGTTAATAGATCAACCCTGGCTGACAAAATTTGGGGTCATCTTAGAATACACAACCCCCAGTAAGCAGCCCATATTAGGAGAAGCTGTTTGGCAAAGAGCATATGGCAAAGAAACTAATTACAGAACTGTACTGTACGTACCATAGTGTACTGTAGTGCACTGTACTGTACTGTAAATATCAATAAATAAATCACTCTGTAAATATCAATACAGTAAATAAACCACTGGAACTAAGGTTACTACAGTTAATATTCCTTACCGTTTTTTTTAGCTGTTGTGCCACCAACTTAACAAAGAAGTCATTACCCTCGGCCTCCGCCACAAGATTGAGGAGCTGATGGTTCGTTACCCTACACTCGTTCAGAAGTTTGAGAAGTTCGGGACCATACTTGTGGAGGTGTTCTGGATAGTCTTTTGACAAAATTCCAGCCATTATGATGAACATATTCTGGTAGCTGGAGATATCGTATGAATCCACATTTTTGTGAAGCTTCTCTAACATGTCTTCTATGGTTTTGATGGTGTGAAGTTGTCCCTTGGCAAACAGTAGAATGGACTCCACAATATTTTTATCCACTTGCTTATTAACAAGAAGATTTTTCATTTTTTCTAAAATATCTTGAACATTATGGTCTACACACATTTGATTAATAAATCCAAGTGCAGACAAGAATTCCAACTTACTCTTGTGAGGAGGTGCTAATATTGTTGAATATCCATGAGGACCCCATTCTCTGTACACATCCATATAGTTCTCTAATAAATCTGAGGAGGGCAAGTCATTTGAATCACAATAACCTTCTAATTCTTTGGTACATTCAGGGGGCATCTGCAGTGCCCCTTGAGACAGTGCAATGAGGCATTCCTCATACAAAACACCAAGGAAGCCATCACAGAGCCTTTTCCATTCATTTCTGTCTCTGACTTTTGAACCATGAACAAGTCGCTCAAGCAGGCGCTTCTGTGCAAGATCATGAAATGTTGTGTAGAGTCTGGTAACTGTAGTTACCTTCCGAATATTGTCTGACTCAGTTCTCCAAAGGTAGGTAAGCAGGGCTAGATTTAAAGGTAGCTTGAATTGCTCCCCCATCCTTGCATGTGAGCATTTCAAGAACTCTTCTAAGCTATCAATCATAGAACTTACAGGTTCCTGTATATCCTTTTTGAGGTTGAGAGTATATGCATCATCAGTATTGTATCTCTGCAACTCATGCATAAATTTACTAATGAATTCCTTTTGCTTGTCAGGATCAATTCCCGTGAGTCTGATGTGTTTCCATTTTTCTGGTTTAAGGCAAGAAAAAAGTTCAAACAGCCTCTCTGGCCGGGTAGTACAAACCAGATGGACTTTACCACAACTTCCTGGTATTATGCGCTCTTTAAGGTCTTGAAGAAGTTTCTTCGAATTTGTGTTCCACTCATCTGCTCCATCTAACAGTACAAGTGTTTTCATTTTCTGAACTGCAGTTTCCAGTTGTTTCTCTGATAGCAAGACAGATGTGTTACCTAGAGAAACATAAAGAAGGTCAAGGAAGGATGAAATGGACTTATTTCTGCATTCAGAATGTAGTAATAGTTCATATTCATGTAATCCTTGAATTGTGTTTTTTTCCTCAGGAGGGTTAGCCCATTCTGCCAGAATGAGCTTAATAAGTGTTGTCTTACCCATCCCTGCCTCTCCCTCTACCACCAACACTGACACCTCTTGTCCATCACTAGTTTCAAATAATAGCATTTTATCATGCTCCACATAATTAGTCCTGTTGCTATGATGCAACTCTTCCACAACCTCCACCTTAGAATACACACTCTGAATCTGTAAGGATTCTACATGAGTGATAAAAGATGCTGGGTGTATGTTGGATTTTGCCTTATAATTTTTCTTGAGATACTTAGTTAAGTCTAGAATATGATTTTTCTGCTGATCCTCTAATTCTTTCATTATCTGAGCTGTCTGCAAGTCTGGCCCCATGGGGGCATTTACAATCTTATCAATATTGTCTTTCATCTCAGAGATACGTCTGTCCACTTCACCTGGATTACATTTGTCTGAGTATCTTTTTTCAGCAAGCTGGTAGGTAATGGAAAGAAGTTTCTTGACTTCAGTTGCCAAACTATTCAACCCCTCTACTGTTGTAACTTCTTTTAAATGGGAAAGGTCATTGCGGTGATTCTTCACCATACTTATGAGGTACTCTAATTTTGTATCATCAGGTGTAGTCCAAATTTTGTCACCACACTGAGTTAGGTGATTCAGTGGCAGTCCTAAACATCTAAATAACAGTGAAATATCAAAATCATTACCAGTCTTATCACTGAGAATTTGTTTATGTTGTTCTTTTGAAAATCTTTTCATGTAATGATTTTTTTCCATTTTCATTTCATTAATGACATAATCCTGTAAGGTATCAGTGTCTTTTTTTGGGCATGCTAAAGTAAAGATATAATGTAGTACTATTCGACCTTCACAGTTGAGAAGCTTGAAGGCTTTAGTTCGTATTAGATCTTGAGGGCCAATGCCATCTAGATGCCGATGCCTTGACATGACAGTAAGTGGCCTCCTCTGCAATATATAAACAAATATGGGTCAGTCATCTGTTGAAAACAAATAAAAACTAATCAGAAGCAGAACTTTTTAGTTTTATATGTTATTATGAACACAGTGTAATTATCACAAATTATAATACAATGTTTAATCAAAAGTGTATGTTGTCAAGGATTTACTGGGAGTTGTTGTATGCTGATGACTTAGTGTTGATAGCAGATACTCTAAGACAAAGGAGAAATTTAAGAAATGGAAGAATAGAATAGAGGCAATGGGTCTGAGAGCAAATGTGGCAAAAAACAAAAGTAATGATTAGTGGTGTGGGTAAGGGGACCCATGTTGGAGAGTAGAAAAAGGCCATTTGCTGTGTGAAAGAAGGGTGTTGGCAGCAACTCAAATGAAAAATGAGTGTGGAAGGTGAGTACTGAATACAAGGAGCAGCGAAGTAGATGGCACATTGCAGGATGATGTTGACTTTAAGTGTTTTTGTATGTGCAGGTAACATTGGAGTAAATCCATGGACTGCATCAACGAGTTCTGTTACCTGGGTGACATGATCAGTGCCAGTGAGGGTGCTGAAGTCCGCACATTACAAGAGTTAGAAGTGGCTGGATGAAGTTTAGGGAGTTGCTACCTTTATGGATGGCTAGAGGACCTTCCCTCTGAGTAAAAAGAAGAATGTATGCGACTGGTGTGAAAAGGTGTGATGTTGTATGGCAATGAAACAGTGGCAGTTAAAAAGGACGACCTTAGGCGACTTGGCATTGTCCTGTGTAGAGGTAAGCTGAGATTGTTTGGGCATGTGAAGAGAATGGATGAGACAAACTGGGTTATGATGTGCATAAGCCTAAATGTGGAGGGCAGGAGAGACAGGGGTAGACCAAGAATGACATGGTGAGAGGTTGTAAGAAACAGTGCCGGATTTAGGGCCATATTCCTAGTCATTACGACGATAATGACGATCACGATCATCATCACGATGCATCGTATGTCGGGATGCAACCACCCAACGCTGAGCGCCATATTCCTAGTCACTTACATGAGCTTGTAAACACGGCAGATCGTGTCGGATGGCAAAAATTTTTTGGGCCATGTGCGAGCGCCAAATGCATTATTTCACATAATTAGAAAGACGATTTAGAGAGATATTTAGTTGTTATTTTATACCGGCACAATAGTATATCATAAAATATCTTTTTTTAATAAAATTGAAATTTATTATCTGTTCGAAACAAATTACAGATAATTTTTTCATCTGAGTACTTGGCAGCAATGTTTGCGTGGTTGTCATCAAACATGGAGAGGTGAGTGTGTTCTGCAGCCCTGTCAGTAACCCAGCAGATAGCACTTTTGCGCCTTATCGAGCAAAGGCCAGTCGTCAAGAACAGGTCTACTAGTAGTGTAACTCAATAAATGATAGCAAAAGAAAGGCCTGGGATGAAATTACTGCCTCATTCAGCCCCAGCAACCCAGATCAACTCCCTCGCACAGCCAAGCACCTCAAGAGGAGCTCCAACAAAAAGGAGTAAGAATATGCTTATTTCTAAGTTTAGTGCTATTTAAAAATAAGTTTTTTTGCCATTAGGTTACTAAATTGAGTAGGATTACAGTATTTAAGTGACGATTCATGTGAGGAGTCCCACCTCCTACCGAAATAGACAGGAAAGCTCCCATCTCACCTCCCCATTTTCCCTTCCTTCATATACTTTTATGATCTCGTTGAGTTATATATCAGAATAAATGTTTTTTACGTTTACTTCATAAATTATATATGCCTAAATGCTATTGGATGCGGGTGTCTGAGTAAGATTAACCATATACAGTAGAAGTCCAAAAATCCGGACTCCTTGGGGATTGGGTCGGTCCGGATTTTCAGATTTTCCGGATTCTCAGGCAGTACTTTTAAAATTCAAATTTAAGGAGGAATAAAGAAGAGATGAACAGGTACATTATGATAGTTTATTCTTTAGCAAATATAGCATGCTTCATTTATCAAAACGAGCAGTTTTAAAGAAAAAGCTGTGAATTCTAGAATTTTATTCTTTGCCTTTTCTATATCATAAATTGTAGACTTTCCAATGTCGTATGTTTCCATTAAAACAGTATTGCTCGCACCACGTTCTAGTTTCTTAATTATTTCAAGTTTGTCACTCAATTTCAACGTGTTCTTCTTTCTCTTCACACAACGAAGTTTATCTACTTTAGGAGCCATTATTATGGGCTTGTACAGTACTCTGTAAATGGAAAGAGTAGGACTCAAAATTACATACGTTGTCGCAGTTTGATTGCTCGTTTTAAAGTGGCGACCGCGTGGTCGCTTGTTGTCGCCAGGGTTGCCAGATGTACGACAAGCTTCACGGCCAACATCACGCAATCTCACGGCCAAATCGGCCAAAACTTTTTGGATGGGAAGCACAAGGCTATTTTTGCAATCCACGCAAAATAAAAGTATCCCCTACAATATCCACTTAAAATGTCGCAATAAAACCAAATTTTCACTTAGAATAGAGGGCCCAATAATTACATAAACATAATACAGTGGGGTATGCTATAACGAATCTAATTGGTTCTAGAACCTTGTTCGTTATAGCATTCGTTCGTTATAGGATTAATCCGTTCCAGGCCACCAAATACAACCACTTAACACTGAAAAATATAATATAAAATTGTAAAAATTGTAAAAAAGTGCATAAATATGCATCTAAATCCCTGAAATAACCAATATCATTAATACTTGTAATAAAAAAAACAATAAATTCGTAAAAAAAAAAAAAAAAAAAATTTTAAATAATGTTCGTTGTAGGAGTTTTGTTCGTTATAGTATTCTCAATTTTATAGGTAAAACCGTTCGTTATAGGAATATTCGTAGTGGGATCCGTTCGTTATAGCATACCCCACTGTATCTATAATCTACGGTGAAGATTTACCTTAATCTGAAATGGTGGTGGAGCATGATAATGGTGGAGAACTTGATAACACTAGTTGGCGTAAGCAAAAACGTCTAGTTCGTCATCGTCCCCTGGTTTGTTATATTTTGTACCACTGTCGTAGGACCCTTTCCATTTACTAGTGGACATTTTGAAAACTAGCACTCGGAATTTCAGAAAGTAACTCGGATGGCTTTGTAAGCTCTGAAGCTTAACCCATATGCTGGACACGTTCAGCCTGAACAACTCAAATATGAGAACTAACAACAAAGGTAGTAACTAGAAAGATCAGTCAGCTCAGTAGGTCACGTAAACATGTGAAGAGGTGAGGTCACTGATTAGGTGAGGTCATGACAAGGTGAGGTCACTGAGCCAGCATTTTCATTGTGAAATTTGAAAATCTGCTAGACTTCTCTTCAAAATCCACTAGATGAGGAATGAATACGTGTTTTACAAAATTCGGCCAAATAGTTTGGCCGTGACCATCCACTTTTCCACGGGCAGACGAAGTTTTTTTTTACGGCCAAATTCATCTAATTTGGCCGTGGAAACGGCCATCTGGCAACCCTGGTTGTCGCTGTGCAGCTGTGGTGCTCACGCACGCGCACATACACACAAATCCCCGCAAAAAAAAAAAAGTTTGAGTTTTCGAAAAGTCCGGATTCTCCGGTGGTCCGGATTTTTGCACTTTTACTGTTGTTTAACATGTGAAAGTGTAGCTATTGATTTATTTTTACTCCTAAGAGTGCTAGGCTAAAATTGTGTATGATATCTAAAAAAAATATGAATTCATAATGAAGGAACTGGTATGCAGGGTAGAACAGTAAAAAATTGCCTCAGCCATACTGTGTAAGATTCTCTTGTTTTAAAGCCTTAATTGCCAGTGAATAACTTGAACCAAACATGGAATGCTAAGAATTAATGCTTTATTTTCATGTTTTATTTGTAGTAATAATTATATACAAGAAATGATAACTACAAATTTGTTTTAACACTACAAATCGGTAAATAAAAAAAACATTGATAAAAAATTATGGTTTAAGTGAAAAAAAATTGTGTATCAGCCATATTTAATATTTGCTTTGGTAGGTCAAGTTAAGGTAAGGTAAGGTAAGGTAAGGTAAGGTAAGGTAAGGTAAGGTAAGGTTATGTTAGGTTAAGTTAGGTGAGGTTAAGTTAGATTAAGTTACAATTAGGTTAGATTAATTTAAATTTAGTAAAAGTTAGGTTAGGTTAAAATAAAGTTAGGTTAAGTTAAAAATAGGTTAGGTTAAGTTACAGTTAAGCTAGGTTAAGTTAGGTAAGGTTAGGTTTTTTTAGTTAAAGTAAGGTTATTTCCATGTTTTTTGCCAGTTATTCACTGCCAATGGGTGGCCATTGTCATAGAACGAAGCTATACAGCATATTATAACTCTATATGAAACAGGTATTATTCTGCAGATTTGGTGTGCTTTACATTAGTTGCCTGGAGATATTTTACGACCATGACATGCACCAAGAAAAATTGACAAGTATGGGGCTGGTGCCCCCACATAATTAGCAAGCCAAATTATTCCGGCAAGATAAGCTTCAAACAGATATAGGCTCAGTTTCTAAAGTGTCACCTCAAATGACTTGTCAGAAGCATATGAGTCATCAATACTAGCATATCATAATAATTTTTATAGCAGATATGACTGTAGCCGAGTAGATACGTGTTAGACTGTTTTAGGCCTACTTCAAAAACTTTTTTCTATACAGTCGGCCCTTAACATACGCGGGGGTTACGTAACAGAGATAGCCGTGGATGTTAAAAATCCGCGTATATGTGCTGCCCCCCCCCTCCCCCCCCCCAAAAAAAAACCCTGGCCCCCATGTCCTTATTTACCGTATATACCTGTGTGTAGTTCGAGTTTTTAAGACCAAATTATTTGGCAAAAAATTGGGGGTCGACCTCTAAAAGCGTAATAGTTTCGTTAGGTTGAAAAATATTTACCAGTAACTGGAGATGTTCCGGGTACTTGGTTCTAACTACAGAAGTGAACATAAACACCTGTAGAGTTCTGTAGGTTCTTATTAACGGAAATATACAGGGGTGCGCTTACAAGCGCAGGTAGTCCTTACACTCCCATAGGGTCAACTGACCTCACTCTGACCTCTCGGGCGACATGTGGTAAGTGGTATACTAGCAGCTTCCAGATGTCACCAGGCACATTTATCTAAGCGTGTGGTGACATGGAATAGGGGCATTGCCACAAGCTACTGACTAGAGAAATAATGTGTATATATAGAGTACATACATGGTATACAATGGTCCCTCAGTTAACGAACTCAATCCGTTCCAGCAGGTTGTTCGTTAACCGAAAAGTTCGTTAACCGAAACCATTGTTTCAATGGGTTTTGGGTAATTGGTTCCAGCTCACCGAAAATTTCCTACATTCAACAAAAATGGTAGAAAAGTTCACTTACTTTGAGGTGTGTATGTAGAAGGCTCCTGGATGATGATGATGATGGGATTTAGAATGGGGGTGGAGGAGAAGGAAGAAGAGAAGGCATTGGGGTGGAAGAGAAATCACCCCATGGCACCATTTCACCCACAAAATTTTAGCTCTCTTGGTGTAATTCAAGATTATTTTCTTTAAATCAACACTGCACTGCATTATATATTGTCAATATGTAAAATATATTTCAAAATGACCAATAATTTGCTTGGAAACACAGAAAAAACGCGTTTAGTTGAAGAGAGTCTCAAGCAAGATGTTACCTCCAGTGAAAACAGAGAAAGCCTAACTCCTGTTTGCTGTGTTAAGAGGCTGGATGCCACGCATTAAACTAGTCACTTTACCTTCAATTATGTTCAATAATTGTTAAAATGACTAAAAAATTGAATATTAAACTTTTAAAATTATTGAATAGTATAAACTTCTTGATATTTACTAAAATAGTAGGGAATTTAAGCACTAGAACCGATTAATGTATTGGCAGACTGATACTAAAGCTGGTTGCCCAGTCAGTGCAAGCGAAAACATGTTGAGGTCGGTTCGTAAGAAATTCGTTAACCGAATTTTTGTTCATTAACCGAATTGAAGATTCTTATGGAAGGCAGTTCGTTAACCGAAATTTCGTTAACCAAGGCGTTCGTTAACCGAGGGATCACTGTACATACAACATACATAATATACATACACCTCCCCCCCCCCCTTATACGCTCATAGCCAAGTCTTGAGCGGACCTTTTCCTGTGGATCCTTTCTGAGCGTCGAGGGGCTTGATCACTGGCTGGGTATGGGACTCAGCACTGGTAATGGGGTCAGTGGAAGTGTTACGGGGCGGAGAAAACGGCGGTTCCTCCACCACACATGACCACTGGGTAACCGCACCTGGTAGTCCCGTGACCTGCCGAGACCCATGACTACGCCCACTTTGTCACAACGTAGGGAGGTCGGGTCCTGAACACGGACTTGGGTGCCGACTCTCAATCTGGGGAGAGGACGGGCGTGGTCGTTGTAGCGGGCGACGACGTCTTGAACACGCTCGGCGGCTCGGCGATCACAATCCTCTGTCTTGGCCTGCCACTCCTTGAAGAAG
The DNA here is from genome assembly GCF_018991925.1 of Homarus americanus. Lineage (NCBI taxonomy): Eukaryota > Metazoa > Arthropoda > Malacostraca > Decapoda > Nephropidae > Homarus > Homarus americanus. Next base: position 20,626,327 of record NW_024722227.1, on the reverse strand, counting down.
GACTGAGGGTGAGCAGGGACACAAGAACGGAGGGGGCGTCCATACAAGACCTGGGCAGGGGAGCGTCGGGTGTAATTGGGTGTGTTGCGGAGTTCAAGGAGACCCCGGTCGAAGGCTTCACAGTCAATATTCCCAGAAGGGGTCACTTTGAGGATGAAGTGCTTCAAGGATTTGACAGCAGCCTCAGCATGGCCGTTGGACTGCGGGTAATGGGGCGATGTCAACGCATGCCGGACTCCCCAACGGTCGAGGAACCCAGCAAAGTCCCGGCTTGTGAACTGGGGCCCTCCGTCGGTTCGCAGGCGCACAGGAACGCCCACGTCACGGAAGTAGTGGCGGAACTTGCTGATGGTGGCGGCAGACATCGTATCATTACCGCACTTGATGACAACCGGCCAACCAGAGAGACGGTCGACTATGACAAGGAAGGACTTTCCTGACACACAGAAGAAGTCGGCCAACACAGACTCAAAGGGGCGGGTGGGGTTGTCGTCACTCATGAAGGGTTCCTGCTGTTGGCTGGGTTGTAGAACTTGGCAGGGCTCACACGCATGGACAGCATTGGAGATGTCGGAGTCGATGCCAGGCCAGAACACAGTCTGTCTTGCACGTCGTTTGGTGGCCTCAGCTCCGCGGTGACTGTCGTGAAGGCGAGCCAAGACGTGGGGACGTGAGGCAGCAGGGACAATTACACGTGCTCCGTACAGAACAAGGTCCCCGTCGCAGTAGAGTTCATCGCGGAGTTTCCAATACGGGAGCAGGGTGTTGTGAAGATCGTAGCGGTTGCTAGGGAATCCGTTCCTCACGCACTCGACGAGTCGGACGTCGGAAGGGTCATCTCGGGCCGCTGTTCGAAGATCCTCCATTGCCTTGTCGTCATCTGGTGACAGGTCCGAACGAAGGGATTGGACAGCCTGTAGGGTGACCACAGTCCTCATGGAAAGAGCGAGGTCGGCGTTGAGCACCTGGTCTTCTGGAGTAGGGTGGCTGACAGGGGAGCGGGATAAGGCATCAGGGATGCAGAGCTCCTTACCAGCACGCCACACTGCTGTGAAGATGTACGCCGAGAGCTTCTCCTTCAGACGCTGGAGGCGAGGGTTCTCAACGGCGTAGAGCGTGTAGTGGTTGAGGATCGGGACGAGCAGGCGATGGTCGGTCACTAGGTGAAAGTGTTGCAGGCCTATGAGGTAAAACCTGCACTTGGACATCGCCCAAACCACGGCCAGCAGCTCCAGCTCAATAGTGGCGTAGCGTGTTTCGGTGTCAGAGAGGAAACGCGAGCCACACTGGACGAGCCGGAACTGCCCTCCACCATGATCCTGCAGTAGGGCGTATCCCAAGCTGTACAAGCGTGAGGCATCTGTCTGCAGAACCGTCGGCAGGGCTGGGTCAAACGTGGCGAGGACAGGTGGACTAGACAGGGCCTGTTTCACTTGCTGGAAAGCCTCGTCGTGGTCGGGAGTCCACAGGAATGTCCTCTTGGGGCTCATCAGGGGGCGGAGTGGTTGGGCGGCTGTGGAGATGTCCGGCGAAAACTCTGCTAACTGGTTGACGAGACCCATGAAGGACCTCAAGTCGGTGAGGTTAGCAGGGGTGGGGAAATCCGTGATAGCGTGGACCTTGTCCGGGTCGGCTGCAATACCATTCCCTGAGAGGGTGTACCCACAGAAGTTCACTGAAGAGTCGGCCAGAACAAACTTGTCGGCATTTAGGGTGATGCCGTGCTTCCGGCACCTGTTGAGTACCTCGTAGATACGGCAGAGGTGATCCATGTAATCCTCATCGTATACGAGTATGTTGTCGACCACTTTCACGCAGTTTGCCAGACCTTGGAGAGCCATATCACCTCGAAGACAGAAAGCGTCTCCTGTAGCGGCGAATCCCATGGGGCCACGGCAATAACTGTAACGTCCATGCGGGGTCATGAAAGTTGTAAGTGGTTGGTCTTCTTCGGCAAGCTCTATCTGCCAGTATCCACACAGGGCGTCCATTGTCGTGAAGAAGCACGCCTTCGGGTTCACACTGCGTATAGCTGCAAAGGGCGTGGGAGAAGGGTGCGCAGGACGAGACACCTGGCTGTTGAGCTTGGAGAGGTCGGTGGTGATCCGAACACCACCTTTGGGTTTTGCGATGACTACCATAGGGTGACACCATGGAGACGGGTCATCACCGGCTGGTGCAATGATTTCTTGGGCGACCATGGAGTCCAGCTCGTTTTTGACCGCGTCGTCCCTCAAGTGGATCCTCATGGGGGGGCCTACCATCTTCTTGAGGGGCTTGGATTCCAGAGCGGACTTGGTCACCAGAACGTCGCTGAATTCCTTCAGGAAGTACTTCCGAGCATCCGAAGGAGAGGTGTCACTGGCAAGAGGTAGGGGTAGGGCGACAGCAGGGTAGTTGCTGCTCCCTTCGTGCACCCTGTTGGCGTGTATTACCTCGAGAATAGGTTTGGGGAAGCCCTGGGAGATGATGGCCAACTCCTGGCAATGTCTGTAGGACAGCAAAAGAGTTGGGCCACCATTATGCACGTCAATCCAGGCTTGACACGACCTGTTGCCAAAGGTGATCTGTTGCTTGGAGTGAACCTAGGGCAGGGGCCATCTGTGAACCATCTGCCATGAAACGGAGGTCCATGGGAGGCGGTCCTAGATCGCTTGGAGAGAGCCCGAAACATTGCAAATGCTGGGGGCCGATGACTGTAGCATCAGCGCCGGTGTCGGGCAGCATCTCGAGACAGGATGACACACTGCCGTAGGTCACGATGGCGCTGATGTGCTGGGGAACTTTGGTCCTGGGACGCGAGGGGGAGTGCACCTTCCTAATATGGGTCGGGCGTTGTCCAGGGTCGTCGTGCCTCTCATTTGGCGACTGTGGGCAGCCCTCACTGGTGGAAGGGCGCTGCTGCTTCCACCGACGCTGTCCCTTAGGTTTGTTGGTCGGACAACACTTGTCGTAGTGGCCCAGACGACCACACACATTGCACTGGACGTGTTTGGCTGGGCACCGTACAGTAAGTGACCAGTGGCCCTTGCTGTCACAACTGTCGCAGGTAGACTCAGCAGCTGGACATACCTGTATTCCGTGCTGCCTACCACAGCTGTTGCAAAGGGAGCCGGGCATGGGCGTGGTGGGCGTAGGCGTTGGGGCAGACTTCTTGTTCTTCTTGTATTGGGACACAGCACGTACAGCTGTAGGGGGAGCTCGGATGGCAGAGGTGGCACACCTGGCAGCCTCGTAGGAGCGACATATTGTCAACACATCCTTAAGAGAAGAGGAAGAGTCGAGGGAGGTGAGGCGTTGGACAAGCTCCTCGTCCTTAACACCCATCAGGATCACCTGCTTCAACTGGGTCTCCTCACACTGCTGGTGATTACCAGGACATATGTCTATCTCTTCCCAGGCTCTCTTGAGTCGTACGTAGAAATCATCAAAAGTCTCGCCCTCCATCTGTCTACAGCTAAACACTTCCCTCCTAGGGAGAGCTTTATTCCGCTGACCTTTGATGTGCCGTTCTAGAACATCCAGTACCTCCTCTACAGACAACAAAGACGTCGGGGGCACTTGCAACGTGTGTTCCAACACATGCTGCATTCCCAAAGATAGACACATACGTAGCTGAATGAGTTGTTTAGGCTGTGGCAAGCTCTGGAGATCCACCATTGTAGCATAATCAGTCCACCGTCGCCGCCACTCACGAAAAGTCTGGAAAGTCTCATCGGGCTTCAAGGTGGGTGGGGGTTGGACAACCACTTTGGTAGAGGGCATTGACGAGGTGTCTGAGCCAGTCGGTACCTGAGTAGTGGAAGGGCCAAGGGCTTGATTAGCAGTGAGGCTAGATATCAAAGCTGCAAACCGTTCGTTATCTTCCAATCTCCTTTGGTGGTCCTCAGCATATCTTTTCGCTTCGTCCTGATGCATTTCCTCCCTCATAAGCTTCATCAGAGCAATTATCTCTGAGGACGAGGCTGAGGGTCAGGGGGTGTGGCTGGGAGAGGGTGGGGCATCGCGCACTGACTGGTCATCCATCTCTGTAGAGCTGTCATCCGTCTGACTCATCCGGGCGCTAGGGACACCGCTGCGTGAGGCCCGGGGCATAATCACTTTATCTGTATATTGTATGTCAAATCAGTGTTGACCGGTCAGCCCGTCGTATCAACCAGATCTGAGACAATAAAATTAATTGAATACACAGATAAGTAACATATATATATATATATATATATAAAAAAGAGATGACTCTTGGTCTGTTCATTCGTTTGTGTGTGTGTGTGTGTGCCTTGTTGGTGGTGTGTGGAGAGTGGGGTGTGGAAATTAGAGAGGCGCGGGGAATGTGAGCTGTCGGCCTTCAGGTTAGTTACCCTCGAGACGCTACAGCCGGAGAAGGATGCGCTGACGCTGCTCCTCAAAATGCCTGAACAAGCCTTCCACAGGGAATCCTTGAACAAGACACAGCTATAGCACTACACATACATGGCACCCTTTCACAGAAACTTGCGGTCACCCAGCACTGCTCCAAACCGCTGGTAATTTAAACGAGTTTTTTGGGGGGAGACGCGTGTTGGTTAGGAAGCGTAGGAGCTATGGGCCGATGTGACTTTACACAACAGCACTTATACTTCAGTCAATTAACTCACTCGCCATGTAATTTCTGGGTACTCGGATTCTAACTACAGGAGCGAACACAAACACCTGTAAGTTTTGTAGATTCTATTTTGCTAGATGTAGATGTGCAAGCACAGATGGCGTCCCTACACTCTCTATGGGTCGACTCCTTATAAAGCCTCTCAAGAACGACATGTAGCAAGTGATACATTAGCAGCCAGATGCCGCCAGGCACACTCTCTAGCGTGTGGTGACGCAGTAAAAAAGCATTGCACACGCTGCTGGCTAATAGTAATGTATATAAATGGGTACATACATGATATACGCCCAACATACATAATATACATACAGCATAGATAATATACATACACATAACAACAAAAGAAATGGTCCAGGTTCGTTTTCCATCTTTTCAGGATTTTTAGCAGATATTTCAATGAGATCTACCTATTGTGCCTTGTCTGAAGGGTTGCTAGACCTGGAGTCCTCCAGTCTACTTGGATAATAAAAAATGTATAGTTCGGAATCATATTAGTCGCTTTGTGTTGCACCATTTTCTCGTGATGTTAGATCTTTCTGGAGGCAGCGTATCCATGCATGTATACAGTAATCAGACTGGGAAATATTGTACTTCAGATTTACACAATTGAAGAAGCACTCTCCTATTTTTTATTCAAGTATGCTTTATCGTTCCAATCTCGGTTTGCTTTCCACTCACTGCTGCTTGCTTTTTTGTACTCTTGGCTTTAACTGATCTTTCTGCCAAGATCTTTCTCTCCTTATCGACAGTATCTAGGAAAGTGGTGTTAACAGAAATAGTTTGTGATTGGGTTATTTGTATCCTACGTGTGGGTCTTGCATTTCGTTAAGTGAAGAGCATTTGCCAGTCTAGAGATCGTTTGAACAGCTCGTGCCGTTTTTTCATTGTTGCAACATTGTACTTCCTTACTACCTTCCTTAATATTTCGTGCCGATCACATGCCTTGACAATTTGGCTCGATATGTTTCATCTATGATGTTGCTGAATTACAAGGATGATCACTTTACTTTTACTTTATTTTTATCTTCTTCGCTGATCGGCTCGTTAGCCGCTTGGGCGGTCGGTCACGTCTCTGACACTGTTGGCAGATACTGGGCGCGCACTGGCTCCTGAATATATCGGAACCTTTCGCTCCAGTGTTCGATTATTCCAGAGTTCCTGGCAATTCTCACTCCGAGAAAAGTGCCCTCACCCTTTTCCCTGGACTTTGGCGGCTTCTTCAGCCTTGATCTGTGACCCCCCTTAGCAGGGTAGACGTCACCAGCTCTCCAGGTATGTACGTTCGTGGGTCGACCCTCGCCCGTCCTGTAGTATAAGCTAGGCAGGCGCTCAATCTCTATAAGTAGCGAGATTCATTGGAGCGCAGTCTGGTGGCCCTACTTTGGATATTTTCAACAATTGACAATCTCTAGCATACCTCTGGGCCAGACGGAGTGATGACAGTACTCAGACGGGAAGCACCTTACTCTTGAAGATCGTGACGAGCGACGGACCATCGATCTAAACGGCGCTTCTTATAAGACCTATTAGTTTTTCGTTGCCTCATTCTACCCTTCACAATGGCCGAACTTAAGTTCATTGTCGACATAACCTACACACCCAGGTTCTTTGCACATTCGGTCCCAATTAATACAGTCTCTTTGTTGCCGGGGCATGTACTTACTCCTTTCTATTGGTGTAGGCCAGGTGCATCCTTGCACTTCATGACATTGAATCTTAGCAACTTCTTCCTCGACCATTCTTGAAGCCAAGCAGGATCTTCTTTTGGCGCTCTTCACAGTCTGTTTGGTTTAATTTCATAAATAACTTGGCATCGTCACCAAACATTTGCATGGGAGGTGTAAAGCCACAACGGCATATCGTGGCGAAGCAAAACCTACAAACGTATCGGGCCCAATGACCATTTGCCTTGTGGTACCCCGCTAGTCACAGGTGTACATGATGATTTCGTACCACTTATCACCACGCACTGTTTGCGGCGTCATGCTGAAAGTCTCCGATCCACGATAGGACCTTTATCGAATCCCGCACCCTTCAATTTAATTCTCAGCCATTAGGGTACACTGTCGAAAGTCTTGGCAAAATCTAGGTTTTATGTTGTCAACATTTCTACCTTATTTCTAGAATTTGAGAGATAATTTCTGTTCCAACATGTTAGAAGCCGACGCTTTTATTGCAGAGACAATGCAAGCCATGACCTCTCATCATAACAAACGAGGAGGGTATGGTGGTCAAGCTGGAACCTAGCCCAGTTGTACCAGTCACCATATAGTGTTATCTGTTCAGATTAACTGTTACCTAGTTCAGGATAAGGCCGAACCAAGGTGCAAATATTACAAGGGAAATTACAACGGGATGAGGGAAGAGATGAGAGGTATCCAACTGTCCTGACTCATTAAGGCACAAGAACGCAGACACTAAAACGAATCTCCTGTGTCAAAATTGATCCATTTGATCTATAAATATACCCAAGACCAAACCCAGTGCCTCGTAATACGAGGGATCTACATGAACCACGCGGCGGTCGACAGAGTTAAGAAAGCAGAAATTCAAGACGTGGGTAGGGTCAAACGATGAGCAGGACAGGAGGATGTGTGCAAGAGCGAAACCAAGCAAGATAGAGTGTAGAAGGGCTGAAAAAGGGTTCCAGGGCTGGTTGCGGCAGGTCAGAATCAAACCAAAGGCGTTTACCGCTAAAGTCAAGAGTAAAGCGCATTAGGAGTATTATCAAACTGGGCTTGAAGATGGTAGTTACGCAGATTCTGATCAGGATAAAGCTGAGGCACTGAACAGCTTACTTATCGGTGTTCTGAAGACGATGCAATTAACCTTCCTGGGTTTGAGGACGGGCAACCTTCGACACAACACTGATTTTCGGTATATTCCACAGAAAAAGAATTATTAGGAAAATAAGCTGTCCAGGCCAAACGTCCATAAGAGTCGGCCCTGACATGGTGCATCGTAGAGTGCTAAGAGGGGTTGAGCAGCAGGCTTGCCCAGGCCCTGAATCCTGTTTTGTAAATCCTGGATGAACAAAAAGTCCCCAGTGTT